>NC_137669.1:6923397-7000897 GCF_963422515.1 Blennius ocellaris
CTTTTCAGCGCCATCCACTGGGTGGCAGTAGTGAGTTTTGATAGCAGCACTTTTCTCTTCAAGCCCCCCAGATTGGCTCCAAATAAAAAGCTCTTTGTCTTTGTCTCGTCTGTCTTGTCCAAATGGAGTAAACTTAAAGATTTACTTTCCCTTGATACTCGATGATATCAAAACGATATTTACTTTTGTTAGTAGCAGGTGAAAAGTGGTGGTAATTTGTTTCCTCGTAGCTCCTGTATTGCTATCTCAGGGGGTGAAACTTTTTTATCAAGTCACTCAGTAGAAGAATATCAGTAATATTTTCTGCATTTAGTTGCTAAAAGCACCAAAAGTAACAGTTTTCTTTGATTTGCTTTGTGTGGTGGTCACTGGTCCGTACAAACATGCTTCCTTATTGTCAAGTCGCTCATTGACGAGTGACAAGATAGTGACTCATTACACCATCTTGTGGTACAAAGTTGAATTACAGAGTTACCTGGTTAGCTTTCTGTCTTTTGCGTATATATTTCTAACTGTACCTTTAAAAAATACACATTGAGACAATTTGACAACTACTTGATCGCATAAGTTACAAAGAAATGAATATTTTTTCCACTTATAGATCTTTTTTCTGATGCAGACTTTATCTATGTGAAGTTTTTAAAGGTTTGAAAAATTCCCTTCGCTAATTGGCCGGTAAATAAAAGTGCCCCGGAGGAGCCGTGCACTTAATCTAACAGGAACCAATTGACCTGAGCAGGCGGCCCCCGCTGGATAATCATGTACATTTCTTGCAGAATATACATGACCGGGACAGCGCTCTGCTTCTTCGGCTTAATTACTTATTGGAAAAATCCCAACAGGTTCCATTTTATCCTGCCTTTTTTTTTTTTTTTTATTACTGAGGGAATCTAGACTCGTCTTCAGTTGCTATGAAAGCAGGAAAACAAGTGGTGTGTTTCTGCGCCCTGTGCAGAAGAAGGACGTCCGCATGCTGCGCTTCATCCAGGAGGTGAACACCACCACGCGCTCCTGCGCCCTGTGGGACCTGGACGAGGACACCGAGTACATCGTCCACGTCCAGAGCATCAGCATGGGCGGCAGCAGCCCCCCCAGCCAGCCCGTGCTGTTCAGGACGCCCAGGGAGTCGGAAAAGATGGCGTCCAAGAGTCCCGGTGAGACGGAATCGCCGCCTCTTCAACTGACTCGGTTTTTTTAACTGAAACTCTTTGTTTATTTGTTCATGTGTGCATGACGGCGACGGTGGAAAACAGTCGCTTAGTTACTGATTATTTGTTTTTAAAAGTAGCTAACCGTCTCGATTATAAACACAACAAATTGTTTTTCCAAAAACTGCTGATCCCTGCCTCCTGCTGACACATGTTTGACCTTTGACCTTTCACACTTTGTTTTTATACCTGACTCGCGCTTTTATTGTCGGAGTTTTACTCTTACTGGTTTCTATTTACATGGTGACGTAGTGGTAGTCTGTTGTTATCTATGTATTTATTTGCATTACACATACACATGTCACAGGCATCCCTTGCATATATAGGCGAGTATTTAAAAATCAATGCATACAAAAGTGGCAGTAAACGATATATTTTTCCTTCGCCGGCCGACAGAAAATCCATACGTCCACACCTGCACTGGTTTAAAAGCAGCTCTTAACCAAACCGTCACGCTGGAAAAGGACCAGGGCTTATTTGACAGAACAAAACGAAGAAAATGCCATTTTTACGAGGACATCCCACATCCACCTCGGCTCCTCCTCCTCCTCCTCCTCCTCCTCCTCATCCTTGTATTGTTCTCACCCTCCAATGTACAGGCTGCTGTTATCGGGCTCGCAGTACTTCCAGTTTTATCATGTCCGACCCAGTTGCGGTGCCAAAAGCAGCTAAACACTCGTCAGCAGAGCGGCGATAAGAGGAGGAGGAGGAGGAGGAGGAGGAGGAGGAGGCAGCGGAGGTCCTGGAAACACGTCAGCGGCAGGGAAATGTGATGGATGTGTATCGCGGAAGCCTCATTCCGCCGCGACACAATAACGATCGGGAAGTTTTCCCCCCGAAAGGACAGCGGAGCGTCGTTTATTTGCTCGGGCGCCACACCAACCTCAACTTCTCTCGTTCAGAGCTGCTTGTCGGGGTTTTAAAGGGTTAAAAAGTCGGGGAAACTTGACCGAAAGTCTTCGATTGTTTTTGCATTTCAAGGCTGATTTCTGTCTTCGGTTTGCCGAGCGGCTGATCGCTGCATCGAGCGCGCGTGCTTTAAGCTAATTGATTCTATCCTGGATTAAATGCGTCGGGTTTCCGAAGCAGGAACTTCCAATCAGAGATTTAGTGCTTCATTCTGCCAAAGGTCCAGATTCAATTAGGCACAGTGTTGCTGCTGAATTACCAGCAGACCTTCATGATTATCCAGGAATATACGGGCCCCGAGTGAAAACGGAAAACGTTCATTACATTTTGAAGGTCTGGACAAATTGTACAGTCCATCCAGGTTTTATCCAGCTCCAGCTAACTCTGACTTAACTCTCAGCTACGAGGCCGGCCTGCTGACCACGATGGCCCCGCGCGGCCAAGTCCAACAATAAGCAGTTATTTTAATTGCCTTCGAAGATTTAAAGTATTTTTTTTTAAATCTCACTGTGGCTCTGCTCTCTCTCTCTCTCTCTCTCTCTCTCTCTCTCTCTCTCTCTCTCTCTCTCTCTCTCTCTTCGGAGTGTTTTTAGCAGGAGGAGAAATCTGATTTATGAGCCGGATCACGCTGCCGAGCCGCTGCTTGGACTGTCGGCGTTTGTTGGAGGGTTTTAAGTCAACGGTCGATCGCTAATTATGGAGTGTTTTATCAGCTCATAGAGCTCCGGCTTCCATTACGGACGGCGGTTTGCCTTTAGATCATATCTGCTTTGGATTGAAATGTGACGAGCTCAAGCTGCGATAACAGACGTAGAAATGAAACCTTCAGGACCCTCTGGCGCTTATTTGATCATATTTTGCTTTGATTGAATGACAATAAGCCGAAAAAGACAAAAAAAAGAAGCAGTTTTGCTTGTGTATGTTTTAGTAAATATTGAAAAGCACACAAATAACACATAACGTTGTCGCTCAGTTGTAGCAAGTGACGGTTTATCACCTTTTACAGACTCCTTGTGAAAAACAGATATAATTTTAGATATAAATAATAAAATATGTGCAACTTTGGCCAGATTCACACTTTTACCACAGACTGAATGAATGTCAAATAATTACCTTGACCTCTTTAAATTCCGTCAAATCAAAATTGACCTTTGACACGAGTTTGAAATAGTTTAAACTTAAATTTAAGTTCCTTATAAAGATTGTCTTATCGCCTAATATAACGTGATCAAGTTTGTTAATAAAGCCATGATTTATGATGAGTAAAAACACGATGCCGGCGCCTTTTTTTTCTTCTTTTTTTTACACTTTCTAATCGGGATTTCCAGTGCAAGAAAACATTCTCAATGAGTAAACTGTGTAATTTCTGTTGACTAATTATACTTTTCTTTTCTATCTCGACATCAGTCAGAGCAGGGAAACAGTTTTTCGATATGGACGTTGCACATGGATGCTTCCGTTTTTAAGCAGCATATCTCAATATATGTCCATATTTTTAATTGTTTGAATGAAATTAAAGGTTCCAGTCCTGTGTCTGGACGTTCTGCTGGTGATTTGTTGGTTTGGCTGGTATCTGGAAGGAATCTGACTTTGATGTGAGAATCTTCTTTTTTTTGTAACAAATTGTGTGTGTGTGTGTTGGTGTGAGCCGTCATTAGCTCCCTTGATTAAATCTCCCAGTCATTACTGCTCTCCTCCCTTTCTAAACAGGTATTAATCAGGCCGCCACACTTTATTTGTCAGCACAGTGCATCAGAACGCAGCACCTGTCTGTTCATCTCTCTGTTTGTTTATCTCTCCGTTTGTGACTCATGAGCGTTAGCGGCGTAAAAAAAAAAAAAAAAAAAAACGGCCCCTGAACGCACTGATGTTTCTTACAATGCGGTAAAAACATCTCTTAAGAGTGCAACGTCGTAACGTCGGCTATAACGTTATAACAGAGCGGCGGGATCCTGAAGTTTTGTAAATCAGTCTCCTCGGGCAGTGAAATATTGCACGGCCTCGGTGCCGTCGGAAGTGTGGGTCTTTAATCTATCTGTGACAGCGTGCTGAGCTGTGCAGCCGCCCTGCAGCACCGGGCTGCCTCACGCTCGCACTCACTTGCATTGGAGCGCGGAGGAATCCCAGTTAAACCACAGCCTGCCGCGGTGGAGTTTGGACACTTTGTGCATTAATTGCCCCCGGAACCGGGCCCCAGGTTCGACCGTGCATGGCAGCGTATGGTTGAACTCCGGGGGGTCGGTAGTGACCAATAATGTAATGAGGCAAAATAATGTCGTTATTTCGGGGCAATTTCAGATGTAATAAAGCCAATAATGGAATAAAATGGGAAAGAAAAGAACGGTTTTCCAACATGAGTGGAGCTCATGCTCCAACAGACACTAGCAAAGAACAGTGCAGACTGTAATTCTTCCACATACAACAAAACTCTACAGTCATCCATCCATCCGTCCATCCATCCCAATAAGAAATGAATGACGTTTCTCACAGTATTGGCTGCTTATACTGATTCCGGCCAGCCGATTGGTTGATCGCTATGAACTCCCTCATGTGAAAGCGTTGATCCAACAGCAACCCAACGAGACACCGATGTCCGCAGCTCGCCATGTTTTCCTCACATTCACCAAGTTAGTAACTGTTGTCCTCAGCTTCATGTCCACGGCGGCGGACATCCGCCCTCGCAACAACACAAGCCCACGTAATCTGCTATTCCAAAGTTATTAGAGGTACGGCCTCGCCCCTCCGTCGAGCCCCGGGCCTCAGTGTTAGCTCAGAGGGATCGCCATGGCAACAGGAGAGTTGAGAGGCAGTCAGACCAGAGGAGCGTCAATAAATCCGTCTTCGACTGATCAGGGAAAAACAGAACTGTGTCCCGCAGGCGGTGGACAGGGGACATCAGGTCAACATCTTGAGTAGTGCAGTATGATTCCTCATAAATACAAACACTTAAATCGAATAATTACGGCTGTCAATATCGAAGTGTCCTTGGGCAAGACACTTCACCCTAAACTGCCTGTGTGAGTGGTGGTATGGAGTGAATAAACAATGCCGTCTAAAAAGAAAAGTTCTCTATAAAACCCTTGCTTTATTATTATTATCAGAATTTTCAATAACTTGATGTGAGAAATGTTAGTTTTATTCATTTCAAAGTGACAATTTGAATAATTATCTCGTGTATTTGAATGGGTCTCTATTTACTTCACATTAATTGCTACAATAAGCATTAACATGATGATTTATATGTTCCTCAAGCTCATCATTCTCATTATTCTGCTTTCATTTAAAGGGAAACATGTTGATTATTATATAAGGTCTATTATATACGAGCTGCTGGTCTCTGTGAGATGACTTTGATAAAAAAAAAAGCTTAAATTAAGATATTATCATGTCATTACCGTAAAATAATATACACACGTATAGTTATTGACCTGTTCAACGTGTGAACCAGGTAATACGATTATTGATTACTAGTTACTCCCTTAAAGAGCCACTTAGTGCGACTCATTGTTCTACCGTCCCGTCTAGGTTTCCGTAGATGCTGTTGCACGTTTACTTAAACATGGGTTAAACCTGGGTTAAACATGGGTTAAACCTGGGTTACAGAGGTTCAGAGGGACACCACTTTTGAATCGCAGGCTTTTGCTGTCTCTCTCTCTCTCTCTCTCTCTCTCTCTCTCTCTCTCTGTCTCTCTCTCTCTCTCTCTCTCTCTCTCTCTCTCTCTCTCTCTCTCTCTCTCTCTCTCTCTCTCTCTCTCTCTCTCTCTCTCCAGATGAGGTGACGGTGGAGGAGGTGGGTCAGGCCGCTCAGCTGAGGGCCGGAGAACTCATCATCATCGTGGTGGTGCTCGTCATGTGGGCAGGTAATATCCCTCCACCGCTACGAACATTTGTCACCCCCCACCCCCCCAACCCCCCCCCGACAGAGTTCCTATTAGGAGACTAACGCTCTGCCGGTGGTGCGCTCTGGTCCTGATGAGGGTTGGGCTCCCCGGGGGGGGGGGCTTTCAGGAGGATGTGAAGACTGCCTGTGTGCACTGTGCAGGAAGCATCAACACACTGCAGCAGGAACACTTTCACTTTTCATTTTCTCCCAGTTCCACTTCATATTGCTGCAGTTTGTCTTCATGTGTTTTTTTAATTCGGGATTCGGGAACGCACCACTTATCCATCTGTCTTTGGTGCCCCTTTCTCCAACTGACACCACATTCACACCGTTTTTTATATAAAATCGCGTCGCTTTTTTCTTTTTGTAATAAAGCAGTTGTGTTTGATGCCACAGACACAAAGTGATGGGGAACGACTGTGATTTATGTCGTTCTCCCCTCGAGATGCGGCGCCGCATCAGCAAAAATGTCACAAAAGTGACTTGATTTACATTAATGAAATGACACTTGGCAGCAATTATGCTACGACTGAGACAACTACAGATTTACATAAGCGCTGCGTGATATATTTCAAATTTACTCACAATTTACATGTTGCAACGTGGCGACTGCAGTGACGTTAATTACAGCGTCAGTCTGATGGAACATATTTCACGTAAGAACAACGAAGTCAAGATGATGCAAAAAAAACAAAAACATGAAAAAGACGACTGGTTTTTCACAAGTTTAATTGATGTCCCGCTGCATGAATTCACACCCTCACTCTTTTTCTTTTTGCGAATATAATGGTTGAATACATCCGACCGTATCCGTCAGTCTGTGTAAAACTTACTGACAGCCTTCAGTTTTTAATTCCCACCATCTGCAGAGAGTCCGGCTCATGAATTACAATGAGAACACATTGAAACCAACAGAAGAAGAAAGAAAAGGGACAAAGATTCCTCGACAGTCGAGAACGAACTGGAAGGCAACAAAGTGAAACTGTTTTTAGGACCTTCTGCACATGCTCAGTAGAGACGATCGGAACAAAGTGTTCCTCCAGAGACTCCCAGTCCAGATTCTTCTGCCACTTGGCACTTTTATTTTGACAGTCGCCGTGATAACAATACAGTTTGGTCCACTAGAATGTCCGTGTTCTACTGTTGTTAATGTTTAGAGCGTTTTGTTCTCTGCGTGCGTGGCGTCATTACAGAAACAAGCGACAGCACCCTCTAGTGGCCCTGCATACCAACTACATCTCTTTCAGCGTTTCTGCAGTTTCGGTTGAAACATTGTCCAGCAAACGCAAAACTTTTCCCGAACTAAATACGGTGCTTACTTTACTTTTGCAGACTTTCTGCCCCCCCCCCCCCCCCCCGCAGCGTTACAGCACGACCACCTTTCAACCAGAGCTGTAAACATTCCCTCTTAACCCACTTCGTCAAGGATAATGAGATGCAAATATGCTTGTTTTTCCTGTACGCGGTGTGTACAGTAAACGAGAACAAGCGCGCTCCCCGGCTCCCTCGCCAATTACCCCGAGAGGGGAAACACCGAGCCCATCCAGTTGTGGAGAAAGTGGAAGAGTGAAAAAAGACTGAAAGTGAAGGAGGCCGATTGTGTTTTTCTGCTTTTAATTGGGCCCGTGGGGCGGGGGGGGGGGGCGGGGGTTACTGCGAGCACATAGCCCACATCGCCCTCTAGTATGACGGAGGCGCTGACACAAGCAGAAACGGGTCTGGATTCAACCTCCACGTGCTTCCTCCGCCGCCATGATTTATTCCCCCCCCCCCCCACCCTTCTTCTATCCGCCCTCGCATCTGCGCCTCCTCCGCCATGTTCTCTAATCTCCCCCGCCGCGCGGCTATCGCTACAGTTCCTATCGCCGCTCCTCGCTCCCTGCATTCCGCGGTCGTTTTTTATCGACACATCCGAGGTGCGTCCCGTCGCCTCCCGCAGCAGAAGGGAAGCGGCGCCGCGTGGAAACTCGCGTGGAATATGAAAACGTGGCGGGCTGGATGGAAGCGTGGACGTCTTGCTCTGATCAGGTGGGGCTGGTGCAAACTGAGATTAGTTTGACAAAACCGCAAAGAACACTTAACAAACTGGCACAGAAATGGTCGTCACGCCGTAGGAACGGGTTTACTGCAGCTGCAAAACGTTCAAATAGCAGCTCAGGTGGTTGTGGAGTTTTAACGGTAAGCGTTTTAGTACAATTTCAGCCCTTTTTGCAGATTTTTTGTTTGTTTGTTTTCAGCTCTCACCATTTCCCGCCATTTTTTTTGCCATTTCTAGCAATTACAGCTGAAAAAAGTGAAACAAAAACTAATAAAACCTGTTAAAACTGCTAAATCTTTTATTGTGTTTTAAGAATTTTTGCAGTTTGCAGCTGTAATACCACGTGTTGAACTTTTTCTGCACGTGATTTGATTCACTGTAAAAAACCTAAAAATTAAGACAAATCCAAAAAGCAAGGCAACCCTACTGGACAGGATTTTTTAGTTTTGAGATATTTTGGATGAATTCCAATATAGTTGTCCTAACTCATTATCGTTTGTACAAAAAAACAAATGATTAGTTTTAATACTAGTAATTTTAAGTGATGTCATGCCAACTTATTATTTTTTGTTTGGGTGACCTCACATTTTAATGTAATAATAATTAAATCCCCTTTCATTGTGTTTTAGTTGTCCGTTTACTCAAACAGTGTTCAGAGCCACTGAAAACTTCCATTACACATTAATTTGAACTATTTTATCAACTATTACCTACGATTTGATCAATTTTAACAGTTTGACATGTAAAAAACATGAATAGATCTTTTTTTGTAGCAGCACAATATGTAATGTTTACATCATTCTGTTCTTATTAAGCAAGCAGTTGGCTGTATTTAAAAAAAAAAAATAAATAAATAAATGCAGCCCCAACTAGTGGTGAGGTGAGCAAATTACATTTTCAGTGTGATATTCTGAATGTACAACCTTTCTGAAACAAAAATGTTGTATCCACTCAATAGTTTTTCCTTGTACATCGGCCCTGAGTGGGACGAATCAAATTAAAAACGTTAATAATATACTGACAATAGATTAAGTAAAGTAACAATTTAAAGATAAAACATTTGAAAGAGCCACAATCCAGAGAAAACCTTCGAGTGTGACGGCGCCATGACACAGAGAATATATTACCGGCGCTTGACTTTGTCAAAAGAGCTTCAATTGTGCTCTAATCTGTATGTCAAGTTAATAACGGATATAATAAATGATGAAATTAGTATGCTGCAGCATCAACTGTCAGCCCAGTTCTTTGAAGGCCACACACAATAACCAGAACGGAAGGAGATGTAGTCTGATTATGTCTTGTTCATGTCAAGAATAATGTGTTTTCTATTATTCCTCATTATTATGAGTTTTTATTGTTTTTATCATGTGTTTCATTATGCTCAATGACCTTTGTATGTAAAAGTCTCGTTCTAAGTTGTTAAGTTTCATTTGCTACGATAAAAAAAGAAAGTAAAAATAATAATTTACTTAGTGTTGACATAGAGAGGAAAATCCTCTTCCAGCTCACAATATTACACTCTGAAACATCAAAAAGTTGCGCCAGAAAAGACGACTTTGTTCGTTGTTCTGTGGGGACGTTGTGGTCGTTTCCCTGTCCTGAGATCTGAACGGACGATCTGTGGTTTTGCCTCCTCAGGCGTGATCGCCCTGTTCTGTCGTCAGTACGACATCATCAAAGACAACGAGCCCAACAACAACAAGGACAAAGCCAAGAACTCCTCGGAGTGCAGTACTCCCGAGCACCCACAGGGGGGGCTACTGCGCAGCAACGTCTGAGACCAGCCCTGCATCGCCTTCTGCAATAACCAACTCCTCTAACCTCAGGACAGGTGGGGACGTCGACGTCTCGCCATCAGGAGCGCTTCCACTTGATTTGTTTTTGGGTTTTTTAGGGCAAAAGTCTACATGTGAGAGTAACGTCGTCCTGAAACGACCTGATTCTAAACGAGTTTTTGTGTACGTGCTCCCAACAGTGCGAGACTGCGAGAAATACAATGAAAAGAAAGATTTTTTTTTTTTTTAAAGCACATAGAATAGTAATCGTTCGCCTTGCCTCTTAAAGAGACAGGCACACAGAAGTATAGCGAGTACAGGTACAGCTCCAAAAATTAGAATAGCATGAGAAACTATTTTTTGTTTGTCATTTCAGAAGGAGAGACTCGGATGTGATATAGAAACATGACGCGTAGATTGAAATGTTTCAAGCCTTTATTTCTTGTATTTTACTGATTATGGCTGACAGATGATGAAAACCTAAAATTCTGTGTCTCAGACAAATTAGAATGTGGCATAAGATCAATCGAAAAAGGAGCTTTTGAGCACAAATGTCATAAAGTGATAAAAAAAGAAATCAGCGATTGGTGCATTTCATCAAACACTTGAATGCTATTGTTATTTGTCAACAGGACTTCTATCTGGGGTGTTATATTATGCTTTGCTTTGTCTCCTCCAGACCCTGAGACCAACGGAAAGCCATTCCCAGAAGAAAGAAAGGAAAAAACAACAACAACCCCATCACAGAAACTGTTCTTGACACGATGGAGAACTCTGTACCGATGCAGCGGACGCAGATCCGGAGGACGATGACACTGCATTCACTTTTTGTCGTGACCAAAAACTGGGACTGAGACGAGCTCGTAGCCCGACGCAGACGCAGGGAGAGGGCGAGGGCGAGGGAGAGGGAGAGGGAGACCCCCCCACTGACTCCCCTTTGCTCCATTCCTGCGTTTCCTGGTCGCCCCTCCATCATCGGTGGCTCCTCATCAAGCACGACGGGTCGGATCCAGGTTTGTATCGGAGACAGCCACAGCGGGTGGTGGTGGTGGTGGTGGGATTGGGGGGGGACGACACAACACAACAGGACATGCTCCGTTTTAAAACAAAGACTCTCTCTTTTTCTACCGGTCCACATGCCATTACCTCTTAGATCCAGCCCTCGGTGTCGCAGCTCACCTCTTCCTCCGTCTGTCCGTGTCGATGTCTCTTTAAATAAGCACATTGCTGTTTGGTGCCACCCCCCCCCCCCCCCCCCCCCCTCCCCTCCCTCCCTCCCTCCTCCTCCCTCCATCATGGTTGTTTCAGCCCACAAACTCCTGATTACAGATTGATTTCATCCAAGTTTTGCACATCAGGTTCGTCTAGTGTCTTACTCTCTCTCTCTCTCTCTCTCTCGTCATGAGTTAAATTACTGAACTTTCCCAAATAATGCTAATTACAGCAGCTTGGGAAACGCAGCAGCCGAACACCGGAGCCAAACTCCGAGAGGAGCGGCGCAGCTGGAGAGCAGCTGATTTCACTTCACGTGTTTTGGCTGACGCTCCATCACTGCATATTCAGCACCATATGTCGTCTTGGGGAGGGGGGGGGGGGTACAGGGTATAGATGCACCAGGCATTTCTCCTAATGTAACGTACACACGAGGCCTGCGATGGACACTTCATCTGGGACGAGCTCAAATGCCAGTTAGATGAAGCGTTACAGAGAATTGATTTGATTTAATTCCATTTTATTCCTGTAGCATCAAATACTGTCATTTCGAGAACAAATTTAAAAAATGTGCGTATGGCTTGCAAAAAAAAAAAAAAATCCCATAATACCTTCAGATAATAAACCTTCATTTCTAAATAATTTTTTTTCCAATTATCTCAGGCGTACTTCATATTTTCCTGCTCTGACATAACGCAGTGTGTCTGTTTCCGATGCATTTTATCTCAGAATCTTCATTCTACCAGCCTCCGGTGCACAAGTGGCTGGTGTGAGATCGTCTTCCTCGATTCATTGCCTTTGCACTGAAGCCACAGACGTTCAACGGTGTGCAGATTTTCTGCTTTTCTACTTTTTTTGGATGGTCCAGCCCCAAAATGTTTGGTTGTCAGTAATATTGGGAGTTTTTCCACAGCGGGATGTTAATTTTTACTCTATATCCATGAAAAAAAAGAACCTCCAGTATTAAGTGTTATCACTGTGCACAAAGCCTGGAATAATTACACTTGGGGTTTTTTTTGTGTGTGTTTCGCAGAGCTCCAGTCATTCATAAAATGTAACACTGACACGTTATTGAGCTGTTGCTCTGGATGACGACAGTGAATCCTTCTGCAACCTGCCGAAGTAAAAACTCACAAGCGTGTGTTCAGAATTTTCACGCTACTTTCAAAGGTCTGCCTCTTCGGTAGGAACATAGATAAGAAATGGTGAGAAGTTGAAAGAAAAGAGCAAATAGAAGGAGGATTCGTTACTAAGCACACTTGCACTTTGTATTACTCATGAAGAAAACTGTCTGATTTACTAAGATCCTGCATAATGTATGCGCCACGCTGTCCGTTTCCACGGAAACGACAGAAACGCTAAAGAACATGCAGTTAGTATGTCGGGCCACTAGTGGGTGCTGTTCGTTTGGTTTTGTAATGAGACCACACACACACACACTCACACACACACACACACACACACTCACACACACACACACACACACACACACACACACACACACACACACACACACACACACACACACGCCTAGAACAATACGCCATAAACAATATTGTTGTTAGTGTTGATCTACTCAAACATGCAAAACAACTACTCCCTATAGCCGCATGCGCAGTAGCAGCGTTTCAGTAAACTTGTGTTTTCCTCCCGTTTCCACGGTGACAGAGTCAGAGCATTTTCGAAAAGTTCCACCTTCGAAGCCGTTTTCAACAAGTTGCATTTTTCCAGTGGCCCCGAGTGTCGTTAAAATGCAGTAAAAGATGTGGAAACGTCATGTTTAACGCATTTAAAATTTTTGGTACATTTTATGTAATAATAGTGACGCCTGGAGGAACTCTTCTTCTTTCCCTCGTCATGTTGTCTCGATTTTGTCGGCTCGTATTTAACAACCACTTGAAATTGGATCTACACGCTGACCAGCGTTGCCAGATATGGCAGGTATCCCCCTCTCTTCCCTTGTAAACTTTAATTTCATGCATTTGTGCGTTTATGACATGTTCTTTATTACACATATAATAGTTTTAGGGTTTTTAACATGATTTCTACACAGGCTGAGATTTGAGCTGGTTTTTATTGAGGCGTGTGGGTTTTACCTGGTTTGGGCTGAAAACAGCGAGTCACATCTGGCAACCCTGGCTGCTGATTCGTGTTTACGTCTGTCAACAGCGTCTCATGGGCTCCGGGGCCCGAACCCGTCGGGTCCGATCACGTTCATTCGGCAGTCTGATAGAGGTCGCGTTTAAAAACGTAATTTGAAAGGATCAGGCAAAAAAAAAAAAAAAAAAAAATCGGATCCAAGCAAAACATTGGAATTGAAGCTAAAGCTGAAGCTTCACTTGGTCACCATGCAGTGATTGGAAGGACGTGGACTTAAAAAAAATTTTTTTTGCGATCTCCAGCACATAAAAGTGGCGTTAGACATGCTGGTGGACGGATTTCTGAAACATATTAGCAGTTTACACCAAATAAATGTAAATTAGGTGAAAAATACGTAGAAAACGTTCGTGAAAAAAAGGTCGTGGAGGAAATGACAACAGCAGCGTCTTTTCTTTAAGTAAAGCGGACATTAGCCGATCAGCAGTCACCATGTTCATGAACGTCATGGTTTTGGTTTTTTAGGGGTTTTTTTTCCCCTCGCTCTTCAGCGTTCCTGTAAGACCTTCCCACCGCTGTAGCAATCGCTTCATCCAGAAGGTTTTTACGGAGCAGAGGACCTCATCAGAATTACGTGGTTACAGATAAGGCGCCATTATCTTCGTCGGAGCCTCGTCTTTAATAACGATATTGAATCTGCCGGATCTCGGCCCCTCTCGCTTCCGCTCACTGGTTGAATTGACTCCACAAAAAGAAAAAAGGAAGGGAAAAAAAAAAAGTCAGACAGAAAAATGCTGCCAAGCTGAACTCGGCAGAGTTGCACCTTATTAGAGATAATGAGTGAACGTCTGAATGCCTCGCCGCTTGAGACGACTGCTAATCGGGAGCACACACACACACACACACACACACACACACACACACACACACACACACACACACACACACACACACACACAGACACAGACAGTGGATTTAAACAGAGAAACGGTCATTATGCTCCCGTCTCAGTCCTGCAGGGCTCTCTCTCTCCCTCCTCTATCAGCCGCCGTCTCCTTCCCTCCGCTATCTCCGGCCATCCTCGTTCCCCCATTTATGACTTCGCCCTCACTGTCGCAGTGCTCCCTTTCTCATATATCACTCCGGTCTCTCCCTCTTCACCACTCTCGTCCTCACTCCACCTCCAACCAGACCGGCTTCCCTCTCTCTCTCCCCCCGGTTCTCATTATGGCCGCTCTCAGACTCCCCCGTCAGCCGCCTCCCCGATCCCTCGCTCCTCCGCTCGTTTATCACCTCTTCGCCTCCCGACTGGCCGGGGATGCGCGCTTCACCTGGTAAACAAGCAGGGAGAAATTGACCGGGGGGGGGGGTACGAAAGAATCGATGAGGAGAAGACGAGTGGAGAGATGGGATGAGCGAGGCTCTTTTTTTTTTTTTACAGCGTTAATAAGCACAGATTTCGTCGACCAGGACCAGTGCGGGATTTTCATACGAACTAAAAATGGAGAAGTGTTTTGCTTGTGGGCGTGTGGCGCTCACAGGCCCAGGTAGAATCTGTTTTGGCCCCATTGTGAGGACGTCTGCTCCTCGAATCCCAGATGTTCTTCTCTATTGGCACCAGCCGGTGTTTTCTCAAACGGCGCTAATGACATCAGCGAGCCCGAAAGCAGTTATGACCTTTAAAGTCAAAAGTGGAACTTGACGCCGCCGATGCTCCACTCGTGTGTCATCGAGGGAAAACAACAAACTACGAGCTGAAAAACAAACACGTCGTCAAATAAAAAAAAAACAGGTTGAACGTTGTTATATTTGTAAAAGCAGAGGACGTGAACGAGCTATAATGGAGTTTGGAAACAATAATATAAGGAAATCTATTACTCATGGCGGCATGTGACTGACATTGGAAAGTAGTTTAGTTTAAATATAATTGGCCTGGAGCAAGAGAAAAACATGAGCTTAGGAAATATTGTAATGGTTTGAGATGTATCTGCAACTGTTCTTTTCTCATCAGATCAAAATCCAATCATTCTGGAGTCAATTGCACCTCTTTTGAAGCCGTTTTCCTCTGAGCTTTCAGGAAATACTATCATTTCTGGCCTATTGAGTGCATCTGTATATAAGCTGCACCCATAAAATTTTAAATGTAGAAAAACAAAATCTGTGTCTATGAGCCGCAGGGTCCACATTGTAACCGAGGAGCGAGAGGGATTACTGCAAAAAGACACACACACTGAGGGTTTTATCTCTGTTGGTAAAGTATTTAATTGTTTATTTTCCTCTGAGGAGGGTGGGCGGTCAGCCATGGAGCGCAGCGGGTCGGGGTTACGTGATGCACCTGAACGCATCGTTGCTTCAGGTCAAAATGTGTGAAAAAAGTAACAGCCAGAAATCACGGTACCTGTGATGAAACCAAGATGAACTTTCAGGTCGTTGGAAAATGCAACTTTTTGCAAACGGCTCCCAAGGTGAAAATGCTCCATCTCCGTGGGAACGAGAAAAACGTAACTTTTCGGAAACACTCCTTCTCCGATAAAACACTCCGGAAACACTCCGATAAAACATTGCCGTGTAAACGCCAAATTTTTTTCCCGAAACGAAAACGCACAAAATCAAACCTTTTCGACTTGGAGCCTCATGTTTTAAGTGGCTCTCAGCGGGTTTGACGTCGGTGAACCTCAGGACGCATCACGCCATCTGGAAGCGCTCGTGTTCATCAGTTACTCTTAAGGCAGGACGAAGGGCAAAAAGACAAAAGCGCACTTTATTTAAATGCTACATAAATAGAATGTCAACCTCAGAGAAGACATTAAAAAGGATGGCCGTATAGAATGAGCGCCAAGAGTAGAGACAAATCTTCTGACTTTGAGAAACCAAATAAAGTTGGTTCCACCGGCACACAGCGGGGGCAGACACTTTTTCTTTTTTTTCTTTTTTCTTTTTCTTTGTCTATTGTGAAGCATATGATACCTGAGGCGGTGACAGAAGTGGAGCATCGTGGCCGGCTGCTCGGCGGAACGCAGCAGAATTAGCAGAACGAACACGCCCACCGGACGAGACCCCGGGGAGGCGAATGTCAAGCTTTTCTTTCAGGGCGTCTAAGGAGGCCTGTTAAATGGTTGACGCTCTGTCGGCACGGGCGCGCCAGGTGAAAGTCAGCAAGTTTCTTTTTAGGGGGGGGGGGGGGGGGTATTTTTAAAACCGCCCCTCCCCTGCTGTTACCCCTCCTCGCTCTTGTCTTTAATCTCCCCTCGGCTCTAGAGGGGGGGACGGGACGGATCCATTCATGAAAAACACTCCTAATTAACTTAAAGGTCAACGTTTGCGCCTGCTTTCCTCATCGGGATTATTTATAGCCGTTTTAATTTCTTTTTCTTCTTTTTTTCCTTTCTTGCTCGTATCGTGCGCTCTGTGAATGAAAAGTCCACACATTCTGTGGTGAGTGCTTGAGCTCGTCTCTGAGGAAAGACTGTGGGATGAGAAAAAGGTAGATTCTGGATTTCGATGCCGATATTGTCACATTATCAAATCGATAGTCTGAACCGGAGTACCGTATTTTCCAGACGATACCTCACATTTTTTTGTTTTTTTGTTTGGTCATGTGACCAAATATCATTGGGGACCACTAGATGTCACTGTATGACAACAGAATACTGCTACAATACCACAGACAAACCTCCATTGTTACTATATTTCACTGAAATTAGCCGAAGGCTGCAAACGAGATTTATAGAATCTGTCTTAGAAATTGTTTAGAATCTGAGAAACCTTTGAGAGTCACTCTTACCGTGCGAAAGAAAACAAAGAAGGATAATCGTTGGATAAACGGCAAAAGGAACAAATCCACAGATGTTCAGGAACAAAAATCTGCTGGATGAGGATTAATCAATCATGCAGTTTCATTTGCACACGAAAAAAATAAACACTACATATAGATATTTGAAATTTATTGACAGATGTGACTTATAGTCTGGAAAATACGGTAATAATCTTTAGTGGCTTGTTGGACTCCTGCATGTTTTCAGCTCCTGTTCAGATCCCCGGGCAAGACGAAGCATAACACTCCCTGTACTTGTTTGACACTTTAAGTCTTGAGTTAGTATAGAAAGTGAGGCTCCAAGTATTTAAAGAGTTCATCAAGTCAACAGATATTGGAATATATATATGGGATTTTTTTGTTTGTTTTTGAGAACAAAAAGGGAGGAAAAAAAGATTGTTTTGGCTCATGTGGCCTTAATGTGGATGCCGTGGAAAAAACCCAGTTACAGCAGCTGCTGACTATCTGAAGACTTAGCAGATAGTCTAGTGAACCGTCTGGTTAATGTGGCTGCAGAGGGAGTGAGCGTCATCATTGAGGGCAGTAAAAGCACAAACGACTGAAATACTTCTGAGGCCTCAAGTACTAATTTTCCTACAACAGGCTATTCTGAGAACACACACACACACACACACACACACACACACACACACACACACACACACACACACACACACACACACACACACACACACACACACACACACACACACACACACACACACACACACCAGTCCCGTCCATAGAGACACAGAGGGGGGGCGCAGCAGCAGAAGGCGGCTCTGGCTCAGACAGCTCAGTCTCTGTCTATCTGAGGCTGCAGGAGGCGACTCAACAGCTGCTCAAGGTGAACGACCAATGAGGCATGTGCAAAGAGAGAGAGAGAGCGAGAGAGAGAGACAGACACCTGAAGACAGACAGAAGAAGAGCGAGGCGAGGGGGAAGATGAGTCAGAATCAGAGGGAATACAGACTGACAGGCACACGGGGGCAGGGCGGATCATTACACACAGCCGGGTTCGCAGCGTCGACGTCCTGTCACGGCGCCACAATTGAATATCGGCGTCCGCCGGCTGGGATGGGAAGGAGAGTCGGATTTGATCGTCATCCGAGCGAACGTGGCCTGAATATCGAATCTAAGTTTCCACATTGAGCAAATCATATCTGGATCCAGGGGGGGAAAAAAGAAAAAAAAGTCTTCTATCACTTCTACAATCTCCCTAAGATAAGCTGTTTGTATGAATGTTTGAGCCCCGAGTACCGAGATGTGATTAAAGTCATGTTAAAATGAGAACTATCCCAGTAGTTCACCACGGAGCTTCTCAGAAACCCCATTACGACAAACCCCTGCTAATTTAAATAAAGTACCGGCTGAAATATGGCTGAAGATCAACTCCTTCCCACCGCCGATGACCGACGAGCGAGAGCTGGGGAATATTCACCCTCGAGGCCCTACATAAACCCCTACCGAACAGGGCCTCCTACTTAATGGCATATATTTGTACTTTATGTCGAAGCAAATAACCAAGAAGCATGGATTTACAGCAGAATAATGGAGTCAGTGTTTTATGTACGATCACCACGTCCGTGTTGAGCCATTTTGATGTTTATGGGATAAAACCTGTTCATGAGGGCTAGCATGACTCTGCTATTGTTCACACTCATGGTATATATAAATATATACGTATATACTATTTCTATGGAAATATTAAATGTCTAATTATGTATTAACACAGAAGAAGGAATAAAATATTTTCAATGCACCGTTCACGAGTCGTCTGTGTGTGAGTGTGTGTGCGTGCGTGTGTGTGTGTGTGTGTGTGTGTGTGTGTGTGTGTGTGTGTGTGTGTGTGTGTGTGTGTGTGTGTGTGTGAGTAAACTCAGCAGTGTGAGTAATCACACTGGTCAAGGTGGAATTAAAGCCCCCCCTGCTGATTAATAGGTCAAACAACAGGAATAGTTTAGCAATTCATCAAATAAAATGCAGACTAAATTGGCTCTCGGTTCCTCAAACATGAAGATTGTTTCATTTCATTTCATTGCATGTTTCACTTTGGTGTGTCTGGAGATATTATCTCTGAAGAGAACTGATCAGAATGAATGAGTTGCTGATCTGAAGAAAGTGGCAACTCGAGCTCCGTTGGCACGACGACGTTCTCAAGTGAAAACACATCGTTACACAAAACGGTGTAGTCTCCATGCCGGGCCACTAGTGGGTGCTGTTGTTTGTTTTGGTCATGAAACACACACTTCATGCGTACAGAGATAATATAAACATTAACGGAGCTTTATTTCTCATTCGAATCATTGGATTTAACCTCACAGGCCCCGTTTCCACGACAACATGCCAAGTAAAAACATGTCATTTCTGCGCGTTTTGTTTCACTAAAGTTTTGCTTTTACACGTCCATGCTTTGAAAATAAAGCGACATGGCAGAAACGCTGAAGACGTGTTTCAAAAAGTTGCGTTTTCACTTACAAACAATATGCAAATGATACTTATTATATGACGTCAACATTTTTGTTGGTAAAACCGAAAGACTTCCAATCATTTTACTTTTGTTAAAATCAAAAGAGTTTATGAAAATTGCTGACGAAACCGAATTGTCTGCTTGTGTATTGTTTATTTGTTGCTGTGTAACTTCCAGTAAACTTCCAGCACCATTGCATGATGTCATCGTTCACCTCCCTCCCCATCTGCGTCATTATTCATTATTCACATTATTCGGTCATAACAAGGATCTGTCGAGCGAATCCCTCCGAACCTCACCTTTTAGTTTAATGTATGCTGAGGCGTGTTTCCCTGAGGGCCAGACTCAGGAAACACTTTGAGCTTCAAATATTATGCAAGAGTCAACAGAACACGGAGGAAAACCCTGTTCACTGTGAGCATTATGCATACGGTGCCGAGGACCGAGGTTCCCGGCCAACTCGGTGGGGGAACACAGTCTGCAGCGGTCAGAGAGCCAATACAGCCGCCAGGTCTCACACACACACACAAACATGTCCGCAGTGTGTGCTTTAAGCAGCTTAGTACAGAATAAACCCTGAAAACAAAACTACTTCAATGGAAGTTGGGTTCTGGTTGGAGCTATCGCATGGAAATCAGTGTGCGTACAAAGACGCGGCGTCCTTTAAAGAGCCGGACGGCCGGCAGAGTTCAGTTATGTCTTCACTTTACTTCCAAGCGTCACTTCAGACAGACGCCGGCCGAGCCTCCTGCAATCGGAGGCGAGAACCGACTGAAGCGTTTGCATCATTAGCCGCCATCGGCCCCCGCCTGACAATACACGCAGTCATCATCTGCCGCCGCTGTTTACCGCCAGTCATTATCCAGCAAATACGTCTATACACGACGCCAGTGTGTGTGTGTGTGTGTGTGTGTGTGTGTGTGTGTGTGTGTGTGTGTGTGTGTGTGTGTGTGTGTGTGTGTGTGTGTGTGTGTGTGTGTTGTAACGATTCACACAACCAGCCTTGAGTTTGAAGGCCTTTGCAGTCTAACCTTGTCACACCTCATGTGCTGCAGGCCAGTTCTGGCCAGATACACACACACACACACACACACACACACACACACACACCGTTCATTAGCATTCAGAGAGAGGAAGCATCTGCTGTTAGCAGCTCAGCTCTGATCCTGTTTATGGGGCCGGAGGTGGTCGTTCATTCAGATCAGATCACGTCGCCTCCTGTTGGATGAACTTTGACTCAAACCAGGACGGCTGGAGAGAGAGAGAGAGAGAGAGAGAGAGAGCGCCGCAAACTCTTTACTGAATAATGAATGGATTCTACTGGGTTTTTTTGAAAAATAATTCATAGTTTAATCTCCAGATATCCAGCAGCGCCTGACCTTCTCAGGCTTTATTGATCTCATGAGGGTGATCGCGCTCAACTGAACTACTGTGACACACTGCACTGTGTTTGACTGCAGGTTTACTTCCATCCATCTATCCATCCCTCCCTCCATCCATCCATCCATCCATCCACCCTGCTTTATCTAGATTGTGACCATTAATCCAAACAAATTAAGCGTCTTGTCTTTTTTGGTTTCCAGCTCTCTCTTCATAACAATGTTGTTCTACTTCCAGAAAAAAATGGCACAAATGTTGCAACAGTTGACAAACTATTGCATCGAACTCTGAAGTAACATCAGAGGCTTGTTTTGTCACTTTGGGGAGGAAAACTTTTCTCCGTTGTCCCAGAACCAGTGCTTTTAAAGGCCAGAGACTATTAGCAGGACGAGTCTGGGAACAAAAACATCTTCATTTCATGCTGCACTGCAGTGGAATCCTCACAAATACAAGACTGTAACACAAAATAATAAAATATAATAAGCTCATAAATAATATATATAATAATAAATAAGCACATATAATAAAGAAGCACATGGTGTAGACTATAATAATAATAATGATGATGATAATAATAATAATAATAATAATAATAATAATAATAATAATAATAATAATAATAATAATAATAATAACATGCCATAAGTCAGTGGTTCCCAAACCTTTTTGATTGATTCCCTCTTTGGTCTAAAAAATGTTTTCATTCATTCATCCCCCCTGCAATGACACTGCACACCCCCCACTTTGTCTATAAAAAGTAAATAAATAATTATTTTTGGACATTAAAATGTAAATATTAATTCCATTTTGAACAGTTAATGTGAAAATCAATTAACATTTAGTCTTCATGATCTTTTTTGCATATTTACACTACATTATTGCCTTTTGTCAAACATTGTAAAGTGTCTGTCGTAGTTTTAGGTCTGGAAGAAAATCAGGAACCGTTGATCACAAATTGGTTCGAGGTGCAACAACAGTCAAAATAAAACTTCCTCTGCGTTTTACTTTGAAGCAAACGTGGAATCCTGAAGAATTCCGATTTTTCTATCATTTTTCTTTCTTAAACGGACCTTGTTGCGAAATCTTTGCCATATGGAAACATAAAAATGATGTATTTTCACTTGAAAGGTTGTCAAGTAAACAGAACCTTTGGCGTATTTGATAGAAGATATATATATAATTAGCTACTGCACTTCTGCATTTCTCACAATTTCTTTCAAATTTCTGAAAGTGACAGTCATAAAACTAACAAGGATGTAAAATGTCGTCTCCTGATGCTGCTTATAAAGCCTTGGATCTATTTTTCCCCGCCAGATAAAACAGATTTTCTTCCTCATTTAGAATTTTAAGACCAGTTTATTGCTGTAGAGTATTTATCTGGCACACATTTTCTTCCGTGTGTTATTTTGTTGATTCCGTCTCTGTGTTTCTCCTTGCCCTCGCCTCCTCCTGGTGTCTGATTGCCTCCCTGATGAGCTTCACCTGTGACTGAGTGACTGATCGTCTTCACCTGGCGGCTGAGCTTCATATTGGGCTCCTCCTGGCGGCCCGTCTGTTTGTTAGTCGCTCTCCGGTGTGTTCTGTGTTTGGACTTCACAGTCTCCTGTTGTCTCTGTGATCCGCAGTTGTTTTGAGATTGTGTGATTTTGTCTGGAACGACGAGTCCGCAGAGCGGATTGTCGACTCTGCACCTTAGGCCCCGTCTACACAGCATTTCAAGTTAAAAAGATTCAAGAAAAAGCAGCACTGAGGATCCATTTACTCCCCCACTTGAACTTTAATTGAGCCACCAGCGATGGCAATCTAGCTCCTTTTTGTGTTTGTATAAATGTCTGTGTACTGTTCATGTTTGTGACGCCGCACAAAAAAAAAAAGGCCCCCACTCGTGACCCAACATGAAAACTACGTTGTTTTCAGGGTTTGCAGTGCAAATGTGAAACGCAAAACGTCTCGTGAACCTGGCTTTAAAGTCTGTAAAGGTCCCTGAGCTCTCACCATGGGGTCAATTCCACTGATTTTCAAATTAAAATAAAGCCGATTCCTCACTCGCTGCCCTTCGTTCACACTTTTTGCTCCAGACAGATTATTAAACTTCACTTTTTCGCCAGTTTTTTTTTTTTCTTTCCTTCTGAATGCACCTTCAAAGATGCTGGACTGAGGCCGTTTGCAGCTCGGGCCGACTTCCTGCCGGCTGCAGCTTCCCGTCAGACACACATCATCTCCTGCTGCCTTCATGTTCCACACTCGTCTTTTTTTTTTTTCTTTTTTTCTCCGTCTTGACCTCCGATGGGAGCCTGTTTTGTGTTGTCGTGGATCGTGTGGGGAAAGTTGAAAGCCAGGAGCGTAAGAGGCCGGAGGGGGGGTGAGAAGGAGAGAGACTGTGTAGGAAAAGGCGGCCTGATTGGAGATCGGTGCTGTAAAAAAGTGATCATCTGGAGGGGAGTTCGCCGATCATCTGCCACTTGACCTTGACGCCCAAAGGCTCGGCGAAGCGTTAACCCTTACCGCCTCGCTTCTCAGCGGGAACGCTTTCATCAAACTTCCAGAGAGTGGAGCCAGGAGGCTCGGAGCTCCCTTTGAGGAAAGGCTGCTAAATAATGCAGGTGGTTAAGTAAGCTTGTCGGGACGAATCGTAAGGGGGAAAGAAAGAAAAGGAAAAAAATCCTCCTGCTTCACTGAGCCAGAGCCTGATAGAGGGAGGATGAGGGAGGGAGGGAGCGCGTGACTTTCAGGCCTCTAGAGTCCTGTTCACACACACGCACACACACACGAGTTGAGTGCAGAACGTGGCAGGGAAACGTGTGTGTTTGCACGGTGAAGCCCTCATGCTTCTGCTTTCCAGATCAATTATAAACAGCTTCTTTCTCCCAAAACCGCTTTTATTGACCCCCCCGTGCGCCGTCACTTCCAGCTGAGCAGAAGCAGGACGGGAGGCTTATTGGACACAATTAGACATGTTCTAACATCAAGGTCTGGCAGCGGGGGGTACAACCTCGTCATGGACCAGAGCAGAAGATGTGACGCTTTGAATGGTGCAGTGCTGCCCCCTGCTGTTTGAACGCCGAGCTGCACCCTGGAAACCCTTCCAGGGGTCACGAGTTCTGTTTGTAAAGGTCAGATCGGTAACGTGGCAGGTTTTGAAATGCACATTCAGTGCAGATAAGTTTAGAAAAAAAAACAAAAAACACCCATAGATAGTTATTGTACAAACCATCAATGTGATAGTAGCACATTAGACTCTCACTACCCAGTATTTCCAGCAGATTTTTGGAAATCATCACCCAAAATAGTTATTTCCTGATCTGTGAACGATCCACATCAAAATTCTCTCCAACATTTTTACCATCAATTTAACTCTTAATCTTTGGTGTAATAAAGAAACGTACCAGGTTTTTCCAGAACTCCCTCCCAATCCGTGAACTCCTGGTTGTTTGGTGCATCTTGCACGTTATGCCAGTCATCTTCTCTAGTTTCCATATTAAGCTCCCAATTTTCTCTTCTATAATTTGATGAATGTCTTTCTTGTCAGTTTAGCTCTTGATATATTGCTTTAATTATTCTGGTGTGACTTCCTTTATACACTTTTATGATTTGAATCACACCGCTCACTTCTCTGGATGGATCGACCTGGATTTCCTTTCTGTAATAATCTTTGATGGAGACATCTATAAAAGTCATGTGTATTTTATTTTACAATTCTGGAAACTGTCCAGCTGTCCTTCCGTTTCCAAAACACACCAAGCCGTCGCCTCACTGCCCTCCCCCCACTGGGAAAAGATGCATCTTACACCCAGAGAGGAGCGTAATCTGTTTACAATGCACACAAAATGTGTAGATAATGTAAAATACAGACCTTTTGAAGATGTATTCTCTGCTCTGGCCTTTGTTTGGTCCTATTTTGTCACTTGTTATGACTCAATAAACCAGGTTTCAACAACAAAAAACTAAACATGTCGCTGTGTGATAAACGAATGTGGCTCTTTTGTATGAAGGTTTGAGAACCGTAGCTCAGATGCTACATATCTTTGTGTATAGCAAGAAAGAATGTACATATTAATGTTGTGTAGTTTTCCCGTCGACTCAACCAGAACATGCATGAAGACCATTCAGTAATATTGAATATACTTTAATTCTGTACAGTGCTGGTGGATTGTAAAATACAAAGAAATGGTCACGATTAAAAAAAAAAAAAAAAAAAGAAACACATTTTAATCACTTTAACAAAAAATTTCCGAAAAAGATTTTGTATAATACAAAAAAAAAAATACAAAATACAGATTTTCCGATGATTGGCAAAACACTGGATCCAGTGACGGTTCCGCTCGTCGTCCATGATTTGAATATACAGTCCAGCTGATTGTCCTGCTGTTATTAAGGCCGGCGGATATGAAATGATCAGCGCACAGGAAGCCCTACAAAAACAACTAAACGCACACAAAAAAACGCCAAGTACGCTGGCAAAACAGACGTAAACACGTCGGAGAACATAAGTTAGACGTGACGTTTGGACTAAGAGGGGACGTGGCAACACTGGATGTGGCGTTATTGCTTTGGTGCGAGTGACGGGGCCAGGACTCGTCTCGTCTCGTCCTCCTCTCCGATTTAAACGATGCTGGAAGACGACATCTGCTCCGGTCGAGGGAAAGGGTGGTGGTGGTGGTGGTGGTGGGGGGGGGCGTCGGTCAGAAACCCAGGATATTGTCCTCACACTGGCTGAAGTCAACGTTCCCGTTGGTTCGGTCCCAGTCGGGCTCGGCCAGCCAGTCCTGAGGCATCAGCCCAACGTCCAGGACCTCGGGGTGAGAACGCGACACTGCCAGTCTGAGGGAGCGCAAATCAAACGAGGTCACGATGAAATTCAACAAAAAGAAACAACAACAAAAAAACAGATAAAAAAAGATATTGCTACTGTAACCCAAACAAGTTTGAAGTGTGGTTTTGTTTAATTATCTGGAAGCGTACAAGTTTTTCCCCATTGTGGTGCATTTTGCAGTGTGTACAGGATGAACATGTTTAACTTTTCACCAAAAACACCCCGATTAAAAGATGGTAAATGACCTCAATTGCAACATGAAGCCAATTTTATTGAAACCTTCTGGTGTAAAATGCAGTAAAATGTCCAAATTGGAGCCTGTTGCAGGCCAGTCTTGGCCCACGGGCCTCATGTTTCACCTCTGATTTAACCAAAACCTGTTGAAAAACAAGGATTTGTAGATCCGTCTGCAATTCGGATGATTTCTCAACTCATTCTAAAGATGGAATAAGGAGATTCAAACTAAGGTTGCATGAGATTAGCTAGCAATTTGACTTGCAACGAATAATAATAATAATTTTAAAAAAAAAACATGTTGATATTTTGTTCCGTTTTTCTTCTTTGAACCCCCTTTTTTTTAATTCTCGGTATTTCTGAAGCAGATTGTGGGTTTTTTGTGATTAAATCAAAACCAGATATGACAAAATGTTGAAATAATGATTAAATATGACATGTCGTCAACACACTCATAAATGTTGACATGAAGCAAGTGTACACTAATATACACACACACACACACACACACTTGAATTTCACTTTGTGTATTTTGCTATATGTACATTAAAAACCACAACAATGCATTTTGTACATATAGTGCAAGCAGAGTTAAAAAAAACTGATTTTCACTTCTTATTGCGTGTGGATCTGACTTGCCTTTAACAAAAACATAAAATAAGTGTGATATTAAAACAAAAATCACCACTTGACGCAGGAGAAAGTGTGTTGTGAGAGCGCAGTGCACCGATGACATGAGCAATCAAAGATATTAACGGCCGGAGGTTCTGATGGATGAAGGTTATCATGAAGTTTTGGTGTAACTGAGTCGGGAGTTCTCAGTAGTTTTATGACTGATCAGTGCGACATGAGAGGAAAGTTGAGCAACAGTCTTCTTACAGGTCTGCTCATGAAACTGGGCACATTTTAGCATAAGAAGAATAATTTTTTACAAATGTCAAAAAATATGTTTTTTGGGGAAAGCCTTAGTGAATTAAGTCAAATATTTTGGATATGAACTCCCCAACAGCTGTTTGGTG
Organism: Blennius ocellaris; assembly: GCF_963422515.1. Classification (NCBI taxonomy): domain Eukaryota; kingdom Metazoa; phylum Chordata; class Actinopteri; order Blenniiformes; family Blenniidae; genus Blennius; species Blennius ocellaris. Next base: position 6,950,250 of record NC_137669.1, read on the forward strand.
CTAGAACTTTGTAAAAACCCCACAGAATGAAATATATCTGCTGAGAATATAGTGATTAGTTGCAATCAAGAAAGCGATAATGAGAGATTAGGTTAAAGAAACGCCACCGACAACGGATCTAAAGATTGTGGAACAAATCTTAATGGAGTTAAAGGAAACATTGGAAAGAAAATGTGGGAAATGAACTGGATTATAAACAATGAGTATTGCATAAACCTGACTTTAAGGCATGAAGGCAAATCTCGGGTGACATTTGGTTTAAAGTTTGTGTCATGAATTGTGTCCATGATCTCAGTTCAAATCTTCATAAACATGATTTTGATCTAAACGATGTTGTTGAATTTCCACTAATCTTCCAGATTTGAACCCGGAAGTTGTCAGATTAAAAGATCCTGAGAACAAAATACCTGTTTGTGTGAATAAATAATGATGAAAAGAAAAAAAAAAAAAATCAGAAATCTCCATCAAAGACGGTCAGACTGAGGTGTTTTGTGCACAGAAACCAAAACTAATCCGAGTTCATTTATTCCGCCGGTCCTCGGTCATCACGGTTCAACATCTCAAGACATGTTTCGACAACAAAGGGGTTCAGACTGTTGAAACCCCGGGCTGGTTTACCGAGAGACGCTCTGCTCACTGGGAATCGACGCCGCCGTGACCCACTACTCCACTTTCACACTGGCGGCCAACAGGCCCGACCTGTGAGCCGTGTTTAACTGGGTTTGATTGGGTGTGATGGATTGATGGCGGGTTAGTGAATTAGGACGGACAAGTCGCTAAGTGAGGCTCGTAACTTTACCTGGAAATGAACCATAGCTATCCAGAGCACAGCTGGAGACACAAACACATTGAAGACAGTTCGTCAAATCAACCCCCAAAGATCAAACTCCCTTTCGATTGGACGTGATCAGGCTGCAGTTTGTTTCCCGCAGTGCACGGAGATCGGCAGCAGGTGGCGCCGTGAAGCAGAGCGGCTACAAAGCAGGACAGGCTTGATTTTCTTTTTTTTTTTTTTTGAGATGAACAAGCAGAAAACTTCTGTTTTTAATTTATCTTAAATGGTTACGGTTAATATCTCACCTGGAGAAAGCTTCATCCAAACCATCTTCTATTTCCTGGAAAGAAAAAAAACAAAGTACAAATGTGATGAATCTTTACCCCCGAGAAAGGTTTTATACACTCACAACAAGACATGTTAAACTCGCATTTTCAGAGAGGATTGAAAACGTCCACTGATCAATGAGACACTGTCAAACAAAGGGCACAGAGGACAGACTGCAAACTGTCTATAAAAGTTCCCTTTGTGTGTGATGCCAGATCAAAAACTTAAAAAAAGTTAATTATTTAAAAACCCAGCGATGTGTAGTTGGTGGAGAATGCGCCGGGCGAAGCGGCGTACCCAGGCCGTGTTGTTATTGGTCTCGGAGGCTCTGTGGTTATCCAGCTGATCCTCTCCTACGTTCCCGTTGTTCTCCACCGCCACCGACACACCGTCCTCAAAGTCCAGCAGGTTGTCTGTGGCCACATCTGGGGGAAGAGGAGGAGGAAAAAAAAAAAAATCTTTAAAAATAACAGTTTGTTTTTCATTCACGTTATACTAACGGAACACTCTTTTTAAAGCTCTGGTCATTTCTTATGATCTACTTGGAAATGCCTTGGAAGCATGTGTGTCAAAGATGGCTGTGAAATTCTATACTTTTTTTTTTTTTTAAATCCCTAATCTGCAATGGGAACGACTTTCCTCTGTCGCATCAGACCCACGTCGTTCCCCGTCTGATTTAAAAACATGCCTCGACCTCTTTGGCCTTCGACGCCACGGGAGCGGTTTGTAACCTCTGTATCATCTTTTAAATCACCCACGTTTTTAATTTGCTCTATTGTATTGGCTGCATCTTTTATCCATTTAATGTTAAACGTGTGAACTTTTTACATCTTATTCATTCTTTGGTCCACTGCAGGGATTTCTTTAAGTAGTGCTTTATAAATAAAGTTGGGTTGGATATTGTTGAAGATGGTTTAAAAGAGTGAATATGGACCATTTCTGACAAATTCCTGCTGTAAACTTATAAGCTGTGTGCGTGTGTGTGTGTGTGTGTGTGTGTGTGTGTGTGTGTGTGTGTGTGTGTGTGTGTGTGTGTGTGTGTGTGTTACCTGTGCCTTTCAGGCTGCCAAAGCTGTTGGATCTCTCTGAATGCGAACTGCTGCTACAGCTGCTGCTGCTGCCCTCGCCAGCAGAACCAGACTTCACTCTCTTTTCTTTCTCTAAAAAACAAACAAACAAAAAAACAACAACACCAAAGTGAGACAGACAACAGTTTTACTGTCACAGACTTTAACTTCCTCAGCGAGTCAGAACGACCGGACAAAGTGTCAGCCACTTTAAGCCAGCGACCAAAAGGAGAAGCCGCTCCGTGGGAGGTGGTGGAGGACGGTGTGATTTCCAGGATGAGGAGTGTGTTGCTCACCTTCTTTGGCCACCTGCCAGAGCTCAAAAGCGACGGTGAAGGCCTGAGCCACCGTCAGCGCCACCGCCTGGGCCTGAGCACAAAACACATAGGAGGTTGAAACAAAAACGGTACATTTGTGTTTGATTTGTTCGGGGTTTTTTGTTTTTTTTTCTTCCCCCTCAGTGACTCCCAGTTCCAGTACGAATGAGAAGACCGTGTTGCTGCAGGGACTCCGGTTGAAACATTTGTGAACCGCGTTGATACTACGGGCGAGAAAGATTAGAACCAAGGACAGATGCAGCTACAGTGAGGAGCTGTCACAAAACCTGAGGTCTATAAACATTGTTAAGCTCCTGTGTGTGTGTGTGTGTGTGTGTGTGTGTGTGTGTGTGTGTGTGTGTGTGTGTGTGTGTGTGTGTGTGTGTGTGTGTTCAGTCTCAAACAAAGGCAAAGAAGCTTAAACAAGTGTGAGCATTTATGAAACCATTTGAAAAGAGCTAAAAAAAAACAACAACAAAAACACCCAAGATAATGCATGAATTAAAACATCAAAATGGATAAAACAGCTAGAAAAAAAGATGAATTACTGAAAATGTTTTTAAAAAATGGGGGGGAAAAACCAGTTTAAACCGCTGGGGGGGGGACATTGCAAAATAGCTAAAAAGGAACAACAAAAACTAGAATTTCTGAAGTGGTTAAACAGATAAAATAATTTGAACATATAAAACGGCTTGAACCACGAAATAAAAGAAGAAAAAATGTCTCGAAACAGTCAAAAACTCTTAAAAATTGTTTTTAAAAAGAGGTGAAACCACAAAACACAGACACAAGAACGGTTAGAAAACCAATAAAATGTTTTACTGCTCTTAATTTGACTCGTAACACACAGTTTTTTTTGTATCTGTGAAAAAAAAAAAAACTTCACGAGTTTGGAGGTGAAGCTTATTTCACTTTACTGTAACGCTAACGTGTGTCGAGATATGAAACGGGTTCATTCATGTAACCATTTGATTCCACCGAGGTTTAACGCCGCGGCATTAACAGCCTGTCGGAGAAGTTACAAGCCTCCTCCGTTTCACCTCGTGTCGTTAAATGTGAAACCCAATGTTTATATATATATATATATATATATATTAAAAAAAAGTCAAACGCTCCAAACTCACCACTTTCCTCTTGGAGCAGAGGTAGGCGTGGCACTCCAGGGTCCCGTTCAGGGTGTTCTGGGCGATGTAAGCAAAGACTTTGTCGTTGAGTTTGTCCACCGTGCAGTAGGATATCCTGGGAGTGGACGCGTGGTTTGATTTTTACTTTTGCTCTCGCCGACATTAAAACCGCGGAAGCCACTTTGCCTGACACGTACCTGTATATGGAGACGTTCTCCACCAGTTTGTCGGTGGAGCCGTCGTGCAGCACGATTCCCTGAGGGGAAACCTTGAGAGACACTTTCTGAGGCTTCTTTCCGCTGGCTTTAGCCTGCAAGAGTGAAACGACAGCTTTTAAACTTCCACAGCAGAGAGCATTGGGGGAATTCTTTTTTTTTTTCTCACTTTATCAACATTTTCAAAACAAAAAGAGCAAGAAAGCTTCTTTCGTGAAAATAACGTGAAATACACCCATGATATGTTGGCAGGCGTCGCTCGTGTTTCAAAGCAGACGCGACGATATTTTAATCCCGGATCCACAAACGGTCCAATTTCATCCCGAGTGGATCAGACTGGAAAAATAGTTCCACCATAACCTTTAAATTTAAACTTTAAAAAGTTTTTTTTGGTTGTTCGTTGAGGTGCAGAGTAGTTTTTGGCACTTACCAAGATTTAAAATGTAATTTTTTTTTTTAGACATGATCAACAATTTGGTTTATTATTAAAGTCATTTCCTTATTTATTTTAGTCCTTGTCTTTGCATTATAGTCTTAAAACAGGATTTTGAAAATCAAATTTTTAAGAATTTCGTGCCGCATTGGCAGATGAGGTCACAAGCTTTCAGTAATTTCCCTCGAAAAATACATCTCGTATCGACCCGACGGCATGATGATACCGCCGTCATGTTCTACAGCAAGACGACTTAAGAGGTGGACTCTGAGCGCTGACCGTGGCCACGATCCTCTTCACAGCCGCCGCCGACAGCTCCTCTCCCTTGGGCTGGTCCACCAGGGTCATGCCGAGATGTCGCAGGTTAAAGGTCATGCCCTCCACGATCGTCTCGCGCGTGTCGGTCCAGTTCTCCGGAAGCTCTGCCGAGAAAATTTTTTTTTTTTTTAAAAGTCACCACCCCCCAAAAAAAAAATCTTTTCAGTGACGAGTGGGCCAATCCATTGATCTGCGTTCATCACGTTTTTTCCTCAAGTTAGAGACATCAAATATTTATATGCTCTCTCTCCACACACACACACTTTATGCCCCAAAATAAATGAATATTCGTCGTGAGAACATTCAAAGAGCTGGAGAAATGTAAACAGCCTGGATTGAACTTCCAGTCGAGCTCTTCTCTTCCCCAAGTGAGAAAAAAAAAAAAAAGAGAGAGGCAAAAACAGGGTATTTAGGTCAGAGGGGCTGTGAATGTAAAGTAAATATCTCCTCTCCAAAAACAACTTATAGGGAGCGACAATAAAAAAAAAAAAAAAAAAAAACTGCACACATGGACTCTGACATGCTGCGATAAGGAGCGTGTGGTTTTCCTCTGATAGGAGGTCAGAGTTCACAGATGGACGTCTCAGTCTGCTAATGTCACGTTTAGAACAGAAGTGGAAAGATTTCTCACTGAAACACACGAGGAGCGTTAAACATCTGATCGCTGTGTGTGCTTTCTTATCGTCGTGTGTGTGTGTGTGTGTGTGTGTGTGTGTGTGTGTGTGTGTGTGTGTTGACCGATTAGCCGTGACCCTGGAGTTGTTTACACAGATTTCCTCAGAGAAAGAAAGGAGGGAATTGCTGGAATTGAAAGGAGAGAGGGAGGGAGGGAGGGAGGGAGGATCAGGGAAGGCAAGAGCAGAAAATCACCACCAATACCTGGAAACTCATCCTCCTCTGGGACGCAGTGCATACCACACACTCCTGCAGGCACATGCTCTCACACACACACAAACTATGAAAAGTGCACAGCCAGCGAGAAGCGAGTGATGGTTTCGTCTTCCAGCTGGGATTCATTCACCAAAACATTTGCATTCCAATACATTTCAACGAAATAAAGAGGGAAAAAAAAACCCTTTCTGACACCAACCGAATCCTGATTTTCTTTCTTGTGTGTAAATGGATCAACTTGTGTTTAATAATTTCAAGATGGAGCCAATTGATTAAATTCCAGCCCAACATGATTTTTCTTTTTTTGCCTCGTCTGTCAGGAGTGTAAACAGAAACAAGAGTGTCATTGGGGGGGGGGGTCAGGCTGCTGTTCTTTAGCACGTGGCGTTAAAGTCAACATCAACAAGTCAGTGCTCCCACGGTGACCCGGCTCCGGTGATGAAAATGAACCGCTTGTTCCATGAAACGTCAGACAGCCCGACTGCTCTCAATGCAAATATCTCATCGGCCGATGACGCGTGTCAACGAGCAAAGAGAAAAAAACAACAACAACAACCCGATAGGTCAGAAACGGGGTAAAATGACTACATACTTTCTCAAGCAGGGATCATATTTTCAGGATATTTCCCAGAGGAGGAGGAGGTGAAGCGTTAGATTTCTAAACAATGCTCGGACACAAGGTGGGACCGCGACGCTTCGGTCATCGGTTTCCAGCGTTGGATTATTGGGTCTTAACATGCCAATATCGCCTAATCAGGTCTACAGGAACGTACAGTTGAGGCCGACAGGAATGTTAATCTTTGTTGCTGGTCGTCCGCTACAACGCGGGAGAAAATCAACTTCGACGGGTTTGTGGTGCGCAGTCATTCGTAACGGCGTCGGTTTAAGTTGAAGGTAATCGGATGGAGGACTGGTGGGAATGTTGGTGGATTTAAAAAAAAAAAAAAAATCAATAAAAGATTGAAGGTAAACCGTTTCTCCACGTCCACTCTGGGGGATCCCAGTACGACTTTACACTTAAACACACATCTGAGCCTCATAATGGTGCCATGTGGAGAATTCAACTTGTGAGTTAAAAACCCACAACAATAAAAAGCATAAAAACCTTTTTTTTTTTTCTTGCCTAAAATAAAGTTACAGATGTTTTCTGGCACAACCACCTCCACCAATGTAGTTTCCCACATCCACTGTAGACTCAAGAAGGGTTTTTTTTTTTTTCTATTCTGGGTTTTGCTAACGTCTCAGCGCAGGCACAACCTCAGGTTCCCAATGTGATCTGAGGAACCGCTCTGTGGGAATCCAGAACCCCCTTTAGGCCAAATCGATTCATCTAACAAGTCCAAAAATAAACTTGCCGACTCGGTACAAAAAGTTTGTTGGTCATCAGGCGAGTTTGGCTTCATCGTCTCAAATGTTTACTTTAGTTAAAAAATAAATAGGAGTGAAAATAGCCTTCTTTGGCCCCGTTGAATGTATAAATGTATGGACGGACGACGGAGTGGGATTGTTATGGCAGGAGAATATGGACTGGGGAGTCGTGACACTCCGAAGGAAACTTTGTTATTGTCGTCCATCTACAGTGCAGAAGAATTATTTACTACGACCATGGTGTGCATTCGTAGTTCCAGCATTTAAAAAAAAAAAAAAGTTGAGTTTTCAGTGGCTCCAGGCATTGGACACAAAAACACTATGAAAGTTTTGCCTTATGAACCATTTCCGCCCATCCGCTGATGCAATTACTGGCTTTTATTATGGACTAATGTGGAAAACAATTCTGTGCATTTTACTTTGTTTTGACGTACCGACAAGAAGACAGATTAATTATACAGGTGCTTGAAAAATCAAGTCTAATATTTCGTGTAAAACCCAGAGCCAGTTGAACTGAAATAAGAAAATAAAATAAAAAAACTCAAGAGTATCATGCTTTTTGCACCACATGCAGGCTGTTTAAAGGCTGTAAAAGGAGAGTAAGAGAATTTTCAGAATGACAGAACAGATGTGTTCAACTACATCTGCTCCAACTGTTTCCTCCTTTCAGAAAAACCCACAGAGCTTTCTGTCACCTTCTGGCCAGAAGATTCGTCGTGGTAAAGAGGAAATCTGCAACTCCTCCCTCACAAACTGGATAAAAGACGTCCTTCATTCAGGAAAATTAGAGCGAATTAGAAATATAGAGAAAAGCTCACTTGGTAAGTTTATAGTATATGGAACTCTTTTTTTTAAACTATGTTCAAGAAGTAGACTTCCAGCATATTACACCTTTTCAATAACATGATTGGTGACTTATTGACACTGAACCGCTCTACTGCCCCCCCCCCCCCCCCTCTCCGTTTCCCGTTTCCTTTTTAGTCATACTTTTTCCTTTTTATGCGTTTATTTTTCTGTCTCGATTTCGAGCTTGACTTTCTCTCCCCTTGTTATGTGTTCACTGTTATTGTATGTGCCTTTTTGGTCATGATTGTGAAAATACCAAACCGATTTGAGGAGGAAAACAAAAAGAAGAAGAAGAAGAAGAAGCAGGCTCCAGCCTCAGTTTGCAGTAGTTTCTCATGCGAGCAGCAGCAGCAGTACAGGTACCAGGCGCCGCTCGGCTCCAGAGTGTAAAGGGCCCCGGGGGGGTCAGAGGTCAGCAACGACTACACGTGAAAGGAAACAGCTGCGTTCACGTGTGAACCGAGACCCAGTGAAACCAGGTGACCTCTTCTGAAATTACAAAGCAAACTTACCATCTGTTGGTGTAAAAAAAACAACAACAAAAAGGAAACCTCACGTTTTAGTCACCGTTGTGTTAATGAACACGTCTATAGAAGACGGAGAAAAGGAGGAATTTAAAGACAAGGCAAAGTCTTCAGCTCCGCTGCGATTCATTCCATCCAACACTGATGGATGAGCAACTATTTCACGCCGCCGAGTACAAGAAAACGTCTTTGTGCGGCAAACATGGCCGCCCCCCCCCTAGGAAAAAAAAGAAGGTGACGGGTAATTCATGTCCGGACTGATTTGTGTGTCTTTACCAAACACAGAGTCACTGGGGAAACCACCAGCACTGCTCCTGCAACTTAGGATCCCTCCAACACACTTTCTTTTTTTTTTTTTTATATCCGCCCTTTACAACTCATTTCACTTTCCTCTCGACTCCACTGATCTACACAGAGCACCGAATGTGTTTGACTCCATGTTCGGGGAGAAAAAAAACCCCAAACAAACTGTAAACACATCAGAGATAACGCACTTGTTTTGAAGATCATGGGCGGAGGCAAAAAAAAAAGAAAAAAAGAAGAAAGTTAAGCAAGTATTTCAGAGGCATTTCACCCAAAACGTTGTGATGTGTGGAGCCTGAGAATCACAACAACTTGATGAACTTTTGCAACGCAGAAAAAAAAATCCACAACCCTGGAGGAGCGGGGAGAAGTTCAACGTCTGTCAAGAAAGTGAGACGTTTCATTGGTTCGACTTCAGTCATCAAAGAAGCGGCACGTCATTAAAACAACCCCATAAGAGCTGATAAAAACACGGCTCTAGTCTTTTGAGGTTTGTTTCGCTCCGTGTCCAGTCGAACCCCCCACGGCGCCGCCTCAATCTGATAATCTGACATTTTGCTCACGTGCCGCTTATATGTTGGGATTTTAGGACGTAAAAGGAGGAATTAATGACTCGCTGTGTGAAGCAGGGATGTTAAACACAACACACGTCCATAAGAGGCTCCAATCGGGCCAAACCACTAAGAATGTTGTGAACATTCTAAACATAACTTTTATTTGTTTGTTTATTTGAACACATTTCTGAGGAGTAATGGACACAATCCAACACTGACACGAGATGAGAGATTGATGATGCTGCCATCAAAGAAGGCAAACTAGCATGAGTCTCAAAGCCATGCTGTCAGGGTGAGTTTGTATTAAAAAAAAAAAAAACAACAAAACAATAATGCAACAGCTATGGAGAGGTTTTTGAACATTTCACTATATTTTATGCCAAAAAGTTTCATAAAAAATTGGCTTAATGTAGAGATTGTAGTCATTTTCAGTTCCAATTGTTTGGTTTGGTATAAAATATAGACTTTTTTGTTTTTATCATGTATACTCCACAAAACAAACACGTTGAAGTTCAAATTTAAACTGGATGACGACACTATTTTTTACCGGTCTGGCCAAGTGGTCATGATCTGGATTTATGTAGAACTGAAGCAACCAACTGTAATTTGGTGATTTTCTACGTGCATGCAACCTCTCTTCAGAAAACAATACTCTGTCAATAATTCTGTAAGAGTGCGGCTCACAGAAATCTCACTGAAGCTTTGGTCTGTTGCTTAACAAGCCCTCTGACCCTGGATGGAAACTCGTCCCCACAGCAGTCTCATAATGTAAACACTTCTGTCATCCTGCTTCAGTCCAGAACAAGAATCGCCCAAAAGCCTGAGCACAGCTTCTCCAAAACTAAGTAAGAACAGTGGAGACTGATATAAAGAGGAATATATACACAAGCAGACTTTAAGAAGAGAGAAGTTACAACATGTGCTTTGTTGAAAAAAAAAAAAAAAAGTTCATGACTTCACAGGGTTCCGCCCTTCGTCCGAAAAACCTAATTGAGATTACAAAGTGTCTTAAAACACATAAAAAAATATTTTTTCAAAAACCTCAATACATTAAAAGCTTGCTTAAAAAAAAAAAAAAAGAATTACCTCACAAATTAAAATTAAGTCCATCATTCAAAACATCTGCAGACAGATCACTAAGCAACTTTTTAAAAGAGTCCAGGTTGGTTTTTTTTGGTGGTTCGTTTCAAGCAGACCGAGCCGCAAACCTGAAAAAGAGTTTCTGTGACAGCTATTGGTCTAAAGATGAGATGGGCGCAGACCAAAAATACACTTACTGAGCAGTAATTTGCTATATTGAGCGCCGATCTATGCTGGTTCAGTCACGTGCCGCCAGTGAAGGAAGCCCTTTCGGGGAAAAAAGGGCTTTTTGCCAGAGTCAAGCGCCCTCTGGCTCGTCCTTGACACTGGCAATGTGCCGCCACAGGTCGTCTAGGGCGACGAAACTGAGAGGAACAAAAGAACCCCAACAGAAAAAAAACAGAGGGCCGAGAAGTGGTTTAAAGCCTTTGCATTGAAGCTATTGAGCCGCCGTTGAGTTCAGCCCCGTTTTAAATGGCAAACTCAATAGGTTAGAAAAAGAAAGAGCCGACTCGTACAGAACGTTCACGAGGTTTTCTCCAGGTCCTCCAGGCTTTCCTGCCTGCCGGACTCGCCGCTTTCTGCGGTCGCCCGACACAATCTGAATATACGGAGAATGCCGGGCCGATCAGTTCAGAGTCAGATCGGGAAATCTGGCCCCGGACGATGTGGGTCAATGCTTGGTGAGGAATGTGAGCCCTGCAGTCAGGAGGAGACCTGGCAACCAACAACTGGGTCAGGAGCTGCCTTCACTGGAAATTATTAGTAGATTACACGCTTTGCGAAAACTTTAGCCGGTCCAAAACTAGGTTAAAAAAAAAAAAAAGGAAAGGAAAACATAAGACGGTTTCACCTGTAAAGACTTCCTCCTTCTCCAGTACTACGCCCATATTTAGTCTTGTCGGAATCACGTTGATAATGTCTTTTTCCATCTCAAATGATAGAACCGGTTAGAAATGAGCAACCAACATGAATGTGTTTAGATTCAAACAACAAAACGCAACAACTGGACTTCTTGCACATCTGACTTTTTTTGACAAGACAACGCAAACAACAACGGAATTCAGTTTTTTTTTTGTTTCCTGACATGTTAATGACGTGACTTCATGTACCAGTAAGGTAATGACGAGTGATTGTTCTCAGACTGTGGTACGTGGACCACTGGGCAAGCTTTCTCCAGTGGTGCCTGAAAGATTTGGTTTTGGTGGTTTTGGTGGTTTTGATGAAGGAAAAAAAAATGAATGCTTGGACACTGCGAGAATAGAGGACGGGCTGTTGACTGGACTCCTGTGTAATACAAAGCAGAATTTTAATTTTAATTTTAGCCATACATGCCTTAGGCCCCGGCGACACAGCAATGTTTTCAAGGGAGAATCGAAAAGTTTCATTGTGTTTTATGCACCTGTTTACATGACAACGGTGCTCGGAGTTAGTGAAAACGCCCAGTCTCCATGGAAACGGCAACTTTTGTGAAACGCTGCTACTGCGCATGCGCACCACGACCGTAGTAGGTGGTTGTTCTGCCCGAAAAACAACGGCAGCAATGTTTGCCTCCAGAGTGTCATGACTCCCAGTCCATAGTCTCTTGGAACTTTGGTAGTTTTATAATTGAGAGTCACTGTAATAACAATCCAACTTGGTTGCCTGTACATTAGAATGACGGTGTTCGCATTGTATTCTCTGCGGGCAAGTCTGGTTTCATTAAATAAACAAACAACAGCCACGAGTCGCCCAACATGAAAACGACTACTTCAGTTGTAAACGGTCACGTGTAAACGCAAAAACGTTCTGAAACGAAAACACAAAAACAATGTTTTCGCTTGAGACGTCGCGCAAACGAGGCTTAAACTAGATAAATATGTGAACCCCCCCCCCCAAAAAAAAATCACATTTTTGTTCTCTGCGCCTTCTTGAGGCGACTTTAAGTAACAGTACAGCTTCGACAGATCAATAAACGATCCTCACATTATAAATAAACAGTGTATTTTCGGGTTTAGTCATACTTGGTGAGCTCAAGGTTTTGTCACTGTGAAAAATGTGAAGGCGTGGCCTGCTCCAGGGATCACAGCTGGAAACAACCGCAGCCAGTGACAGATGTGCACAGCCAAACATCTGCGCTTCAGCCATTAACCCAACAAAGTGTTGGCGAGATCCTGCAAGGCTGGATGTCAAACTCCTGACACACAAGTCTTTCTTTCCAATAAAGACGAGTGCACTTATCTGATCTCCCCTGGACTTTTCAGTTTTGACAATCGCCTTTCTGGAATTTCAAATAGACCCGCATGAAGTGGAGCCAACAGGGGGGCCGTGCACCGACTGACCCACAGCATTCCTGGCTTGTCCTCTTGGTTACCGGCTGCAGGAGCTTTTAGGCTTTTCCACTCGGGCCATCACAGCCGTACGTACACACAACTTTTACAGCCGGGATCAAGCAAGATTTAGCTGACAAAGTGGCCCTTGAGGACCCACAATAGGTCTTGACGGACACTTTTATGGTAATGGGGACACTGTGTGGGCCAGATCTTGCCCCCTGGGTGAAGTGCCCTCGAGCAAGAAACAAAAGGCAGATAGAGAAATCAGCTGTTTTAGGTCTGACCCCCGACCTGTGTACTTCCTCCGGTGGTCGTGGAGGGGGATGTAGATTGGGATTATCCAATAAATCCAAATTACTGCTGCTGGCAATGATGTGAGAGAGCAAACAGGATTGTGTTTAATAAAATAAGCTCTTAAAATATCCAATTTACATGTTTTTTGTGCTTGTTGTAAAATAGTTATGTTTTGAAGTTTGTTTATAAACAAATGACTTATTAAATCCAGCAATAATAACAAAAACAAACACAGCCACTAACTTTAGGAATAAATAGATGACCCACAAAAAAACCAAAAAACAAAAACAGGACCAACTTTTTCCCCTTCAGACTCACATCTTTATCACTTTTAAACAACAACACACACTCACACACAAAAAAAATAAGTTTGCAGAAAGTTTAAACCGAGTAAATAATCTGTCTCCGACACGACGGGATAAAAAAAAAAACACATTTTCACAACTTTGTCTTACTTCTGTGTCTGCCGGCAGTCCACGACTGCTTCGCCATGCTCGGGCTCCGGATGATGGCTCTCCCGGCCGACTTGAGTGCGTCCATGTCGGGTCGTGAGAGAGCGGGTTACCGTCGGAGTTCGAAGCCGGAGTTCGCTGCTTGTTCTCGGGGAAGAAGGGTTGTTGTTGTCCGGAGAGCCGCCGCTGCTTAGGATGGACCGGTGTTGCCTTTACTTGCACTCGGACATCCCGCTATTTATAGCGACGCCGCGTTCACGTCACATGGGGCATTACGTTTCAAACAGGAGTTCAACCAATTCTAATGAGTATTCTATCTTTATCTGATATATATTTATATGACTCAGTATTAAGACTACTATTTTATGACAAAAAACACTACTTTAAGTTTATAGTAAAATGTGTTATTTCTATCAGTAAAGTTTCCGTGCAGCTTTGAATGCAGCACGAACAACCCCATTGGGACGTAAACATCCCAATGGGGTTGTTGCTCATTTTTTTCCTGATTTTATCTTGCAAAAAAGAAAAAAACAGTAAAAGTAAACAAAATGCTTCAAGCAATTGTATGTGGACTAAAAAAAAAGTTCTTTCTTTGCTATAAATGGAAAAAGTGCTCTGGTCTTGATCTCAAGTTTCAGTCTGGGACCCTTAAAGCTCTGGTCTTGGACATGAACTTTTCATTTGAGCTAAAGTGGGTCAGACCAGAAACAACTCAATTATTTCAGTTTGATTTGCTATCAAGACGTTTGATTGGATTTATACGTTCCCTTTAGGCTTTCTTATACAGTTCACATGCATTTGAGAACATTTGTGATTCTATATCACCAGTAGGTGTGAATGAGTGTTGTCTGTGTTTGTCCTGTGACTGCTGGCCTGTCTGGGGTGTATCCCGTTTTCTCCAAGCAGTGATTAGCTCCTGTGATACTGGATAAAAGACATACAAGGCGGACGGATGGTGCTTTGAGAACCTTATACAAACACCCACAAACCTGAACAGCTTGATTTTTTAAATTAAGTGCAATTTCAACATTATGCTCTATTTTCTACTGGTGAAAAATGCAGTCAAGTATTGCTCAAAACTTTACCTTCAAATCAAATGGGTATCAGAGTTAGACTGGCATTTGAAATGTTTGATAGAAAATGTGCATGACACAATCTACCTCCAGCTCACAAGACATGGAGAAAGTCTGGTTGGAAGAATCTGACGAGATTATACGCAACTCCCCAAATTAAGAGCAGACAGCTAAAAAAACCCAACAACCATGCTGGAGACTCAGTTGTTTGGTGTATCTACAATATTCCAAAATCAGAAAACGTATGAGGTCCCTCTTGAACACCAGTGTTGTCATGTATCTGGGAAACCCTGAGGAAGCCGTGAAGAAAGATGACGGCTCTGGTTAAAATTTTACTTATTGCCAGTAAAAAGGCCATAACCAGGAACTGGCGTCAAGTGGAAACACCGAGCATGGAGCAATGGTTTGAGATGAAAGAGTTATTCACTGGAAGAGATGACTCATTACTTAAAACTCAATGGACCACCACTGGAGGAAATGAAACATCGATACTGTTTTTGTAAGACAAACTCAGTAAAGTGTCTAGAACATCTCATCTCCATATCATTAAATTGTTGCTTCCAATAATCCCAAAATAAAATTGTGGAGCAGTGTCTCCCTTCCCAGGATTTTTTTTTTGCACTATCAATCTCCCAAATGTGATCCCGCTGTCCAGACCGGACCCTTGGAAACATCTGCCGTCAGTCATGTTTCGGTAAAGGTGAATGTGAAAAGGAAACGGACTCAACAGCATTCATTTTGCCACCAGCAAGACTTTCTTTAATAGTGTTGATCAGAGTGAGACGTGGGACACTGCCACCACCGTCACTCGGCAAAACAAAAGAAACATGGTGGAACAATAAAAATGTAAAACAAAGCACTTTGTTTAAAACCTTCTCTTCCTTCTACACAAACTCATAAAAGCCGAGAACTGAATTCACAACGCCAGAGCGATCCACAAACAATACAATTTTCTTTTTTTTTTTTGTTGGAAATTTTTTTTCTTCTTTTTCCCCAGGTAGGCGACATGACAGCACGACGTGATCAAATGGTTCGGGGGCTTTTCTTCCCTTTTTTTTTTTTTTTTAACCTTTTCCCAACACAACACATTCACAAAATCCTTCCTGGTTAAAAAATAAAAACCAAAAACAAGGAGAGGAATCCAAATGAACATGATGGGATATATCAAATAAGTGCCACTCAGTAAAAGTTTGTAACAAATAAATAAATGTGTGAGTAACACAATAATCAGCCCGGCCGACCATCTGCTGCTCGTCGGCGATCGGCTCGGACCTTGTAAACACAACACCACCCCAATATGTTCCAATGACGAAAAGAAATTAAAATAATAATTAAAAAAAATCATCAAAATGACACTTCTGAAAGCATTATGCTAGCTACATCGATGGGAACTCAACATCAACACTTGGCACTTAACTGAAACAAAGTTAAAAAAAACAAAAAAACAAATAAAACATTCCTCAGCAAGTTAATGTACATCGTTGTAAACAAAACGCCAGCTCCAGGGCACGAGAGCAGACAATCAAGTGTGGTTGGCGTATCAATACCGTGAGACGACTTTTCTTTTCCCCCGCCCTTCCCTTTTTAAGCCTTCGCTAATGTGGTTCGTTTCGTTTTTTCAAGGAATACTGACTGGAGTAGAGAGGAATTCTGCAAAGGGGGCCGAGAACGACCTCCTATACATGGGGGGGGGGGGGGGGGGGGAAACGAGTGTGAATGCCGTTTACATCTTGCTCAAGGCACAGCAGTAACCGGAACGAGGCTGGTGTCAAATTACGAACACTGAACGATGACTTGCGCTGGCCAATTGTAAAGAAATGGGGTTAAAGATTGAGTCATGAAAAACGTTCAAATTGTATCTAAAAGGAAACGGTCATAATAGCCCCGCCCCCTTTTAACAGACAGGTTTGAAGCTTTTGTATCGGAGGAATGCAAAGTTTCTGTACCTTTTAAAAAAAAAAAGAAGAGAAACAGCAAGGCACTGTAAAACTGGAAAGTCTGGTTACCTCGACATCATTTCAATCCAGTGAACGAATATGGCCTAGCGGGTTTTTTAAATTTGGTCCGGAAAGGGGGGGGGGGGGGGCCTTGTGGCAGTGCCGGGTCCGGTCCGGGACGAACAGAACCACAACCGGCTTGGACCGGCTCGGCAAATCCTGGAGGGTCGGCTGTTCCAGCATTCGAGAAATGAGTCATAAACTACCGTCTGAGGAACATTGCAAACTGCTCAATATCACTATATTCCAAAGACACGTTGTACAAAAAAACTCCCCCCCCCCCCAAAAACAATCACCGATTTTAAAATAATGCTGATATCAAACATGAACAGGGTTACATTCATGTATCTCACTTTACAGGCGAGCGTCTTGATGCTCGCTGGAACTGAAGTCGTGCCTTCCGTCTTGACGAGGCCAACGTTTCTATGAAATTAACAGCCTGGGTGTTTCAGGAGGAGGAGGAGGAGGAGGAGTACACACTGTAAACAAAAAAGCAAACTGACATTAGGTGATGCATGACGGCTCCTCGGTAAACATCTTTCCCAACCGACCGCACGTTTTCCCTTCTCCCCTCGTTTTGAACAGATCATGCTGTCTGATGGCTCCATCCCCAAAAACTGCCACCCAAAAAAAAAAAGGCTAAATTAAAATGTACACAACCCCCCTGTAAAAGATAACAGTTCTCATAATAGAACGAAAGAAGAGTCCGTGTGGGTGTTTGGGGGGGGGGGGCCGTGTGCACTGGTAAGAGTGCAAAAAAACCTTTAAAAACTGAAAGGCAGGGAAAGAAAGAGGGGGGGGGGGGCGGTCAGAGTCACTTCTTGAGCGGCTGGTAGACGGAGGCGTTGGGGTCCAGGGAGGAGGGACTGTTGTCCATGAACTTGGAGGAGTAGTGCGGCGTGACGGGGCTCAGGCTGCCGCCGTCCGACGAGTACGACAGGCTCGGCATCACCGCCATCACCTCCGCTATCTTCTGCTTCAGCTCGGCGATCTCCTGCTCCCTCTGGTGGATCTGGCCTGAATGACACACGGGTGGCGGGGTTAGAAGCAAATCTACCTGGAGCCGAAAAAAAACATGCTTGACTTTTAAAATGAGGCCGACTGCTTCTAACGTTTCAACTACAGCTTTGATCAGAGTAAAAAAAAAAATCTATATATGGATACATTTATGAGATTTGTTGCATTTTTTTCAAGCCGTTTTTGCATCATTTACCACTTTAGTCACCCACGAGAGCAGGGGTGGGCAATCCTGGTCCTGGAGGGCCGCAGCCCTGCACGTTTTCGATGTCTCCTCACATCAATACAGCTGACAGCAATTAGTGGCTCCTTGTCAAGCTTTCTGCAGAGCCTCATCATGATAACAGGTGTGTTTGAGCAGGGAAACATTAAAACGTGCAGGACCGCGGCCCTCGAGGGCCAGGATTGCCCACCCCTGCTTGAAAATGACTCGTCACATTGGACTTTGTTCAAACTCTCTTTCTTTCCATTTACTACAACAGCCGACTCGTCTCGCCGCGGGGCTGCAGCCGCCTCCTGACCTTGAGCGATCTCCAGCTGCCTCTTGGCGTCGCCCAGTGCGGAGAAGAGGTCCAGCTTGATCCGGGTCTCGGCGCTGAGGCTGTTCTCCAGGTGCTGAGTCTTCTCCTGCATGGCCGACAGCGCCGACATCAGCACCTCCGTGTCCTTCTCGTTCTCCTTGTACTTGCGGAGCTCCTGAATGGAGGACGAGACGGGGGTGGACGAGGGTGGGGGGGGGGGACATTTAAAGCCACTGGCATGTCGTGTCGCAGCCTGTCGGTCGCCTCACTCACCTGACACTTTCCCTCCAGGTCTCGGATCTGCTCCTCCTTCAGCTTCATGTCCATGCTGAGCTTCTTGCACTCCGTCTCCAGCTCTCTGATGCGGCCGCGGAGAGAGTCGGTCGACTCCACCCTGTCGGACAGACGACACGTCTCATGCTTTGGGGCGGATCGGCCGAGAGACGCGAGGCGACCAAACGAACGGGGGACCACCTGTACCTGGTGGCGGCAGCCAAGGCCACGGCCCGGGCGGCGGTGGCCTCCTCCATCTTCTTCCTCTTCCGCTCCTCGGCCAGCTGTTTCTCCACCAGGGCCCGGGCCTCCTGCTCCGCCTTCAGCCGCTTCTCCAGCTGGGAGATGGTCTGCTTGTCTTTCTGCTTCGCCTGGACGGCGCTGTGGAGCCTGGAGGGACGGAGACGGTCGGTTCAAACATGTCGCCGTCTTAACGGGACGACAGCATGCAAATCTCAAAGGCAATTTGAACAAATGTGTTGTCGTGGGGAAGAGACACACGGTCCTGAAGAATTCTTAGACATTTGGATGATTCAGATTCAGTGTTTGAAATTAGCTTCAATCTAGTCTGGATGCACCGCTTAGGCTGTATGTGTGGGAAATAAAACCCAATCCACTTTAAATCCAGCTCAACTATATTCAAGGTAATGCACAGGGAAATGAAAATAAGATTACTTCAATAATGTTCATAGTATCAAATGTCAGACAAAACTAAAAGGATAGAAACCTGGGAAGAGTTATTTAATAATGGCTTTTTCTATTCAAGCCCACTTGTCGAGGAAGAGTTTCCAAATCTATTCGATGGGGCTTAATGAAAGTTTTAGTTTTTGATCCTGTAGGAAACTACGAAAACATCAAAATATGTCCCTTCTATCTGCCTCATGGGACTTTAGAACTAATTGACGGCAATAAAGCTCCCATATATGAAATAAACTCTGGAAATACAGGTGTGCTATGTTAAAACCTAAGTCAGGGGTGTCTGAACGGTCCTGGGGGGCCACTGTCCTCCATGCTTTAGGGGTCTCACACTTCCAGGACACCTCACTGCAATGAGGAGCTCATGACTGGGGCTTTTTCACAAGCTTGATGATGACGTCATCATCATCAGATGCAGGGACGCCAAAGTGTGGAAGCCATTGGAACTCCTGTGCCGCTGACAGTCACTCAACACACCATCTAGTGGTGAAATCAAGTATTGCAGGTAGGTTTACCTGCAGGAACTTCACATGTTTGTCCTTTATAATGACGTCAAGACTATTTAAATTTACATTTAACACACTTTGTTAGGAAATCTTGAAATTTGTGCATGAAACACCTTTATTTAATTTCATTCTGACCATTTTAATGTCGGGTGACCTTGATAATTACCCACTTCAATAAACCAAAATTACAGTAAACGACATCTGGCGTCCCGTGGGAGCGAGGTAAAAGAGAGAGCGAGCGGCGAAGCACCCACTTGTTCTGCAGCAGCTCATTGTCCTGGCGCAGCTGGCCCAGCTCCGTGCGGAGGCTGCGGTCCTGGCTGCTCAGCGACGACAGCTGACTGCGCAGCTCCGACTCCAGCTGCCTGTTGGCCTGGAGGTCGGCCTTCAGACGCTTCACGTCCTGCTCCAGCCTGCCGAGGAGAACGACGGCATTGACACACACAAACACCTCGTCACGGCACCGGAATCTGCAATTTCCGGCCGTCGCCGGACGAACGGTACCGCGCGCCGCGCCTCCGACGGCGTCTTACCGCACGAGAGCGTCCGGCTTGCCCAGCTGGTTGTTGGGGATGCAGTTCTCCACCGGGTCCTTCTGGCCCTTCCCCGCCCCCTTCTGCTTCTTCTCGGCCTTGCCGGCGGACGACCCCGGCGGCACGCTGCCGTTGGCCGCCACGTGGTTCCGCGGGGACGAGTTGCTGCCCCCGCTGGCGTTCTTGTAGTTCTTCCCCGTCCCGCCCATCTCCTCTTTGGACGCGGTGTGCGCGTTGCTGTCCGCGTGTGTGTTCTCCCCCGCCAGGTCGGTGTTCAGTCTCTTTGCCCCGACGTAATTCTCAATGTACTCTGCCTCCTGCAGTTTGGAGTCCAGTGCGTGTACAATGCTGTTGTTATTGATTCCGATTGTGTTCTGTTTTTTGCCCTCGCGCTCCTTCGCAGTACTGTCCTTCCCCTTTTCCCGGTACTCCAGTTCTGGCAACGGGGCCGACGCGCCCTTCTTTCCGGGAGGCGCTCCGTTCTGGGACACCACTGTGGGCTCGACCTCCGAGATTCCTTTAGCCAAGGCAGCTGGACCAAAAGCAAGCAGAATGAGGTTTTTAAATGAAAAAAAAAAAAAAATGGAAACAGATTTTCGAGAAACAGACTGAAAGATGAGCTTCATTCGGGAAAAATCTCCCGACTGTGCGAGTTGAAGTGTCTTAAGCACACCACATGGAGTCTCAGCAGTGTGCGACACGCTGCAAGTAACTTGGAAAATATCGTGTCAAATATTCAACAATTAAAGTTACTTTTCAGGTGAAATTGACATTTTTCGTCATTAGAATCTGCCGGCTTTGAAGCATGTGATGTAAAATAGTTTCTCATTGGGAAGTAGGGAAATGTGTTTTGTGTTTTGAGGCGTCCAAAAGGGGTTCGATTTTTTCCAGTTTCCTACAAATACTTGACACATCGACTTCACGTTACTCGAGCCGTCTTTCATACTTACTGGCTCATAGTCTGTGGTTCCATATACCTCTGATAAATGAGTAAATGACACACTTTGATAAGAAAATGAAGTAAATGGCCCCCTTTTACACTGGAATGTCTAATTGAAAACTTCCATTGTATTCTGAGACTCCCTTTACATGACAACGGTCTTTGGAGCCACTGAAAACGCAACTTTTTGAAAACGTAGACACTCCACTCATTGTTCTCTCTGGACATGTGTGGTTCAGATACATGGAAATCATCTGACGTATTGAAGAGAAGCAGCCTGATCGCCGCAGCCTTTTGTTCACTTCGCGCCAACTGCTGTGTGCGCCGAGGTCTCACCTTCTTCCGCCTCCCTCTCTTGTCTCTGCAGCATCTGTTGCTCCGGCGGCAGCGCCTGCTGGAGGAGCTGCATGTAGAACTCGTTCTCTTTCTGCACCTCCTTCTGTTTCCTCAGTCGCATCTTATAGCTAACGTAGCTCTTGAAGCCGAAGCCCAGCGTCACGACGGGGTAGCCGATGCTGGAGGACGACAAGACGAGCATGTCGCACGAAGGTTAGAGGGAGTTCTGGTTTTCGGGATGCAATTCCGTGCTGCGACAATGCTTCGTGGCAGAGATTATACATATTTCAAGGAATATGCATTTGTAATGAGAACAGCAGAGCTCAGGATGTAGACATGCAGGTAAATAACCAGTGTATTCAATAAACAGGAGCCTCGGTAGGTCCTTCTCTGCAGTGGCTCTGTGAAGTAAATAAACTTTGTTTTAAATAGGTAAAATAGCTGAAATGGCTAAAATTGAAAAAAATGAAATAGCGAGGAGCAGCTAAAACAGAAAAACGCCTTTTAAAAAAAATTATAATAAAAAAAAAAAAAAAGAGTAAAAACTGTGAAAGCAAATAAAACTAAAATAGATGAACAGCTAAAATTGCTATAAATGTGACCGAAATGTAAAAAAAAAACAACCCACTGACAAATGTGACAAGGAAAAAAGATATGAAACAATAAAACAATGAAATTGAAACAGTTTTATGAAATTTAGACACTTTCAGGCCCAATTCCTTCGACAATGTTTCAAGTGAAAACATTTTGGATTCAGAAATGTTTCGCATTTACATGACGTTTTGAAAACTATGAAGTTCGCACGTTGCGTCACTCGTTGGCCCTGTTGGTTGTTTTTGTAATAAAATCACACACAAACATTACATCACAATGGTGAGGAGACAGATATTCATACGGACAGGCGATGGAGTTGGATTGCTCTAAAGTGACTCTTAAAAGTAATAAAGTCCCAGGAGAATATGGACTGGGAGTTACGACACACTGGAGGCAAATCATTATTGTTAATCTCAACATATTCACTATTGACTACGGTGATGTTGAGCACGTGCAGTAGCAGGGTTATCAATAACATTTTAAACCCAAACACTGAGTTCTGCTGCTTATCTTAAAAATACAAAAAAGGGAGGGAAAAAAAGACAGAATGAGCCTTACAGTGCAAATACACACACACAAAAACCAAAAAAAATCTATAAATTCTGTTTACCAGTGAGCAGCGAAGGGGCGACACAAGTCGACGTGAAAGTTCTTGAGGTCCTTGAACCGTATGGCGGCTTCGATGTACACAAACAGGATCCAGAGCGATACTGTAGGTAGACAGACTCCTCTCTCTGGGTGGAAGACAAAGAACAACATCAGTGCCGGGGATGCACTTCGCCCTGAAGAAACTTGGCAGCGGTGGACTGACCTGTGTGCCAGACGTACTGGACCCATACGTAGGTGCTGGCAGCGAAAAACAGCCACTGGACCGGGATGAAGAGGAGGCATATGATGTCTGACGTGAACGCCACGCACACAAAGAAGACGGAGAACGCCTGTGTGCGGGAGGAAAATAAACAAACAAACAAAATAACAGTCATATTTCACATTAAATGCAGAAACATGGAAGGCCGGTGGATCTCTTACCAGCCCCTGATATCTGAAGGAGTCGTAGACGCTCCGGATGAAGAGCCAGAAGGGCCACAGGTACTCGAATCTGAACTCCAGCACAAAGTCTGCCAGCAGGACCAACACCCACACCACCAGGAACTTCAGGTACAGGAAGGTACTGTGGGGAGGGACAATGGAGCACACAGAAAGGCACATTAGAGAGTGGGGCTTTAGGCGCTTTAATGGAGAGCACGGGTTCAGACACATTTGCAGTCAAATTTTTTTTTTTTTTTGGAGTAAAACCCACTAAATAAGCTGAAGATCACACATGTTGGGAGCAGAGTGCGGCAATGTACCCAGTGTCATGCCTGGACATGTTTTACCCTCAAAGCACAGCTGGGGTCAATTCACCACATTATCTCGTCAGTCAGTCTCGTGCATTAAAGACACGCCTCCTCCTCCTCCTCCCCCGCGCAGCTTTGTCCAGTTTACCGTTAATTGTCCCTATTCACGTTTTAACAATTACCAATTAAGCCCCGCGCCAGACAAAGCGCAGGTGAGAGCAGCCGGGAGCGCCCGGGCGGCAAAACGAGCGCTCCTAACGCCGCTACTGTCATATCTTAACGTTGTTATTACATTTTTCTCTCTCTCTTTCCTCTCGCGCGCAAGTTTTCTTCTTTGTACTTGAACACAAAATACGACCGAGCGCCATTCATACTCAATTGCCAACGACATTCATTTGAAAATGTGAGCAGGAGCTAAAAGCTAAAGCACGCACACACACACACAAAAAAAGAAAGGGGA
This sequence comes from Blennius ocellaris, assembly GCF_963422515.1. Taxonomy (NCBI): domain Eukaryota; kingdom Metazoa; phylum Chordata; class Actinopteri; order Blenniiformes; family Blenniidae; genus Blennius; species Blennius ocellaris. The sequence continues at coordinate 6,973,733 of NC_137669.1, forward strand.
AAAAAAAAATTAATAATACACATGTAAACGTTCACGTCGGGCCTGTGATCGTGAGAATATGCGGGCATGTTTGAATGTATCAGCCCCGCGCGGCGCCATTGTTACACAACCCCGTCCCTCCATACCTGCTATATATACCCTCGGTGATTCGGTTCCGTTTTAACGGCCGTCGGAGTTTGCTGCAGTCCGCATTGCGCCGCTTCATCCTCCCCCCTGTTGATTATTCACGTGTGATATCGCGCTGGTCAACAAAAAAAATAAAAAAATCCGTGACTGGAAATGTCATCCGCTCATCCCGGCATTCAAGCTCCCTTCCAATTACCCACCATTGTTGTTGTTTTAATGCTACATGAAACAAAGAAATAAATAAAAACAGTCCCGCGGAAGGCCCCTCCCCCCTTTTTTCGCTACACGCTGCGTCGTCTACGTCTGACGTCATGACGCCGCGTACTGCGTGACCAGGACTGAGGAAAAAACATGGCGGCCCCCTGCAAGGCGAGATTATCCTCTCGCTGTTAACGTTTTAAAGCTCATTTCTCTACGGTAAGGTACATTTTAACAGCATCGTCTGGTTTTCTAATAATCGGTTGTTTTAGTTTAAGTCGATAAAGCTTGTGTGACTCAATATAGAGTCTTAATTACGCCTCACGTTTCGGAGTAGGATTCCCCCATGTGTAATCAACCACGTTTGTTATGTCAGTTTTCTTCAACTTGCTATTTTGGCACTGTCGATTGTGTTTATAGTTTTCTTTTGGATCTGGTCAATAAGTTAATATCGATTAAGTTGTCCCTGAGGTAGAAACCGACAGTAATGTCCCAGAACGCTTTGAAGTTTTACTTTTTTGGTCGAGCAGCTATTTTGGCATCATCATCATCATCATCGCCACAACTACGTTCCCTCTTCTCTCCAGATAAAAATAAATAATCCATGTGAAATATAATTCTTGTTTAAATCAATAGGTGGTGCCATAAGTCTACATTTTCTGGCGTGTTGGACGTGAAACTGGCCGCTGTCTAAGCGTATTTCCCCAAATATAAACTCTACCACACTATAATAACATGAGAATGACTAGCTTATAAAATTAGGTTTAAATCCCACAATTTTATTTGTGAACATTTTTTTTTTAAGTCATGTATAATTTTCTTTGTACTTCACAATTGTGTGACACTTTGTGTTGGACTTTCACATAAATTTCCAATAAAATATAGTTATGTTTGTGGCGTGTAATGTGACAAAATGTGGAAAAGTTCAAGGGGTATGAATACTTTTGCAAGCTACTCAAAATATCCATCATTTATTGGGGTTCGGGGCAGACGTTTGTGGTAGCGATGTGGTTATTTACCAATAATCTAAAATGTTTTCTCCCAACAGATGAAAAACACACAAGGCGAGATGGAGAAGATGATGCTGTCTGCTGAGCACGAGGAGCAGGAAGACAACCAGAGCGAAGAAGACGGGGAAGAAGAGAGTGAGGATGAAGATGTTGAACTGGAAGATGGTGGAGATGATGACGATGACGACGACAAAAAACCTGAAGCCAAGCCTCAAGGTAAAGATGGAAAAGTCGCGCCACCAGCTAAAGGAAAGAATAAGAAAGAACCTGACGTCCTGAACCTCAACAATGAGGTGGTGAAGATGAGGAAGGAGGTGAAGAGGGTGCGGGCTCTGACCATCAGGAAGCTGACGCGTCAGATCACCCTCCTCAAGAAAAAGAAGGGGAAAGAAGCCGAGGTGGAGAAGAATCAGAGGAGAGCGGCGAGGCTGCTGGAGGAGCTGCACGCCATGAAAGAGCTCGCACCCGACCTGGTAAGTTGGTTTGGTTTGTAAAGCGGGAGCCGACATCCTTGTTTTTCCAACTGCAAAGCATTAATACATTTGTTTTTAAATAACACCAGGTGACTAAGATGGCCCTGCAGAAAGACATCAGCTTCGAAAAAGTGTTCAAAAACCCCAAGTCAACCATTTCTGACCGGGCGACGGCTCGCATCGCCACGCACCCTCAGTTCAACAAGAAGATCCAGGCCATCAAAGCTGCAGTGAAAGCTTTTAAAGACGAGCGGAGGAGAGGCGGGAAGCTGGCGGTGCAAGTGCAAGTGCAACCTGCAAAGGCACCCCAACAGCCACCGGACAGAACGAGCGCAAGAGAGATAGAGGATGAGGAGGAGGAGGAGGAGGAGGAGGAGGAGGAGGAGGAGGCGGCCATCGCAGTGACGCCTCAGAAAGCGACGGGCGATGAGGTCAGAGTCAAAGTAGTGGAAGACGCTGATGATCCTGCTGTCAGCGAAACGGAAGAAGTTTGCTCAGATGCTCCAGAAACACCAGAGTTTCAGAGTGAAGAGCCAGTCAAGATACAAACATGTGACGTGAAGCAAACCGAGAGCACGCACATTGAAAGCCGAGGTGCCAAAAAACCGCCCAGTCCAAAGCCGGCCGCCGCTGAGCCGCAGAGAACGACAGACGACGACGACAACGAAAGCGATCTGGAGTCGTCCGGAGACGAGGAGGAGAAGGAGTACTTTGACGACAGCACAGAGGAGCGCTTCCGCAAGCAGTCGTCGCAGTCCGAGGAGAGCGACGACGACGACTTCTTTTTGGGAAAAGTGAGCAAGTTCAAGAAGAAAAAGCCGAAAGCAGAAGGGGAAGTAGAGCCGAAGGAGGTGAAGAAGGGCAGTGAGAAACCTTCAGATAAGCTGCAGAGCGAACTGGACGTGCTGGAGTCCCGGCTGAAGTCCAGAGGAAAAGGCTTAGAGTCTGCTTTCTGCTCCTCCCTGGGCGGGGCCAAGGCAGGCCGGGGCGGGGGGCCCGGCCGGGGCCGAGGCGGAGGAGGGGGACCCGGCCGGGGCCGAGGCCGGGGAGGGGATCGATTCAGAGGTCCTCAGGGCGGCAGCGGACCAAGTAGAGATTTCAGTCAACAATCAAAGTACCAGAGAGGGTCAGAAAGCAGCGCAGTGTCCAAGTACAGCAAGCCCTGTCCTGAAGCAAGGCATCAGGAGTTGGGAGAGAAGGGCGGGAGAGGGAGAGGGAGGGGCCGCGGCAGGGGCGACGCTTTCAGGCAAAAAGATCCCCGAGATTTTTCCCATCAGGCGCCACGGCAGGCGCTGCATCCATCCTGGGAGGCCAGCAAGAAAAGAAAAGAGCAGCAGGGACAAATCCTGGCCTTCCAGGGAAAGAAGATCAAGTTTGATGACGACGACTGACATTTTCTTCCTTTGTCCTTTGTGAATTTATACATTTTACTGTCTTTTGTTCTGTAAGGGGTCGTTTAGGGTTCATTCTAACAAAATTATGAGCAAAGGTATCTTTCAGTCTTTTGAATAAAACTAACTGAATAACTTGTGATTTAAAAACAGTGGTACACATTCCTTTACAGTCAAAGGCAAACAATGTTTATATCAGAGTGCTCTGTTTTGACTTGTGTATCCGACAGTTTGAAGTATTAAAGGATTGAGTCTGTGCTACAGTTGGATTCTTTTAAGGGCGATTAGAAGAGTTTCATCACTAATAGCAAATCCATGTTTTCTCTTTTTTCATTTACTTTATTTGTAGTGCACAATACATTCAATTCAAATGCATCTGAAGAGAAAAGCATTTTAAATCTACAAAACCATCAGACGCAGACGGACAGAAATACACAAGCTCCTCTGTCATTCTCTGCTGTGAAATATGCCTGTTATCTACTTTTAAATTGTATTATTATATTGTGTACCAGTTGCTGTGAAACTTTAATTTTTGTGCCACTCAACTGGGGATTATTAATATCCCTTTGTTTCACATTTTCTCCAAACCCAATACTTTTATTAAGATATATATATTTCATTTCATTGCACCAATACCTTCTTTCATTTTGTTTTCTTCATCATGGTAGGTTAATAAATACCTTGTTTGGTAGTTCTATGTGTATGTTCAGATATGGAGAGTATTTTATACAATAACTTGAGTGTGAATTAATCTGTAAATAAACAGTGTTCGCACACAATGTTTGATTTAAATAAATTTAAAAAAAAAATGATATAGCCACTTTCTACCTTCCAGAAACCCCCACACCCTCGCTGACCTCTTGGTCTCACAGAGAATATTTACTATTGGTCAGCTGCAGCACGTGCCATCAACCAACGCCATCACGTGCACACATTTGACCAATGAACAACCGGCGTGCAGTTTTACTTTCAAGGTGTCCGCGGGAATGAATCGGGTGTTCGGAGTCACGACGCGGAAAACAACATCTTTATAACAAGTTAAAGTGAATATCGGGTGTTGACGGTGGAGGATTATATTCTGGGGAAATGGCGGAGCAGACTGGAGAAAACGACGCGACGGGAGGAGTTCCGTCGGTTCCTGGAGGCTCTGTTGTGGCCGCCGACGTCTGTTCGCAGCTGCTCGGGGTGATGAGCTCCGGCGGCCTCGTGTCGGTCCTGGAGGAACCGACCTCTCTGCTGATGCACGAGCTCGAGACGTCAGGAGAAGTCGCGGTAAGACACAAAACAAAGTGTGGAATAACGTCCCAGGTTGATACGCGGATTTACAAAACTACTGTTTATTTACTTTACACCCCCAGAGTGGATATCTACTGTTAATTTGAATCAGAGTAGCGCCACAACGCTTGCTATCACGTGACGCAATACGTCACACGAAGGAGCCCTGAGAATGTAAACACCGGAACATTTCTGTGTATCTTCAGAATAAAAGCACGATAACGTTTTGGTTGACAACTCGTTTCCTTCATGTTTAGTGTATTAGTGTTGTAGTCAAGAAGACCAGAGCCAGACCAACTAATCTGAGACCAAGACATTGAAAATACAGTTGAAAGACGGGTTTCAATATGACTGCTCTTAAGTTAACAACACGGCAGTGTTTGTAAACATAAATGTTGCCCAATTTCATTAGTTTATTTAAAGTTGTTAAAATTAGAAAAACAAAGTTTTTTTGTAGGCAGTTCTATCTTCAATATATATTGGGATGTATAGAAAAATAGTTAAACACGAAGGCAGGATAAAGACCCTCTTGTTATCAAAACAGTCCGATTGATGAAAAGAATCTACATTTATGTTTATTTACAGGTAGTTGCATTGAAGGGCTGCATGGTGGTCTAACTGTCCACTGCTACTGACACATTTGTATTTATTTTTTTAGCAGTGGTGATCTCGATGCTGGAAAAACAGACTCGAGATTTGAAATTTGCAGGTTCGAATCCCCCAGCTTCCAGAGCAACACCCTTTTACCCCCATCAGCTCCCTGGAGCGCCTATCAACATGGTTACTCACTGATTCCTAGAAATATGACGGGTAAATGCAGAAGAAACAACATTCTCAAGGCGATTATTAAAGTATTGTTAGTTTAGTGTATTTGCAGGGCAATCATCCTCTCTTCAACTATGGGCATGGGGAGTTTACGCTTGTGTTCGTCACCAAAAACACATTATTTAGGGAGTTTGTGACTTTAAATACTGTTGCCTCTTGGTATTGAGGTGAGATTGAATGGTGCTGTCCAGAGTGTAGCCTGCTTCTACCCACCGTTCCCTTGGATTTGCGTTATAAAGTAGAATAGTCATGGATGCATGTCACAATACCTACTTTGATGTTATAATTACCTCACCCCGATCTTGAATGGGAAAATTTCGGTTTAAATTATAGGCTCTTATTTTGAAAGCGTTTCCGGAAACACCTTTAACTTGACGAGTTTATTGAAACTCAACATTTCTACCGCACCCCGCAGGATCCCACGCCAATACAAGAATTTGCAGGTGAATTTGTAGACTTGTGTTGCAGAGGGAAACACGTGGGAGACAGTTTGTGACTGGACACAGAAACTCGCGGACTTTTCGGCGCCATCTTGAGGACCGACTTCCAAAATAAAACAAAAAAACATGCCGTCTCTCTGCGCTGCTGTGGGCTGCAGCAACACCAAAGCCCAAAAGAGGGGATTGACTTTCTATTATTTCCCCAAAACGACGACACGAAGACAGAGATGGGTGGCTGCCTTAAGGAGGAAAGACTGGATCCCGACGGATCACTCCAGATTGTGCAGCGAACATTTTATTTCCGGTGAGGAAACGTGAGGCTAGCTTAGCCTCTGTGCTACACTTTTACCTCCATGGTCTTTAAATAAATGAAAAAGTTAAGTTTTTTTTTTGTTTTTTTTTGAAAGAGTATTAAAGACATATTTAAATAGACAGTGGCTTTGCTAAGAATTTTAAAGTACCTACTTATGAATTTCCAGTCATTCAACTCATTTTTTAATTGAGTTTATTTTTCATGGACCATATACAAAAACATTTATCTTCAATAAAAGATGTTTCGTGCCAGATTTTAGCCAGAGCTAGTTTACATCTGCGGTCCCCGGGTAGGCACACAACATAATAATACATATTTTCAAATATAACATATAGTTAACAACAGATTTCAAAACCTTATGTACCACATTATACAGAAAACACAATGAGCAGGAACACGTTATACATATACATATTAATATAACCTCCAATGAAATCAGTAACATTATTATTAACATCAACAGTAACCATGCAAATTCAACACCTGGATTCTTAAAATTCATACAAAATACTAAAATGCAGTATACAATTGGACAATTAACATAGACAAAGGCCCCGTTTACACGACAACGATTACGAGTGTATCCGCAAAACTTTCTTCACTTTTGGTGGGGTCTGTTTACACGGCACCAGTGTGCGTCTGCACTGTATCCGCAAAGTTTTTAATCCGGCTCCCAAGGCGGAAAGTTTCTTTCACGGTCGCTCATCCCTCCTGCAGAGACTGCTGGAGGCTACAGAGCCTGTTACTGCGGTTACGCAACTCTCCCCCTCCCTTCCCCTTCCATCCCTTGTAAACAAACATGGCGACCCACTGTGGTATGACTCGCGGTCAGTATTCTAGTCTTATCGTCTATCAGTAGTCTTATAGTTGAAGGTACATCCACACAAAGAAAAAAAGCCTTCTCCAAAACAATTCCGTCCACACGTCACTATGATCTCGGCTCCACACGAGGCTGCAGGTCATGTAGTACACATGCCAGGCCTTTAGGGGCGCTGTGACTCTCCAAACACAGCAAAAATGCAGTAGAAGACCGAGTACATAGGAATTTAGATCCCTCGTTCTATCGGTCTATGACCACGCTGCTGCTGGCATCAAGGAGCTTCTGTAGATCAACCAGCGCTTGTAGTCCCTGATTGTTGTCGTTATTTGATGGCATTGTGGACCACAATAGGGGGGAGGGGGCGACTCCATTATCTTTTATTTCACAGACGATCGTCTTTGCCGTATTTTAAAACCCCGGCACGAGCTGGGGTTTTGAAATGTCCCCACTCAGGGACCCGTGTTAAAAAAAAACCTGTTTTCACGCTTCAAAAACATCACCTCACGTGGATGACAGGCCGATGTGATCAGTCCACCCTGATGTCGGGTGCTCACCATTTTCTAAACGCTTCTCTTCACACGTCTGTGTGGTTTCATTACAAAATCAAGCAACAGCGCCCCCACGTGTCCCGGCGTTCTAACTACATCATGGTCTCTGTGTCCGCTGCAGCAGTGTGAACGCTTTTTTTTTTTAACAGATTAGGTGTTGTCACGTGAAATGTTGTCGTGTAAATGGGGCCTAAAGCTGACACAGCTGGTTTTACCTAATGTGATTTTTAAAATTTTTTTCAAGTTTTGAGATAGTGTTCCAGTCTATAGAATGCTTCAGACTGTCTGGAACGTATCCATATAGCGCCAAATCTAAGAGTAATCTAAATGCATTACAGAGGAAAATTAAACAAGATCAAGCATAAGTAACGGCAGAAAGGCAGAAACAAACTCTTTTAAAGAAGGAACCTGCAGAACTAGATGTTTAGGTTTTCCCACACATTTAAATATTGCAGCAGGGGAATTTACTTGTGTATGTAGCTTGACCGCTGATTACATGAATAATATTTCTGATTTAAGATCCTTACCAGGTTTTTTTCTTAAGTGACTCTGAGTTCAGTATAAAAACTGGCACTTGGGTGACGTGTTGTTCACCCAATCTAACATGGATACTTAAAGATATATGTAGAAATACTATATTGTTGGACTCTTTAAGTAGTGTCAATGCATGTCGTATGGCTATATTTTGAATTGTGCTGGTTTTAAGTGTCTGTTTAATTTGTTTTCTCTCACACCTGGCAACCCCGTCTCTCTACGTGTTTCTATCTTAGATTATAGGCAGATGATAAAATTTTATCATAACTGAATTTTGAAATGGTGCCGTTGAAGTAGCTCCATGTCACGTCAGCTCTTGTCTTTTGAATATTGGAGGACGTCTCAGTCCAGCGACGTGTGGTTTGTGTCTCGTTCCTGCTGCAGGGAGGAAAAGCGAGAACCCTCTCAGTCCGGATTACGTCCCGAGTCTCTTCAGCTTTCTCTCACCTGAGCAACGTCAGCAAAAGATCCACAGCTACATGGAATTTCAGCAAGCACAGGCGGACAGCAGTGACGGCGTCCAAGAAAACGAGGACGGAAGTCAGACTCTGGGGCGTGATGAAAACGGAGTTGACGAGGAAAACGTGGAAGAAGTAGCTGTGGTGAAGTCGCCAATGAAGGATATGGCGGACGACGAGCTCGCCTCCATGCAGGAAGCTTTCAGAGAGGACGATGACGCCACGGTGCAGGATTCAGCAGACTGTCCCCTCCATACCGAGCCCGTTGGAGCATGTCATTTCCTCGCGACTCGCCTTCGACCGGTCAAATAGTTTGTTTCTAACGAGCTGTGATAAATGTTTTCCCACAGGCGAAGACAAAAGTGGAGGTGGAGGCCGATGACATTGAGGACGGCGACCCATCTGCTCAACTCGTCCAAGCAAAGGAGACGACGACCAAGAAAATAAGAAGTAAGTCAATTCATTTCAATGCAGGGAAGTTCTTGTACTGGAAACCATGGCAGTTCACAGGATGTCGCAGCAGGGGAGCGGGTTCATTCCATGAAATCATTGGTGCTTCCAAAAAGGCTCTCCTATCTACTTTCCTAAAGGAAAGGTGTTGTTCGACCTCCTAAAGGAGATAGTGAAAGGCGATCACATTGTTTTGACAATCAGACGGCACTTCCACGAGGTGACGTAATAATAATCAGACGAAGGTTAGTGAAAAAACTACTAATCTCCAAAAAAAAGCACATTTCTAACACTTTCCCCTGTGGCTCTAATCTCTGATATGACCTCAAATATGACAAGATTTGAATGTAAATCAAAGGAGAAGAGGCCGCGAGGTGAATAAATAACCAATCAAACTGAGGACAAGCTGCACAAAAACTCATTTCTTCAGCTTCTAGAGAATTCCAACGCTCCGCATCACTTAAACACTTCTAGGTGTTTAAGGAAAGGTGGATAGGAAAGGAGATAGGAGGGACTATTAGGACGCACCCATTGTGTGAGAAAGAGATAAAAGAGACATAGAGGTGATGGTGCAAACTTGCTGTTGTGATCGTGTCTCACATTTTGCTGGACACTCTGCTAGAAGGAAACCGTATCACCTCAACATTATTTAAACAGATTTTCTCTGAGCCCCCGTTAGAGCCCAATATACAACAACGACCCAAATTGCAATTTAATCTGATGTAGCAAAACCCATAATATAATAACTGGTCGATTATGTAACAAAAAGTGCTGAGCTCCAAATGTCATGAGAAAAATGTAATAAAACCCAAAATGTAATAATTGGTCAATAATGCAAATCAACCCTGAGGCCAAAGCTTAAACCTTTAATGTTGCATTATTATGATTTTGTAATAATTGTATTGCGTGATAATGTAAGTTAATGATTTATGGTTTTGACTTGAACTGCTTCAATTTGAATCACAGTGAAAGAATGAGTTCTCACAGTTTCGACTGTTTATACGTGTATCTATATACACTTTATGGTATTTATGTATTATTGCTGTTGTAATCTGTAATCTATTTATCCCATCATCAGTGCAAAATAATGTACAAACGTTAAAATCACATTTAAATTCTTGATGACTTTCTATTGACATTTTGTGTTTTATTACTTAAAAAATATATATTTTTATTATTATTACAGTTCTGGCTCAGCACTTTTGTTTCATTAATGACCAGTTATTACATGTCAGGTTCGTTGAGGCGTGAACACGAAACCTTCCTGGAAAAAAAAAACACAAAACGATGCGTTTTCACTTTTCTTTTGTCTTTTTCCTTACATTCTTCCCGTCGTCCCCAGTGAGCAGAAATTTGGACAACACTGCTCTGGGCGACCTGGCGCAGAAGCTCACGGCGCTGATCGGCTGCCCCAACAAGGTGTTTGACCTCAAGCTGATCGCGCAGGAGCTCGGCGTCCCGCGGCGACGCCTCTATGACGTCACCAACGTCCTGCAAGGGATCATGTTCCTCGAGAAAGCCTCCAAAAACGCCATGCGCTGGTTGTGAGTATATTTAACTGTGATTCATTTTTTTTTAGCAGTGTGTTTGTCAAACGCTTGCTTCATTGGTAAGAAGCCTAAAGTTTAGTTTGTGGGCATTCGTTGTGCTGCTCATCCCACTAATGTGGCAGCAGACGCTGATGTACAGGCTTTATAGTGGTAGGAGATGTAATCGCATAAAAGTTCCAATGTGAAAAGTGTAGCAATAGTTTATTTCAGTTGCATTTATACAAAGCAGTAAACAAGAACATTATTACCCATAAAATTTCGTCCAGCAACCGAAAAAGGTGACCGGCTGAAGCCTGTGGCTCATTGAGCCGATCCTGTACCGTCAAAGGATGACAAAGAGAGATCAGTAATCAAAAATACAGGTTTAAGTTGGAAAAAGTTCTTTGGATGATCAGTAAATATCAAATCAACAATTCACAGCATAACCTTTAATTATTTGACGTCTTAAACTCTTTTTGAAAACACAGAGAATTACACCTTTTCACATTTGGTCTTGCTTTAGAGCTTTCAGACATTAACACCCCCTTTAAATGATTAATTGCCTTTCTTTGAAGAAATAATTTTTGAATCCCGTCTGGAATGCTATGGTCCATCACACGGAACATCATTTCTAATGTTTTTAAATATGTAATTTCCAGGGATTTTAGTGTGGATGATTGTATGAAAAGTTGATTGGTGGAGTCCTGATATCCTGCTTTATTTATGATCCTGATCTCTTTCAGTTTCAACATTATTTAAATACACTTTTACTTCAGCATCTGTCCTTGTTTCCACCAAACAACATGCGTTTTGTTTTGACTTGCGTTTAACGATAACCCTGTATTTAACTTATTGAGTTCTATTTCTGTTGCTTTCAACAATTCCTTCAGGTGAAAAGTGAAGTTTGTTGTTTGTCTGTGTTGAACAGGGGTCCGCAAATAAATCAAGCCTTGAAAAGTGAGCTGCAGTCCCTGGTTGAGCAGGAGAGGGAGCTGGACGAGCTGATCGAGGACTGCAGGCTGCAGGTGCACCGGCTGTGTGAAGAGAGTTACCGTCATGGATATCCTCTTCATTTTTATTATTTAAATTTTTTTTTTTGTAAATGGCTTGAAATTGAAGTGTTTTGCCCTGGCGCTCAAATCGGCTCCTGTCGGTTGTCCTCCCTGACTCCCGTGTCGCACGTACGCCTACTTGACGTACGGAGACCTGCGGGCCGTTCCCACCCTGAGGGACCAGGCCGTCATCGTGATCAAAGCCCCCGTCGAGACCAAAGTCCAAGTGTCGCATCCACACGAGGTACGTCTTCAGTCGTCGTCCGGGAGACGGGAGTGCCTCCCCAGAGCGCCTCCCCAGAGCTCGCTCTCCATTTCCAAAAAAAAAAAGGCTCTCGTTCTGTCACGTTCTCAGAGCTTCCAGATTCACCTGAGCAGCAGCCAGGGACCCATCGACGTGTTGATGTGCCACGACGACCCGCAGGAGGCGCCGGCGTGACGCGCCACGTGCCCAGTTTTAATGTGAAAAGGCCAAGCACTTGTAGTTTCAGTACAGAACATTTTTGTACTTCGATGAGGACGAATCCACCCGCGGTGGGAAACCCCCCTCTGGGAAAGTAGCTTTATTTCAACCTGCTTAACTTTCATCCTGTGTGACGTCCACATGTCCTGTGTCTGCTGGGGGTTCCGTCCGGTTTGCTCCGTGGACAAGCCGATCTAAAAAGCGAGCTCACGAGGGGAGTTGGCGACGAAATCGTCTGCGAGTGTGACTGTGGAGGGTGTTGCCCTCCTGCCGGCCGCGACCTCTGTCGTGTTCTAAAACACTTACAGGAGATGGATGAACCCACTCGCTCCACTCCCAAAGTTTTCTTTAAACACGTTTATAGGATTGTCCAAAGTCGTCTGCAAGACTTTCTGCTTCCATGTGCTGAAAGAGAAGGAGAGAAGGGAAGAAGGGAAAAAAAAAAAAAAGGTCCTTTCAGGATTCCGAGTGCACAACAGTATGATTGATGAGGCTGCGTTTTATTGCTAAATCAATCACATTCGGAATCAAATCTTGTGCCCCCGTGCAGACGGTTAGCTCCTCTCGACCGGCATTGACATGCACAACGTCCGTGTCCCGCTCGCCCCGCTTCACCAAATGGACTCCAACACTTGTAATTTCGTTACGTAAACAAAGAAATGATTGAGTTTGGATTTGTTCTGCGGCGTGTCGGCCCCACCGGCCGCTTCCTTCCTCCGTGAGTCAGCTCATATCTCAGTCCTCCAGAGGTTCTTTTTTTTTTTTTGTCTTCTCAACGACTCGGGCGACTTTTACTGTACTGCAATTTGATCTACGAAGAGACCGATTCACGCCGCGTGCTCCCCGAAGTTTGATATTGCACCCCGGACATCGTCGCAATACTTTTTGATTACGGGCGAAAGCTGACGGCTTTTCAACGACCAAACGACTAAAACGAGTGCGAGCAATTCACTCGTCGGTAGAAGCCCTTTTGGTCTGCTTTGAGAAGCCGTTTCTAAAAGACCCGTCATCGTCCTGCTGTATCGCAGGCGCCATTTTTTTTAAAGACGCAGCGACTTAAAGCGCCGGTTCCTCCACAAACCCCGCAGGATGAAAAGGCTTCCTGCTTGACTGTAGAGCTCAGCGTTTCTTTCCAGCTGAAGATTTTGGCCCTGCGAACGAGTAGAAAACGGTTTTGAAGCGCTCGTGTGTGCGGCCGACGAGAAGCACGGCCAGCGCAGGGCACTTGGCGAGCCGTGAGAGTCAAAAGCGCAAAAGAGAACGGCTCCGTCACTCGGAGTTCTTCAGCACACGACCGCTTCATGCCTGGCGCTAATCACTAGGCCGTTCAATGCTTGTGTTCCAGCTGCGCCAGTTGACCGCCTCGCTGCTTTATTGGGATTACGCAACTTGTTATGCAGAATACGACAAATTCCTGCCTTTGGTTCATATTAAAAGTCGAGATGGTTTCGGGATGCCAAAAGCCAAGTGGCTCCAGATGTGGTGTCAATGTGGTCTTTGTTTGAATTGAGGATTAATCTCGCTCGGAAAATCAGTTGATTTTGGAGAATCTCTGGGTTTGATCGTCTTCCTGTCAGCCCCTCGCGTTTGTCTCTCGTTTGGTGAGTCACAGTCGATAAAACTCCAGGGGACAACTCACTCTTGTTGGAGTCATAACACTGGAGCCTGTCCGTTAACCAAACGAGTGTGTTCAGCTTAATCCTCCACAGGGCCGGGGCGTCCAGTCGAGCCGATGGCCCGCGTGTGTGTCGGCTTCCATCGCAGCCCCGTTAAAATCCCTGGCTGCAGCTGGAGGTTTCCTCTTTTCCCTCGGCCTCCTCCTGTTCTGTGTGCTCCGATTCACAACATTCAGACGATTCCCCCGTTTGCTTCTTTCTGACTCGTGCTCCCGGTGCAGTTTGCTGATGGAGCCACTAGGAGGCAGCGAGAACCCACCGAATCCAAAACACACCAACGGGGCTGGTGATGTTTTCACACTGTAAATGTGAATCGTTTCACTCTATGAAAACAGGCTTTTAGGAATTCCTGGGGAAATGGGCTGAAGTTGAACTGTGTGTGTGTGGGGGTGTCGTTCAATGCTAATATGCTAATTGTAGAAAGTGGGCTCACGTCACATCAAGTATGTCTCAGTGGCTCGGCGTCACCTCTTGAGCCGTTGGGACAATGAGGCGTTTCTTTGGTGCGACTGGATCTTGTCCAAGTGAATTCTGCCACAATATAGAACCACAGTAGTGTTGGAGACCGTGACTCGCTGAAACCTTCACCCCATCACTTGAATTCTCCAATCGCTAGATTCCATGTCGGGGTCAGCGACCCTTCTTCAGGGGGTCACCAGAGATCACAGGTCGGTTCTCATCATTCAGTTTGTCAAAGAAAACCATCCTGAAGCTGTTTTTTTTTTTCTTTCTGAAAACCATGTGCAGACTCCCCCGTGGCTTTTCGTTTTGAAGGCTCTTGCATGTTGGTGAGTGGGTGTGTCTGCTGGTGTTTCTGGCAGCATGGAGAGTTGTGCAGCTTCGCGAGAGGCAGTGGAGAGGGTAAAGCAAGGCTGTGACCCTCTGAGATCACCATATATTTAAGATAATTCGATGTCACCGAGTAGATTGAAACCATCATGGCGTAGGAATGTTGATGTACCAACATATTGTTTTTTTTTGTAAGGATCGTACCTGTGAAATTAAAAAAAAAAAAAAAAAAATGTTAAGATGTATAAATAAACCTATTCTTTTAAAATCCTCCAGTGTTTCTCCTCTACACGCCCACATACACTTCTTTCAAACTTTTCCTGCTTCTCTTATATTCAGTCCAGCCATCGCTGCCCCTGCTTCTTTGTCTGAGCCACAGCATCTTCGAAAAACACCTTCAACATGATGATGTAATCTGTTGGACGCCTGCAGTGTCCAGAGCCGTCCATAGATGGCAGTGTTGCACCTCCAAATCATCACCCCCCCCCCCCAAAACAACCCTGTCAACCCAGTTCCCCACAAACAGTGGCACACTAGCTCTGAGTTCATGGAGAGTCACTGGATCACTGCTATTATTGATTCATGTGTGTTTCTTCTTTTTTTTTTTTTAAATCCTCCCTTGCCACCAAGTGTTTTTTTTTTTTCTTCCCCCAAAAAAAGCAAGCGAATATTGAATTGGGTCGTATTGAATTAGGCCTGACGTCAGCCCGCTCCCACTTCGAGAGAGTTCGGTTAAAGATCAGTCAATATCATCGTCAATTTGCCGATCGATCGGTCAATTAGGTTTCATTTTTCGAGTGCTTATTTTTTTTTCCTTCTTCTTCTTCTTGTCATCAGGCAAATGATGTACAGCGAGAGGTGTTTGAAGCGTAATGACACAGATGGCTGGACTATGAGATTGAGAGAGAGAGAGAACCAAGTCACCACTTAAGACTCCCTCCCTCCCGGATTGGGGGGGGGGGGGGGGGGGGAGGGGGAGGTGAGGTGAGGGGTTGAGGAGTGACTCCAAGTAAGTGCAATCCACTCTGACAGCAATGGTGTAGGTCGGCGTGCTCGTCCGGCTGTCCCCGTCCCCCAAAACGAAACACTTGTTACTGCGCTGCGCTCTCTCTTCAAGCCAGGCTGTTGTTTTGACTGGTGTAATGTACTGAGGCAGGGCGTGTGAGAGAGAGAGTGAGAGAGAGGGAGAGAACAAAAATGAGAGAGGGTTAAAGAGGGAGCATGAAAGCGGGAGAGGGAGAGAGAGAGAGAGAGAGCGTACTACTTGTTTCTCATTGGTACTGGGAGAGCGGCGTCTTTTTACGCAGCCGTCGGCCCGGCCAATGGGCTCCCTTCGAAATATTTTGGGTTTATGAATGAGATGAATAGTGAGAAGGCAGGACAGGAGTACTTTGAATCATCACCAGTAGCTCGGGCTGCGCGGATCTTTGCCGAACGAGACGGGTGCGCCGGTTTGGCTGCTCGATCCGACCCGACGGGGCCCTCCGGACGCCAGACTGGCTGGATCAATGGACAGCGGTGTTGAGATGTCCGTGGAAGCACCCGCAGGCACATCTCTACCTGCCTTCATCCTTCCACCAGAGAAGAAACGGGATCCGCCGACGAAGACCTGTAGAGGGATCTCTGCTGTCAGACTGAGATGCAGAGCTGCTCTTTCAGGCTGCGTGTCGAGTTGAAAGACCCTTCGTCTGAGTCACTGTAACGAAGAGGATTCTTGTTCTGGACTGGAACAGCAGATCTGGGGCTTTTTCCACTAGTAATGAAGCGGCCATTCTTCCAAGCCAAAGTGTGTTGTATTTTTTTTCGAAACATCTATTTTACAGCCCCGTATCCAAAGACGTAAATAAGATATCAACAGATCTTAAGAGACCAGAATTACAGGTAGTTGTAGAATAGTTTGTTCAAAGAGGAAAATAACTTCACAGGGTTTCAACTCCCCTGTAACCTTGTTTTCCGAGCTCCAACCAAATACCCACTTCTGAGTTATTTGCGTAGCTGCCTAGCTACCAAAGACCAACTGATGGGTGCATACGAGGTGCCTTGTGTATGATTGTACGGGCAGAAAATCACCATGGTTACACTCACTTTTCAACATGCAAGAGTCTTTTCTTGCACGCTGGTCATATGCTCGGACTCCCACCAAGCAAGAGACGATTTGTCCCAACACACGCTCACAAAGGTGAGCTTCACTTGTTGACAAGTTAAGCTCCCGTCTTGTAATACCATTTTGTTCCACAAGATGGTGTGGTTAGTCATTCTTGTTCTATAGGTCTAAATGGAAAAGAAGCAGTCACCGATGTTAACAAAACAACTTTAACGTCATGGCAACAGCTGATTTCTGAGTCCTAAACTGAAGTCAGTGGGGACACGACAGCAATTTACAACTACTACCTGAAGGGTAGCATCACTTAAAACTTGTATATTGTTGTATTTTGTGTCCTCTTTAAAAGAAAAAAGAAGAAAGAAGTCACGTTGGTTTAGAGCCAGAAGTGCAAGAACTCCAATATATGATGATCGCATAACAAAAATGAGTTGCTGCTGCAGCGAGGCACAAGTAAAAAAAAAATGTGAGCTGTTAAACCTCGCGTAAAGCTGAAGTGTGCAGTATTTCTGTGAGCGTGCAGTGTGCAGTAAGGCCCAAGTGCTTACACAGAGCTGCAGCGTCTCGAGTGTCAGTTTGGGGTTACCGAGGGTACTTTTGCCTTTGGGGCTGGTTTCTTGAATGATTAAAGAGTAAATGTTGCAGCCAGTTTGAACTGGTGAACTATTAACATGCATGCGAGCTTGGGAGTGTGGGGGCAGAGGTGGCCGACACCAGCTTCTTGTGTTTCTACACTGGGTTGTTACCACAACTGTGTACGGTTTCACTGGAGTGTGCCTGAAGGACAGGGAAAAGCTACACTCTGTGGGCAGGCTCCTAAACGCCGCTTCTACTGGGAGGAAAAGAAACGTTTGGTTTCTTTTTTTCACAAAGTTCATCCAGGACACAAGAGATACTTTTGCCATTGACTCATTACTGCACTTTAGGAGTCGTTTATGCTCGCAACAGATGAGGTTAAATAAAGCTAGGTGGTGGAACACAACTAATAAACTATGATAATGAGACTGTTGAAATTCACATTTTCCAGATTTCTATTTATTTTTTGCCCAAATTCTGTGTTTTTCATCCCAAAAAATTCTGAATTTTGTGTTTTACAGCTTAATGACATTTGACATTCAATAGTGTCTCATCATGTGGCGAAGTTAATTTGAAAAGTTGAATAAATACCAACCAGAAAAACCTGCCGAATAAATGTCCTTCTGACTCATTGCAACTGTTTCGGAGTCGGAACTTTTGAGCTTGTTATTGCTCCTGCACGCAAGTTGTTGAGACTGGGGCCGGCTCCAGCCTCCCGCTACCCTCGACAGGATGAAGCAGGATGGAGGATGGATGGAAGGACGGAGTTGTTTACCAGCTACGATCAACTCTAACGTTCTCAAGCGAAAATGGAAAATTTGACTTGGGCCTTGCACCTAAACCTCACTACCACTCACACAACAGTTAACCATTGGTAAAGCATGGTTCCATGTCCATTGTGGTGTAGATTTCTTCTATTTTTTTGAATAATCTGCATGTCAAATTCATTGATTTCACATGCATGCATTTCCCATTGTTGTACTTTGAGCATTTTACTGTACCGAAGGAGCTTCTATTGGATGATTTGCCTTGTTCTGTGAAAAACGGGACAAAAGGCTGTGTCATCTGCACTTTACTACAATGGAAGGACCGTGAATCTGCGGAATGCCCCTTTTGTTTTAAAGTAGTCAAATTAATCCGCTATAGCACTAAGCTATAGGAACAAAGCTCAGCAGTCATAGAAGATGACTTAAATAGAAGCGCTCAAAGACACGGCATTAAAAGAATGCTTTATTTTGCAGTCGGTATGTTCCTTTCAAAGCGCATCATCTCAGTATTCCCACACCCTGGTGGAGATCGCTGGAGATCACATGAGGCCAATGCTTCCGGAGGATTTTTTTTCCTCACGTGTGCGGGAAGACGAGAAGTTATCTGAGGTTGCAGCCACGCGACGAACTCCTCAGCTGTGCCACTTCAAGGGGTGGCCTTCAGAGAATTGAAGGCGGGGAAGCTGGCGCGGCACCACTTTTCCTGGAGGAGACGGCAACGCGCGCTGCCGGTTCGCTCCTCGAGCCTGACAGAAACAATTAACTAGGTGAGATCGTGGTTTGGAGTGCGGCAAACTGCAGGGGGCCATTAGATTGGGAGCGTCTGTCAGGGCTTCTTCGCTGCATGTTTGCTGTTGACACGTCTCCCGCGAAAGAGGCAGGCCTGGCAACATAAATCCAATCAAATCGTGACTCAAGGGTTTGGAGTTTAACGCATACTTGTAAAAAGGAAAGAGGCTGCCACGAGTTACTTTCATCCTCTGCAGATGGTTGATAGAAGCTCTAGAGGGGAGCTCAATTAACGGCTGCAGGAATCCATACCGTCGGTCGGTCTGCATTAGGGAGAAAGTCTTTTTTTTTTTCCTGCCACGGTCTTGCGGGGCTTGTCCACACAAAAGGTTTGACCTCTTCTCAGGAGGCTCTGGCTTTAGATACGGCCTCCGTCAAGACGTCACAACGAGCCGGGTTCCAGGTTCCTTGCTTTATTATGCGGGGCTCTCTACTTGCGGGGCGCAGATCTCGGGAGTGAATGTGTGAGGCACGGCTCCAGATGATGTAGGAGTTGGCTGGTTTCGCGCACAGCTGGGCCCTGGCTTTCTGTGGTCGGAATGCAGCGTCTGGTTCCCTCTGGTTTGAGGTTAGTGTTTTTCCTCTCCTGCGCCGGTGTGGGTGTAGAACGCTCCAGCGGCTGCAGCGACGACGAGCCCCCGTGACCTGTCGTGAACCCCCCCCCCCCCTGTCCACCACTCGGCCTCGCTGTCCGCCGGGGTGTTTGCTTTCTTTGGTTCCACTCGGATAAATCAAATATTTGCATAGACAAAACCAGACGTGAACCCGAGCCCGTGGGCTCTCAGCCTGCAGCCGATCCAGACAAAGGCCGTCAGTTGTCATTTGCATGTGATTTGCATCGGATCCCCCCCTGCGACTGTTTGCAATGTCAGGAGGCCAAATTAACCAGTGTTCTGTTTTAGCCTGATTTACATCTCATTTGCATTCGGGTTTCTTAACTAGGGTTACTTAGCCGGGTGACCCCAGCGGAAACTCCTCAGCCCGCGCTCACAGGCAGGATAGCGAGAGCCGCTAATTTCATTAAGCCAAACAGCCGTTTGACGGAGAGTGCCTTTGGATGTAATCATTAAAAGGGATGAGGACTTGCAAGCTGTTTGTAATCAGGCAGTTTTTTTTTTTTTTTCTTTTTCCGTGCGTGCATATGGACATTGTGTCATATTTACTGTAAGGATGAAAGATTAGCCACGGAGGGGATAGCGGGCGGCATCAATCTCACTCAGCATCTTAGAGCGGGCTCATTAATCATCTCATCTACGGGAAAGTCGTCCTCTTCCGACTCGGGGCCACCGCGCGCACACATGGCGGTGATCACTGGGACTCGGGGACGGACAGAAGGAGAGTTAGTGGCTGACTGAGCAGAAGCGGCACGGCCAATGCTTCTTCATTGATCCCTGGAACTTGGGCCGAGTGTTAGACGGTGTTTTGTCTCGCTAATGTGTTCATATGTAGACTCCCGGC
The DNA here is from genome assembly GCF_963422515.1 of Blennius ocellaris. Classification (NCBI taxonomy): domain Eukaryota; kingdom Metazoa; phylum Chordata; class Actinopteri; order Blenniiformes; family Blenniidae; genus Blennius; species Blennius ocellaris. The sequence goes on from NC_137669.1 coordinate 6,993,794, forward strand.
CGCGCCGAAGTCCCAGCATGCCCGAGCGGGGGCCAGATCGTTAAAAGCGTTGATCAGAGAGTCCTTCTTCTTCAGAGAGGCTCCTGTTTTCCACTCCGTTTCCTGTCGAGGCCGATGGATTCCCTTCTGATGTTATGCGGTGGATTTTCAATAAGGTGGAGCGACTCGGGCTTTCTGGAATCAACCCAACGCTGCACACTTGAATGTGCAAGGCGCCGGGCCGGGGCAATATATCGTCCACGAGAATTTCATCAGGTTGTTTGTTTGCGTTTGAAAAGGGGGAGAGAGAAGAGAGGAAAAAAAAAGAACCTGCAAGAAATTGAAGTTTTAAGAAAAAAAGCAGACCTATATTCCAAGAGGAATTGTTATGTTGCTGCTCTGTGGTGTTTTTCTATAAGTATTACCTTCACTTCTACCTGTTTCATGAAAGAAAGTGTTGCACCAAGAAAAAAATGTGATTAAATCTTTTTTTTCTCTCTCTCTCTCTCTCTCTCTCTTACTGTTTTGTTCAAGGATTTATCAAAGGCTTTCATACATATTGCATATACACTGTTTGGGCATGGTTCTTAAAGCATTTTCTCTCCTGTTGAGTGGTTTTATTAGGAAAATGTGACTCCAGTTTTCTGTATGCGTGCTAATCCAATCTATACCGGGGAAAGAAAATGCCCTTGTTGGCTAAATCTGCAATTATTCCGTCTGTAAGCGGACTAGCCAGCACTCACACTCTCATTACCAGTGTTTAAGTGTTTAGTATAGTGTGAGGTGCTTAGCTGCAAAAAGCGTGCCCGTACGCGCACGCCATGACACACACACACACACACGTGCTGCAAGGCTGGTGGTAGGTCTAATGAGGGAGAAGGCCTTGAATGGTTCCTATGCTGTGATGCATTAAAGCTTAATAACCTGTCTTTTCAGCTCACTCTTAAGAACATGCTCCAGAGCTGATAATTGGAAAGATATTTGCCTCTTTCTCTTGCCCTCTCTTGTCTCTTTTTGTATAATGGCTGCTTCCACTTCAGTCTGGTCCATTATTTGCCCGTGAAAGAATATTTCTCCTTTTTTTCAAAGTCCTGTTTTGCCTCTTTATCCCGAGCTCAGTTTATGAATCAGGCTAAAGTGCCATATTCTGCTTCTCCTGTTGTTGCCACTCAGAGCGTCTGTCACTTTTTAGCCTCGCCGCGATGGCACATGAATGAAGGCCATTCAGAAGTCGTCAAAAGGCAGTTGTGTCTTTTAAATAATAATAATGGAAAAAAAATGGTTTATTCGCATTAAATCCGCAGTAATGACAGCTTGAAAATTGAAAGTGCGGCCGGTGTCACGGCGGGAGAGAAAGACCTCTGCCTTCTTGGATTCGACTTTATTTCCCCAGATGTGATTCGGAGTCAAATAAACCATTTGGAAGAGATGATTTTGAACTAAAACGGAGCATGAAAGACAGGAGAATAGCAGTTTAATGAAACATTCAACTCCAGGTCTACTTAGAAGCATTTTCCAGGGCTTTCAGCCGTAACCCCAACCCTTCCTTAATAGCTACTGAGCTTTCATGTCAACAGGTCCATCGCCATGACAACCCGGCAAATGCCAGCGGTGATGTGGACCGCACAAGCCACAAAAATATGAGGAAGAAAAAGTGGGCCTTGAGATATATTTGGTCAAATAGCACGACACATTGAAACGTAAACACCAAAGGAAAGAAGTGAGGCAGGTCACAGACATATGAAAGTTATGAGGAGCATTTCTAAACTGCAAAAATAATAAGAATGCGCATGTGGGTTTGTGAGAAATGCAAAAGAAAAATGTATACTGTCAGGGAAACTGCATTTGGACATGTTAAAAGTCTATTTTGTATTAAAAAAAAAATGGGGTTATAGTCAGTGTTGAATCATTTGTGTGTTGTGGACAAAACACTAAATGACACAGTTCAGCCTTTAAGGCGATTGTGGCACAACGACACATTGAAATTCGCTTTCTGTACAAGTCGCTGCTGTGCTGCAGGACCAAAGGAAAACACGAAACGCCACTCAATACTGTAGGTAGGCGACTTGTTGTTTTACTATGTAAAAGGATGTCGTGGGTTTCGGATGCTTATATTGACTCTGCTGCTCGCGTTTAATGAGCTCTGAGGAAAGACGAGACCCGACAACCACCACCAATGGTGTTAGAGTGAAACAACTGTCAAACAAGCTACGCTCACACTGTTTCTGGGTCTTGTGGTCGAGTAAAGACTTGGTTTTAGTTCCGTCGATGGCAGTTGACTTAAAGTCCTAGTGAAATGAAAATTTGACCTCCAAAACACTCTGGCTGTCATTTCTAGGGACATTTTATGCCAACTGGCCCGAGGGTAAAATGTTAAAACACAGCAATCTGTGAGAAAATAGCCGATGAACAGCAGTGTTTTTGCTGCTGGGCGGAGCTTCTGACAATAATAGAGTGACGTCACTAGTTGTGCACACGACCAAGTTGTGTTTACATTATGGAGGATCAGAGTTTTGACGACGAAGAGGCTGAATTTAACGACATTTCATCATCATCGGGCGTTTCAAATCCAGTGATTGATGAAGAAGACACAGAATGTGGCGTTCTGCCATCGGTGACCCCGTCTGGAACATGTTTCAGGAAGCAGAAGATGGTTCGTCCGTCTCCTCAGACTCAGCAGCCGCCAGTTTTCACCTTTGAGGCTCCTGACTTTTGGAAGAACGACCCGGCTTCCTGGATCATGTCGAAGCGCTTTTCCGACTGCGCGGAATCACCGAAGATGAGTCCAAGTATTACTTGATCGTCCACTTGCTGCCCGAGCTAGCGGCTCCTGCTAGCCGCCCAAGCTCGTGGCTCCTGCTAGCCACCCGAGCTAGCGGCTCCTGCTAGCCACCCGAGCTAGCGGCTCCTGCTAGCCGCCCAAGCTAGTGGCTCCTGCTAGCCGCCTGAGCTAGTGGCTCCCGCCGCCCGTGCTCCTTTTCTCCTCTCTCGGCCTCTTCCAGGCTCAATCTTTCGTCAAGGCTCATAAAACGCCGACTATAACTTCAAAACACTGTTAAAACTTGGATATTTAAGAGGGAAACAAGCCGATATAAACACAACAGATCGAGATCTGCACATCCCTTGACGTCACGCTCACGAAGAAGGATTCCCCCGACTTCCTCGGCTGGAGATTCAAAATTGGTGGTGATGAAAATTTGAGGAATAAGCGATGCAAACTAAGACCCTGTATGCAGCACAACTTTTTCGTACCTGTGTTTTAGTGTGTCTGTTTATACAACGTTTTGAAAACGGCTCCCACCATATGGCTGAAAATGTCGCTCTCTCCTTTTAAAAAAAAATACTTCTTTTTTTTCTAAACATCCGTCAACGAAACGGCCTTTTTGTTTTTAACGACTCCACCTCAAACCGCCGTCTCGTCAAACAAACACGATTTACGGGGAACCTTCGACGTGTTCCTCTAACCCTGCGTGACGGCACGCCACTGAGCATCAACAGGAGTCGGGCTGAATTTCACCGCCAGAATTACAGGCTGGAGTCAGGCGCGCTTGTCAGACTGGTCCCCCTCGCTGAACAACCGTAGGAATGTGACATGAAAATAAGCCCCGCACGCCCCGCTGACAAGTCGGTGACTTGCAAATCATTCTCATGTCGCATATATTCCATACCATATCCTGAGTGCGTTACCTTCCAGTGTTTATGCCCTCAGCGGTGTTCCTGGGACCGTTACTGATGAGAGTTAAGGTTAACATTTGTGCCAGTCGGCGCACACGGACACACACACACACACACACACACACACACACACACACACACACACACACACACACACACACACACACACACACACACACACACACACACACACACACACACACACACACACACACACACACACACACACACACACACACACACACACACACACACACACACACACTGCACTGCTAGCTGCTGGCCTCTTGGATGTACGTTGGGTCGTGTGTGTTTTCCCCTATATGCTGTGGATTAAAATAAAGGGCAACTTTATGTGTTGACGCCCTGAGCGGTGTCTGCAAGGCTTGCAGTAAGTGCCTAATGTGCGGTCACAGTTGGTGGAGGCCTGTCCACATTGCTGCGTCGCCACGGGGCCGAGGACGACGGCGCGGCGCGGCTGCTTGTTTTAATGCGCTCTGACCCAGAAACCTGCAGTCTGACCTCTTTAGCTTCTGCTTATAGAAGATCTCCCTCTCTTCCTCCTTTCCATCCCTCTCGCTCTCGCTCACTCTCTCTCACCCGTTCCACCCTCCTTCAAGCCCCTCCACACCTCTTGCTCGCCCTCCCCGCATTGGCCTTCTGTCCTCTCCCGCCCTTCGCCTTGAAAATTGTCACTCTGAATCACGCATGAACTTTCCACATTCATTGTCCCGCCTGTCCGACCCCTTCAGTTTCTCTTCCAGCAGCAGCAGCAGCGGGATTACTTTCAGTGGAGATCACCTCGAAACGTTGTTCAAACCCCTGACTGAAGCTGATTTGTGGAGACACTTAATCCACTGATTGATTGCCTTCATTAGATGATGAGCACCGAGTAAGGACATGTCCTCTGGGTTGACGACGGCTAAAAGTCTCAAAACTGAAATGTTATTGAAAGTTTTGTGGAAAAAAGAAAACAGGGTAAGGTTCCACAATAAATTTCTTTGGCATGAACACACAACAGTGACCTTGCAGTGCAAATTACATCAAAACAACTCAAACAACCACATGTAAAGGTGCAGTTTATGAATTCAAAGCCCCACCTGGCAGCAGTGAGTCATTGTTTTTAGCTGTTGTTGGTAAAAAAAAAAAAATGTGAAGCACTCGCTGGAGTTCATGTTCACACTTGTTCTTCATGTCGAGCTTCTTTGCTTCAACTGAATGTAGAGATCATGGCAGAGGGACTCAATACACCATCTGGTGGTACAAGATGGTATTACATGACCCATCACGCTATAGTGAATATCTCAAACTTTTTCAGTTTCTTCAGCTTCCTACTGATGTTTTTTTTTTTTTTTTTTTGCTTGATGAAATAACTAAGTAATGTACATTTTTCAGGAAAAAAGACTTAAATTTGCCAAACATTGTAAAAGTTCTCAAAGAAGTTTCTACATGCTAACAAGACATGCATGCCATTTACGCCAATATACTGGATAAAAGTTGATTTAGGGTGTAAATGACAACTTCACTACAATTGACCTTTGGCTAAGACCCGCCGTCGAACGCAAAGGAACCAATAGCATTCAACTACCAACTACCCGGAATAAACTTTTGTTGTTTTCTGGGCTATTGAAGCTGTTTAAAATACAAAAATGGTCAAACGATGTGCCTGTTTTTTTTTTGTTTTTTTTTACATTTTGATTAAAGTGTAAATAAAAACAGATTGCAACTCTCTTGATTTCACATTTCTTTCCAATGACAGAATGTAAACAACATATGGGGTGGTTAATGTCGGACGATTCACAGTTTGATGATAATTTAACTGACCGCAACACATGTTCAAAAAAGTTGGGCAACAAATTGCTTCAAAACGTGAGTCGCACTCATTAAAAAAAAAAACACACGCAAAAACTATTTTATTTCTACCAGTTGGGTTAATTAGCAACAAGATGGTGTACGCAATTTTGCACAGACTTCGTCGAACACTGTGACTTGACTAAAAGTATACACAGTATTCTGACTCGTGTCGCTGACAGTGGATCCGCGAAACAACCGCTGAAGGGAAACGCTGGCCAGCCCGCCTCTCTCCGCCTCCAAATAAGTGTGGGAACATATGCTGTCTCTCAAGTGTTGAAAAGCTAAACAAAAAGTACCTTCTAATGGGGAAATCTATGAATGTTTGCAAACTGCATTAACTCATAGTTACCTTTTTAATTGGCGATTTTAAGTGGAGTGCCAAATTAACGGCGCGTTGAGATTTCCCAGATGTTCAACGTTATAAAGAACCGGGCAACCTAAAATCACTGATTGCGTACTCAGTGGTGTCTCGGCTTGTTAAAAAAAAAAAAAAAACAGGGAGGAAAACAATTAAACCAGCGAGCGACACACACAATAACAAGTCAGGAGCTCGGATGCTGTTTCCACAAGAATGTCCATAAAGTGAAAGAAATGGAAAATACATACTCCATTGTATAACTGGTGGTTGTTTTTTTTTTTTTAGTTTGACACTGAGCTTAAAGGTTGCAGGTTGAAAGGTTTATTTACATGTGCTGCACATTTCTGAGAGATAATGTAGAAGCAACATGGGTGTCCTCCTCCTTTTTCTTTTTTTTTGTGTGAAAGATCACCGCTGTCTCGGGTTATTTCGGAGGTTGTCACGCAGCGAACATAAAATCAGCTGTTGCTCTCCATAACCTCACCCCCCCCACCCCCACCACCACTAACCTCCACCCCCGCTCCCGTTGTTGTGACTTATATAAGCTGTGCTACTGTTTCTGTTTGACCTCTCACTGCGGTGACAGTTGGTGCTGTGAGAACGCTGCTCAGTCCTGTTCAATCAGGCTCAACAGATGTGTGTGTGTGTGTGTGTGTGTGTGTGTGTGTGTGTGTGTGTGTGTGTGTGTGTGTGTGTGTGCATAAGTGGATGGCTCCACCTGAAATATTCAGCTCCAATAGAGCAAATATTACTTCAGCGAAATATATAAGTTGCAGCAAATAATATTTGAGCAACACATAAGGCAAAAACTGCTTTAAAAGTTCCGACAAGACGCAAAAGTTTTGTTTCGTTGCTCCGAGTCCATCGACTCAAATACGAGGAACTGAGTTGAGGAAAAAAAAACAAAAACAATATGGTTCCGTGGCGCGTTGTGGGTGTTTGCATATGCTTGTGAATATATACACTGAGTGTGTAGGAAGTGCACAAAAAGAGAAAAATGTAAACTCTTGGCTTAAGTGTGAAAAGTATCGTGGTCTGACAGCTTGAATGGGAAGTGTGCAGAAGTCGGCGCGGGGGGGGGGGGGGGGGCAAAAAACAAAACATTTCCCTCCCCTCCTTCCTGAACACAATAAACACTGCGGGAGGGAAATGAAGTGGAACGAATTAAGAGGAGCTTCGTTGAAAAGTGTGGGGAACAGTTGTGCACAGAGGCGTGTGTGCACGTGTCAACATGTGTT
>NC_137669.1:7005897-7088397 GCF_963422515.1 Blennius ocellaris
ACCACATCAGAAACAAATTGGTATTCAGATCACAGTGTTTTCTATACATCTTAAAACGGGCCCGGAGGGGATATTTAAGTTAATTTACCAACTTTCACACAAGCTCCCACTGGAACCACGAGAGGCTTAAAACAGCTCGTTTCTCATCCGCCGTAATACTCCTCAAGACCTGCGAACAGATTTAGATGCATAAAGTTTTCCTCTAAGTGTTCCCGTTTAACGAAATAAAACCAGTTTTACATCATGGTTGGCAACTTGAGAACCTGTAATTTGATTAGTTTTTTATGATTTGCATCTGCTTTAATGGTTGTGGGACTTTCTTCAGGACACCCTAATGGCTTTCCCGACACTCTCGGAATGCCATTGTTGATCAGCCTTAACCCTTCAGTGCAATTAACAAAAAAAGAGAGAGAGAAAAGACTGGCTGCACTAAATACACCAACTTACATGAGTAAAGCTGTAGTCAGCACATTTTATTCAATAGGATCCCATCTGTCCAGTTAATGACGCGGACGAACAACCTGCAAGCAATTTGAAAACCATGTGAGGAAAAAATACTTTGCTCATAACAAGAAAATTACAACCTTCCAGCTCAGGGAAAAAAAAAAAAAAAGCCCTGTGCATTTGTTGCAGATGAGGAGAGGAACTGAAATTTATTGCTTCCACCCTTGGGTCGGACTCGGGCTACATCACCACAGCGAGCGGCTTGTTTGTAGCTCCCAGTGGCAAAATGTGGTTTCAGCTTTGGTCGTGTCAAACTCCAAACATCTTACAGTAAGAACTAGTCAGTTTACCACATCCACCCCATGATGCTGTGAATCAACCTGTAATACAGTGTTTTCACATTTGGATTTTGGACTTTTTGAGTTGTTACATGAAGCGTTCACATGGTCTTGGTTGTTATAGACCCCCCCCCCCCCCCACCCCCCCACCCCCAAGCAATTTCTAACGCATAATAAAGCCATTTTTAGCCACATGTTGCACAAGAACAGCATGATAAGAAGACCTGGAATAAATCTGAGATATTTAATTAAAATAAACTTACAGTCCTTCTGATGTCTGATAAACAGTCACATTATGAATGGTTAAAATAAGTCAGTGTCTTTATTCCTTAAGTCCATACTTCTTATACATCATAAGGTTAATGTTTTACTTTCATAACAGTTCGTCTTCAATAATGTACGTAATAATTCTGGTTACTTTTCAACAGTTTCTCAACACAATATCAGTCTAAATGATGAGAATAGTCAATTCCAATGTAAATGTCATCACTCCTATTTGCACTTTTTGCACTTTTCTTCTCAGAATAATACTTTCTTTCTCAAGGTGACTGCTTCTTTCTCTTAGCTGCAAGCTCTGTACGTCTCTTTTCCCCAGTTGTAACCCTCGCTGTGACTTTTCATTGCAGCAATTACCAGCAAAAGTTGTTTTGGAAATCTTTGTCAGTTGTTGATCAATAAAACCAGCAGAGGACAGTGCATGTTGTTGGATGCCTATGGGACAACGTCTGGTCTGAAAGGATAATTTCAGAAGCCTTATGTCTTCACTTTAGCTAGTGACTATTTCTACTGTCGTCTTTCTTCCTTTCGCCGAGCTATTCTGCTCAACACTGCCCCCACAGGCCATCACTGGTATCACTCCGTTCGCCACACATCCGTAAATTCCCTGAAAACGGACCAAAAATTAACACAATCAACACTATAAACAAAAAGAAGGCCCTCTACATACTAGTCTTCATATCTAACTCTATATTTAGTCAGAAGACAACCAGATACACTAATTAGATGTTTACAGCTCCTCCAGAGATAATATGAAAAAGGGGTAAAGTGTTTTAGGAGTTGTGTGGCTCCTGGATTTAAAAAAAAAAAAAAAAAGAAATTGTATTTGCGTCACCTGTGTGCTTCAAAGAGTGACTGTGGGCTATTGTTGATTTCGAAAGAAGTCCGTGATAAAGACATGTAAAGTGGCAGTAAATGTGCTGCGTGACATGTTGTTACAAGCAAATAAAAGCTGCGGGGCCTCGTGTCACAAACCGTGTCTGGTGTTTAGCTTCCCAGCTGTTACGTTCGGTTACGGGGACGATAATAAAGTCTTCCCAAAACGGATCAAATGTATCTGTTGTGTGGCAAGGACACAGCCGGAGGGCTCTTAAGGAGGCTGCATTCATCCTCGAGCGTTTTCTTATCTGCGCCCCTTTTTTCATACAAAAAAAAGAAAGGAAAAAAAAAAAGAAAATCTACATTTACGACCACTTCATGTCTTTTACAACTAACTTTACATCGCCGTAATCCCCGGGTGCTTGTCTGCTTTAGATGTGCACGGAGTAAACAAAACCACGCAGCTGCTGTTTGCAATAATGTCTCCTCTCCACGTTCGGCTGGACAAGGCCACCTCGTGTCGCTGGCGAACTCGAAAACCCCCTTGATATTTTCTGTCTTTACGAGGGGCCCGTTGCCGGCGCACCGAAGAAACTGAATAAATAAGATCTCACCGTGAGTTAAAACCCGCGGATGATTATAGATCTGCTCCCCGACTGCAATCGTCGATACTCCGTGTGAACAAAAACACGTTTTTGGAAGACTGGCATTTATCCCTCGAGCGGCGTTCCAAACATTTGGGCCGAGGATTATTGATTACTACGCTGATTCACAGCTCTGTACATTACAGAATAATAACACCTTCTTTTTTTTTTTTCTTCTTTTTCCAAAGGTGGGGATAAGCTTTCCATCCCTGCGCTCCTGTATCTGATTGCTGATAATACAAAATCCAGCACCTCAAAAGAAAGTAAGTTCAACTTGATGCACACTCAATTTAAAGAAAATTGTTTACCATCAATCCATTCCTCCTCCTCCTCCTCCTCCTCCTCTTCTATCTACACTGCCCTCAATCGTTTCTGCAGTGTGAATGTGTGCAGTCGGTCACCCGCTGAGCCGAATCACGCAGGCTTTGACGCATGTTGGGGGAGCCGTTTCTTCGCCGAAGACACAGAAAGAAACACATGTGCGAATAATAACGCGGACGATTACTGCAGTCAATCTAGCTGCTTTCGGTTTCACGCTGACACATTATTGTAATTGTGCAGCACATTCCATAGTTACATGGCAATAAAGAAGCAAGTGGAGGAAGGCCATAACGTAATCGGCAAAAAGTCAGTGCCAGCCAGGTAGGAAGGATAAAAGCAAAGGAAAGAGCTCTGAAAGCAAGGTCAAAGATAATTAAAAAAAAAAAAAAAAAAGATAATTACATGAAAGCTACTGTATGAAAATGGATTTTTTTTGGTGCTAATCCTCGGCTTCTTTAGATAGGTCGATCTGAAGTTGGAGCGTCTGACGCCCTTGATTTTAATCTGGACCGGGTATGTGCGGGAAAAAAAAAAAAAGAAATCGCGGACGGTCGTGCACCGAACGTCCTTTGTGTTTCGGCGAGTTCTCAAGTCGTATACTATTTTCACGGTGGGAATGAGAAATAAACATCACCGCGAAAGCAGACGCGAGAAACAACGAGACCTGATGGCATGAGGCATCCATCCTGTCACACCAAATATTCAAAGTGAGGGAACTAGAGCATTGTAATGACAGAGGGGCCTGGCAGAGCGGCTCCCAGCCCATAGGGACATCATTAGCCGAGATTAGGAGCTGCACAGAGGTTGTTTTCTCTCTCTCTTTTTTTTTTTTTTTTTGGCCCGTGGTTCAAAGTTGTCATCTGGCTGACCTTTGGCCCCGACAGTCTCCCGTGGCACAGCCTATTAGTTGCATCTTGCATGTCCATGTCCATAATATTCGTGCTTTTTCAGTGGCAATAAAAAGCTTTATTATATATGCTTGACCGGCGCGAGCTCTTTACGGCTGTTTATGGGGAGATCAACCTTTTTCAGACTGCCTTGTCGGACAGCGGGAGCCTGTCGTCACAACTCTTTAATCACCGTCCGAGGCAAGAGGCAAGTTTTTGGCATTCGGTCAAATCTCGGTCTCGAATCTCGGGCCTCAAGTCCAACGCATGTCTTTCATTACGTGTCCATGAAGGTCTGAAGCCTTTGAGGACCCACTGAAGCCAGGAGTAAATGATTTGCTGACAAGTCCAACTAATGTCAGCCCCAACTTTTGGGGTTACATGTTCCAGTCGATTTTTAAAGTCTTTTGCAGGGTTAGTGCATTTCAAGTCTGAGTCGTCTAAAATCTCTGACAACTCACCTGAGCCAGATTGTTATCAAAGTGTGGGACTGTTTAGAATTCAATACAAGCCTCCAGTCATTAAAAAAAAAAAACAGGTCCAAGTTAAGCGCAACTTTTTCATTAACATATCGTGTCCCCCGACATATCGAACCATTTCCATAATACACTAAATAACAATAACAATGCAATTATGTACTCGTATAGTATCTTAACTGAAGTTAGTTTCTCGTCTGCAGTTTAAAAAAGAAAAATGGTAATACTGACTAACTTAACCTCTCAAATCACATTCTTAATACAAAGAGTTGACATTAAATCGTTAACAATTTAGTTTAGGCCACCATTTATTGGATAAAACCAATGTTTATTTTTCATACTTTTAATCATCAAATAGGAATATGTTCCAGATAATCTTTAATTGCCACAGAGCAAGCAGGAGACAGTGCCAATACTGAGATAAACGTGTTTTCTCACATATGCAATGTTATCAAATTACCGCATTACCAAAAAAAAAACTGTCACGTAAATAAGATGAGGAGGGACAGAATGGAGTTCAAGTTGATATCAGTCATCTTAAAAAAAAAAACAACTCACAAAGTTGAAAAGAAATCTAAGTTTCCATTTCAATCAAATGCTGCTTTATTCGAAGCAGATAGAGACGTTCTCTGTTAAACAGTTGTCTCAGTCTCTACGGATACATTTCCACGCCAGCCGATAGAAAAACAGCGGTCGAGGACGACGCTGCAGTGACTTTTCGCTCCCTGCAGAACACGCAGACGGATCAGGATCACTTTAACCACAGAGACACTGAAGACGTGACAGCGGTGCCGTTAAACTCCAATGAGACGCACGCGTGTGCGCTCGTATGTCCATATCTCACATCGCCGACCGGGCGGGAGACATTCTCATCGTCCCACAGGAGAGTCTCTTCTCTTCCATTTTTATCCTCCGCGGGAGGGGAACCGGCAAACAGGGCTGTAATAGCCGTAAAACGCGGAAATGCAATATTCACACCAGGACTGCTCCACTCGCCTAATGGACGACTTCTGTCATCCGTCTCGCACTGCCTCACTTATTTATTTATTTATTTTTTTCCCTCCATCTTATTTTTGTCTGAGCTTTCAACACTTCCGTCGCCCTGGGGTGCCAAATAGCGAAGTCATCACCAACATAAATAACACGGCCGAGAATGTCTTGGAGAAACATTAACGGAATGGCTCTGAAGACGTCAGCGTCCGCGTATTATTGCCATTTTTCACTGAATTGCAGCCCACAGGACAGAACGAGGTTGATGGGATGTCTGTGCCTTCTAACATCTGTATAATTAGTTTATTAATTTCCAACTATTCTAATGTGGAACACAGAAATGTGAGACATAAAGGAGCATATTATGCTATTGGCAGGTTATTCTATTATTTCACGTGGTTCATTTTTTTTTCCCTTTGGTCAAACTATGTGGAAAAAAATATGTGGATAATGAACTTCACCCCTTGTCACCATCTAATTTGGTCTAAATCCAGCTTTTTTCGCAAAAGTATACACAAGTGCACAACGAGCAATCGACTTCCGAGTGACGTGATTGGTTGATTAATACCACGTGGTTTATACCCATTGCTGCTTATCTCCAGAGCGACTGGACCATCTCATTGGACCTTCATTACAAGCTTTGGAGGAAATTCCTTTCCAAGACGCTGAGGAATTCTATAAAGAGATTCCACACAGGTGGTGTCGACTATGTGGTCGCAGGATCGCAATCATTTTTCATTTCCAAAATGTTGACACGTGTTTGGATATCTGTGCATCATTCATGGTTTTTATTGAAGAATTAAAAAAAAAAAAGTGAGAAATAAGTGTGGCCTGCCGTGAGGGGGCGTGGCCTGCCAGTTCAGCAGCTTCTTCTCAGAGTAAGAACTCTCCGGCCGAATGCCGAAGAACTTATTCGCGGCAGCTTTGACGCCACAGCCAAACGTTCCTTCTTGTTCTCATGGGTTCTTATTGGAATGTGCTGGAACCTTCAAGTTGGCGTACAGCAATCGTTTTTTTTGAAACGATGCTCTCGAAGCACAAAACAAACGTGAAAACATGAAATCTGGTATCATGTTAACCTCGCTAAAGGGAGTAGATCTCTTATTATTTCACACCCAAAAAACTGTTGAAATCCCGACACACGAGGTAACTGGAAAACAGAACTGTTACACTCACTGTTATTTAATCACATTCAGATTACACCCAGTTCTTAACATTTACACTTCATCGCCATATTTCCGCTCTCCGTCCTCCGACTGTTTTCTTCACAGACCCCTCCCCCCCCTCCCCCCCCACACATAATCTGTGACATTCCTCCAGGGTTGCTTATGCTGAGGTGTAATAAAGCCCATTATTCTTCTCACTGTGTGCACTTGAATCCACTCCCTGTTCGAGTGAGGAGGTACACTGGCGTGCAGGAACACATCGGGTTGTGCTACTCGTAGCACAGATTTTTTGCCCAAACTTCGCATTCTCCAGTACTTTCTCACCCCGAGGCCTCGCGCCATCGCTCGCCTCCTCTTTCCTGCGTTTGAGCAGTTCGAAGCGTTAGCCTTTGCGAGGAGACTTCGCCCGCGCGTCTCGCCGAGACAATAGCCGCCTCGCCGCCACTTCGGCGGAGGCGCGACGCCACATCATTCGGCCCAGACAAAGGAGGGGAACGGAGACAAAGTGAAAGAAAGCTCTGGAAGTTTGCATCGGCAGAGAGACGAGCCCGTAACGGCCTCATCATCATATCTGATGCAGACAGAATCGGGCTCAAGACTGACGTGTGTGTGTGTGTGTCTCTGTGTGTGTGTGTGTGTGTGTGTGTGTGTGTGTGTGTGTGTGTGTGTGTGTGTGTGTGTGTGTGTGTGTGTGTGTGTGTGTGTGTGGCGTGTCTACCCCCCTAATAACTGATTCTGATCACCGCCCCACCATTGTCTTGTAGTTGCCTCTCGAGAAATAAAGCAGGAAAGATAAAAAATGATGGCAGAGAGAGGAATCCTAATTAATTGTGATGAATATGCAGATTGGGTTGAATCCTCAGGATAGCCGGCTCTTTTCACCGCGATCCGCTTCAATATTTAGACAGAGCTTAGGGACAAAGGCAAGTCTACGCCGAGAATACAATCAGCCTCAATTTAACTTTGCCGTTAGTCGTCGGACTCATGAGTGTTTTTAGTCTTTCTGACAGCTGTCTTTCTTCCCGCCCTGCACACTCTCTATCAGTTTAAATAGTCACACTCTTTTCCTTTCTTTCTTCCCTCAGTCTTGATTTATGGGGGTTTTTTTTTTTTTGCATCAGACCGCCACAACATCTTCATTTGAGATTTTTCTCGGTGAAACACGTTGTTTTTATTTTTGCCTCGGCTTCCCACTGGCACTATTTGACAAAGTACGTTTGAAGACGCTTTAGCGGCCCCGAGCACACAGCAGGGACGAAATCATTTGAATGAAGATAAATTTGTCTGTCACAAAATAGAGTTGGGATAATTTCACTGTTGTCAGTTTGTTCCTTCAATCGATTTCTGCCCTCTTTGTTGAATGAATAATTTTTCTGGTCCCGACTGTGCCCAATATAAGGACTACAAACAACAACGTTCCCAGATCATGTCCCCTTGTTGTTGTTGTTTCTTGTGACATTTCCCTGCTGCATCTGCCCAGTAAGAGCATAAAAAGTAACCTTCTTTTTGCATGCTATATTAACGTGAACAACATTGAAATAAATAAATATCTAATTAAAAGCAGTGTTTTTTAACAATGATGAGGTGGTTATTTCACAATAACAGCCTGCTCATACTTAAAAGGCACGATTACGAGGCCGTAAATGCATTCTGTGTTTTGTTTCTGTTCAACAAATCATTTGATTATAGAAATAATAGAAATTTGGTGCCTCAGTTTGACTAGATGCGTGTCGGTTTTACATATCGGCTCAATGTAAACAACCTGGTTCGGGTTCAATATATCAAACTTGACCAATGTTTGCCGATCATTAAGACCAGAGCATCCCAAGACCAAGACGAGGCCAAAACTTTCAGGGGCCGAGTCCAAGTTAAGTCCAAGACTTTGAATATGTGGCCTTGACAACAATCTCTACCTGCATTCTTTATACAGGAGCAACCAGAAATTTCCAGATCACCTTCAGAACTGAATGGAATCTTCCATGGCCTAACATCTACGCCCATGATCGTGTTGTGTTCTTGGCAGACGTAATAAACTGTGTGGTGCCTTCAACCTCTTAAGATTGGTCACATAATAAGGCTAACTCACGCATGGACACAACAACAAGCGTTTTGTCACCAATCAACCGAACCTGCAAGTCTTTCGATTGTTGCAGAGAACACGATGACTTGGAGAAACGATCTGCCTGGAAAGAACGTGCAATCAATGAAGGCATATGTTAACCTCTGTCTATCTCTCTGACTTTATGTCTGGGGTTACGTGGCAGACGAGCAGATGGTTGATATTATAACTGTAAACCTGATGCTTATCTTAATAATAGTCATCAACAGTCTCCGCAGCACAGTTACGCTGCCTATGGTTTGAGGTCTTATGGTTTCCATCTTTTCAGTTGACTTATTCATCGTTAAAATGGATTCAGCACAGAATTACTTGTAGTGTTTCATTCGGTGTTTGTTGTGTCTTACTGGTGCCCTCTCTTTCAGTGTGCACAGAAAAATCCCTCTCCTGCATCAAATCCCAGTTCAGCCAATTGGCAAACCAAAGACATAACACTTCTGGCAGCTGTGAATCATAAAGAGAAATGGAAATTAAAGTTACATCTCAGGAAATGTCCATTAATTTGCCTTTGATTTATGAGAGGCCCCAGTGTTTGTGTGTTTTTTTTTCTTTTAATGAAAAACAGCTGCAGCCGGGGAGAAGTCACAAATACACTTTGTGTGTCAACAACATGTTTGCAAATAGAAAGAAAGTCACTGTCACGCTGGAAAGATCTCTCGCAGCTGACCATTACGCAGGAATGGGAAGCTGAGAAGAGAAACGAGGGAAGAGAGAAACCCTTTGAGGTCAGCGTGAGACCTCGCCTCAACCTTTCCATCATCTGCTTTGCATTTTTTTTCCCCATTTAAATTTTTTTTTTTTTCATCTTTTTACCTATAGAAGCCTGACAGACGTTCATATCTTGTGTGTGTACATGCATGTGTGTGTGTGTATGTGTGTGTGTGTGCGCGCGCGCACGCGTGTGTGTACATCCATGCGTGTGTGTGTGTGTCGTGCTGTGTGAGGGGTGAGTCATTATACTGTCTGGAGGCCGTGTTGTGATCTCTGAACCACACGCTGGCCAGCAAGAGACAGTGGAACAGTTGGTCATCTGCTGTGGGCCGAGTGCAGCCGGTGGTGCGTGTGTGTGTGTGTGTGTGTGTGTGAGACACACACACTCAGAGAGATTGAAAAGAAGACGAAGTCAGACTCAAACTACAAACCCAAAGTGTCACTTTTTACACTTTAAGCTTTTCCAATGGACAAAGATGAATGATGCGGCAATTCGGCGCTCAGCAGTCCTGAAAGGACTCCTTCTGCCGTGAGCGCGGTTCGACGTGGCTCTCCCGGTTTTGTCAGATCCTCTGTCGGCGATTAACCAAAGTCCACAAAGACGTCCCTCTGATCTGCCGCCAGCCGACGCTCAACTCGCAGAGAGTGGCGGCATTCATTCAGCGGCAGATTTGTGAGGAGCCACATTCATAATGCAAATCTCCTGTTCTACCACGTCTCTAAAGCTGCTCTATTGGATTGAGATCTGGTGACTTATAGAGGCCGTTTGAGTGCAGGGAACACGCCGTCATGTTCCGGAAGTTGAGTTGATATGAGCTTAGTGACGTGTGTGCCGGCCTCCTCAGCAGCTATTGGAACATTGGTGTCATCCCAGATAGACGACTTATCATAAGAAGTTAATTATTTGTCATTTCAGTGACCTCGGCTGAATAGTAATGTATTTTTACACATAAAGACACATAGTTCCTTAAATGAATGCCTCTGCAGGGCCCTTCACAGGAAAGACGCTCAAAATCAGGCACGTGTGAATGTGACGGGAGGAAACAGGGATGGAGACATCAGCACAGATGTATTCCTAGACACTGTCCAGCAGCTGGTTGTAAACTACTAAATAGTCAGTATTCCTTCAGGGGGGGAAAAGAAATTGGAGAAATCACGGCCAGGGAAAAAAAAACCCCAAACAAACAAACAACCCCACTCCCCCCCCCAAAAAAAATGTACGTGGCCCAAAGTGTGCCAGGAAAAATATTTCCTCATCACTATACCAGGAACCTTAAACATTAATAGGCGGTGTGATAGATCCATGCTTCACACTTCATAAAGTCCCATCTGCTTACTATTTGTCATCCCAGTGCTGCAGCCTGAGCGTTGAGGTTTGATATGGCGAGCAAACGCCCTTCCGTAGACCTCTGCCAGAACGAGTGGGCATTTCAGTTGTCGTCGCCTTTCTCTCCGCTTGACCATTTCCCTGACCTCCACCATCGCCGCGACGTTTTCCCCCAAGAGCTGTCGTTCAGAGGTTGGGTTTTCTTTTTCCTGCTGGTCTCTGCATACCCACGCGAGGAAAACAGGGTGGAAAAAATGAGCATTTTTCAAATTCAAAGGCAGTAGAAGCGCAATACCTTTATTTATGCTGTGTATTTTTAGATGAAATGACCAAAGGACTGGTTTTGTAACGCTGTTGCTGTGAATGATATCCTTCTCCTGTGCGACCGTGTATGGAAGTAAAACTGTGCCATCAGATTCTGAATTCGAATTTCTAACTCTGAATTTTTTTACCATCGAAATCAGACTTTGAATTTGAAAAGCTGTCTAAAACATCTAAAAATATTCAGTGTGTAAAAATTCAATGTGTCTAAAAATTCATCTGCAAAAAAAAATTCGGCTGCAAAAAAAATTCGGCTGCAAAAAAAATTCGGCTGCAAAACAGCCAGAATATCTGTGCCATCAGGACGATGCAATCGATACCTGTCTCATTCACCCAACATCCAATCAAGGGAAGCTTTGTTGGTCACGTGACCAGTGCAACACTGGGCAGGAGCCCAGGATTTTCAATCAGCCATGGAGGCCAGCGGTAGTGACGGCGCTTCGGTGAGTATTTGCCATTTATGTCTGTAAATCACACATTGCAAATCACCAGAAGTTATGAAGCAACATATGTGGTGAACTTTTAATGATGTGTGAAAATGTTTTCAAAGAAATTACATTTACTGTATGCAATGATTTACATGCAGAAAATAGTTAAATTGTCTCCTGTTTGATTTTTTTTTAATGTCCATTGAATACTCTAATCTGCGCAGTGCTTGTTCTGGCAAAAACATTTTTTAACAAACATAACGTGAGCTGCCCCGCCCCCACCCCCACCCAGCGAAAATCAGTGAAAATAGTCAAGTGGTTTGTGCGTTGGTCCTGGTTTGTGCTGACTAAAAGTATCGTTTGTGCAGCTTTAATTTGTAAGATATAATAAAATGATTATGAACAAAAATTGTGTCAATCTGCATTGGTGGTGGGTTGTACTGCCTTTGTTTTTAAGATATTAAATAAATAATTTTAGGAAATACAAAACCTGAACAAAAAATGATATCTTAAAGGCATATTGAATGAGCATATCTGAATTTATGTTTGCTGATGGAAATGTTTTATTTAGTTGTTAGGTCTTGATAATGTATGTATACACCACAGTTTAAGTGTCATCTTTTCTGCTAATCAAACTATGTCACTTCAATTAAAGTCCAGTAATATTCAGTTGTTTAAAACTATCTTTGAAGTTCTAGTTTCTAGATAAATGATCAGTTATTATCATGCAATTTTTTCAATGCAGGTTCTTCTTCAGCGGATCACATGGCCTCAAGATGACAGTGATGATGAGGACGATTGCTCAATTCAAGCAAAATGCTGCACGTGGAGCTATGTAGGACAGTTCATAGCCAATGGTAGGTTTAAGGCCTCCTCATGCTACCAATGTCTGAGTGTGCACAGAGTACACGTGATCATAATCTATTGTACTCTACTCTATAGCAGCCGCAAGTGAATTAAATGACCTGGTGAAGCTCTGGACTGGACGGGAGGTTCTGCCACAAAGTCTCACCATCCACATCATCAGTGGCAGACACCCCACGGCCTCCACCTGCTCTGAGACCTTGCGCATCCCAGGACATTATACGGACTACAATTCTTTTAAAAACGACATCCTGGCATGCATTGCTACTTGCCATACGGGATTTGGTCTTGTGTGAGTTACTGTATTGGGCCTGTATTTAGGTAAAGTGAAAAGTTCATGTTTCCAAGCCTAAATGACATGTTTGAGAGCTCTGGATGTCTGGATAAGTTTTTCATTTATACAATCCAAATTTAAGAAATGAGAATGGTTGAATTTCTTGTTTGTCCAAAGTAAGTAGTGTTGATGTTTGTTAATTGTTCAAATAAATGTGACTGCATAGATCCCACTTCCAAGACTTGACTGAATTGTTGCATTTGTTGAACAGCAACCCACCGACTCTCTGAACCATGCACTGTGAGATTCCTTGCCCTTCTTACTCTAGTTTGACGTATGCAATGTTCCAAGTATTCAACTTATAAAGTGGACACTGATTTTATTTCCATATTACACAATTGAAAGTCTTTGTTACATTGTTACAACACTCAAGCTACAACATACAAAACTCAGAGCTGATTCTCTGATTAATTCCTTCAGACATGAAGGAATTGCTCACAAAATTGAACAGCAGCAATGTAAATGTCACTGCCAAAGCACTGGAGCAGCTCTTGGGTGAACTGCAGCTCTTCAAGCTGCCATTTGTCCATCAGTCAGTGGGCATCCTGTGTGTGGAACAACCATGCTGGAGTGGTCATCATAAGGAAGTCCACTGTTTTCCCAGTCAATGTCAGGAATATCCAGGCCCTACAAATGGAGACAATTTTAATTGAAATATGTAATAAAGTAACATGAAACAAGCAGTATACAAAAATGTTTCATTCTGCATACTAATAACTCCATGCTTTGAAAACAATATTATCCAAAACATTACTGAAGACGTTACCGAAGAGCCACATGCCTCCGGAGCGCGGGTTCCCTCCCCCTGCAATAGTGTTTCTAGCACCACCGTCAATGACCTGGTTATGTTTGTTAAAAAATGTTTTTGCCAGAACAAGCACTGCGCAGATTAGAGTATTCAATGGACATTTAAAAAAAATCAAACAGGAGACAATTTAACTATTTTCTGCATGTAAAACATTGCATACAGTAAATGTAATTTCTTTGAAAACATTTTCACACATCATTAAAAGTTCACCACATATGTTGCTTCATAACTTCTGGTGATTTGCAATGTGTGATTTACAGACATAAATGGCAAATACTCACCGAAGCGCCGTCACTACCGCTGGCCTCCATGGCTGATTGAAAACCCTGGGCTCCTGCCCAGTGTTGCACTGGTCACGTGACCAACAAAGCTTCCCTTGATTGGATGTTGGGTGAATGAGACAGGTATCGATTGCATCGTCCTGATGGCACAGATATTCTGGCTGTTTTGCAGCCGAATTTTTTTTGCAGCCGAATTTTTTTTACAGCCGAATTTTTTTTTGCAGCCGAATTTTTTTTTGCAGATGAATTTTTAGACAC
The DNA here is from genome assembly GCF_963422515.1 of Blennius ocellaris. Taxonomy (NCBI): domain Eukaryota; kingdom Metazoa; phylum Chordata; class Actinopteri; order Blenniiformes; family Blenniidae; genus Blennius; species Blennius ocellaris. Next base: position 7,019,707 of record NC_137669.1, read on the forward strand.
ATTGAATTTTTACACACTGAATATTTTTAGATGTTTTAGACAGCTTTTCAAATTCAAAGTCTGATTTCGATGGTAAAAAAATTCAGAGTTAGAAATTCGAATTCAGAATCTGATGGCACAGTTTTACTTCCATAACCGTGGCCCATTGAAGTACATCAACAATGTGATGAAGCAGTCATTGTATGACAACGCCTCTTAGAAGGTCTGAGGTTGTTTCAAAGAAACGTATAAAAAAAAAAAAAGAACCCAGAGCAGATCGGTAAAACCACTAATTGACCGCCAGTGTTACATTTTTACAAAGTACAGGTCTTCAGTTTTTTTTTTTTTAGAAACAACCAGGACAAAAGATTTAAAAGACGTGTTTGCGAGTGAAGCAACAAGACGTTGAAGGCACTTCTTTCATATTATCATTTCAGATATTAGGCTTGCAAATGAACAGCTTTTGTTTCCTTCAGCTGCGTTCAGCCAGTAAGTTGAAAAATGATTTGCATACCAGAAAGGCAGTCGTAACTCGCACTGCTTGTCGCAATCAAGATATGCAAAAGACCATCTGGAGGGAAAAAAAAACAAAAAAAACAACACAACATGTCAAACAATGATCACACTGGTTGTTATTCGCGTCAGACGGGGAACCGGAAACTTTAGGCTGCGGAGCACACCGGCCCGCCAGAACTGAGCCCCGAGGCTGGAACCAAGGCGTTTTATGTCGTGAATTTCAATACCTGCCGCCATATTCACATGGTCGGGACAGTTTGTAGTCGACATGACATGTTGATTATGGTGTGGGGAATTTCCTGGCAGTGGTGTCATACCATCCACGCTTTGTTTGAAAGCCACATCCTGCATGAGCGTTCGCTGCTGACCATGTTCACATCTCGGGTTCCCCGTCAAACTGAAGGGCCTTTCGGGTTGGGACAGTCCGGGACTCGGTTCACTTGGGAGACGAGAATTTTCACCCCTTCATTTGGCTCGGTGCCGTTCACATTCACTTTAGAGACCGGATCAAACCGCCTGGGAAATGTCACGCAGTTACACCCGCTGCTGCTTTGGGGGCGCTGTGGCCTGAAACAAACACTGAGCAGAAAGGAAGTGAAGAAGAAACAGGGCTCATTGATTGGTCCAGACCGAAAGCGGAAGCCTGTGGTTGCTAAGCTAGTTAGCTCGTGGCTAATGGGTAGCCACAAACAACAAAATTATATAGCCTTCAGTCCAGATACCAACGAAAGTCTTCCTCACTAATTCTTCCTCACTCCTCTACATCCGGCCGCGAGATATTTTCCAACTTTTTCTTTCTGCGTCTGCTTCTTCCTATTCGTGCGTTTAGCTTTGTTTGTTTACTACCCAGAATGCATTGCGCACTACGTCACGTCCTCTCAAGCCGCGCGCCAGAAAGATCGTTTGTACAGGATACACTCCGGACACACCGGACACGCCGCCAGACCAGAGGACAAACACAAAGAGACCTCTCGTCACGTTCACGCTGACAGTCGACCTCGAGGTCACCAATTTATCTCGCATGGATGTTTTGTTTTACTTGGAAAAACACCGATACGCAGGTTTCTCTGAACATGATAATAAGATTACAGGAATCACATGGCCTTCACAGTTACCTTATCGAGCGCTGGGATTTGTCGTGGGTGTGCAGCCAATAAATCTTTAGCAACTGTGTAATGTTGTCATGTCAGTACGGGGAAAACCTCCCAGGAATGTTTGAGTGCTTGGTTGAATCCATGACGAGAGGAAGCTCCAGAGGTGACGCCTGTGAGCATGAAGTAACGCTTCCCGGTGAAAACAGGAGGTTCCGTTGTGTTTTGAGGGTCTGTTTATACGACAACGGCTTCCAAAGTGAAACTTTTCCGAAATGCTGCTAATAGCAAATAGTAAAACGATGCGTTTTAATTTCAAAATCCACTTTTTCTACTGGATTTTCTCCAATTTTCCTCCTGCAACCCCACAAACTCCTCTGAGGAATTAGGTTGCAGTGAGTCCATGGAATCAACTAAACTGAATATAGCACGTTATGTTTCCAATGAGGAGGAATTCCTGGGATCAGATCAGACCTTTTACATTCAATCAGTCACCGGGACTCTGTGACATTTCAGTCGCACCGCAGCGTCTGCCGCAAAAGGTGTCCACAAACACCGAAAATCACTCCGAGAGTGAATGAATAATTTGCCGCCGAGTATTGGGATGAAATATGCAGCTTCATCGGCTGTCGGGACAAACACTGGAGGACTGAACACTTCTGTTGTTCACTCCGCGCGTGTTTGTGTTGTGAACGTTGGGGTTTGTGTTTCGGAGCCCTTTGATGTAATTATGTCTTTTCCCTTATGCCTCCCAATCTGTTTTTCATCATCATTACGCTTTTCAGTAATGAGCACTCTCTTTCTTTTGAATAAAGGAAAACATGCAATTCCACACAATAGAATATTTAGTAGCGTTACATGTCCTTGGATGGGTTTCTGCTCCCCTTCGCTGGAGAGCGTGAATTCCGTGCGTTTCTGCGCGTGTGTTGAAGCACAGCAGGAGGTGAGGACCTGAGATGGGGCGAGTCTTGTTGTCCTCCTTGAATAATTTAGCACTTTGGGGAGTGTGTCAGCCCGAGCTAACCCCGGTTATCACGGGAGAGCGCCGGGCAGAGTGCACTGTGTTTATACGGGGGGGTGGGGGGGGGGGGGACGTCCCCTTGAGTTTTGGCACAGGCGCACGGTTCAGCAGCCTTCATGTGCCGCTGTGTCCCGAAAGACGACACACAGAGGATCTTTCTACTGGGGTCTGCAACCTTAACCACCAATTTTACCACCAAACAAAACTTCTGAAGCAGAAAACACCTTTAAAATAAAGATCAACATTACACATTTAAGTACATTCAAACATTTAAGCTGTTTCAACTGTTTGGCTAGTTTTTCTTTCCTTTTCAAGTGGGTTTTAGTCATTTGACTTTTGGTTTTCTATCTGTTTTAAATAATCTTAGTCATACCAGACATGTATGTTTGAGGAACCTGTCTTATACGACAACGTTTTCAAGTGAAAACGGAAATTGTGTTTTGTGTGTACGTTTACACGACAACGGGGCTGGGAGTCACTGAAAACGCAGCGTTCCTGAAAAGCTGCTCCAGCGCATGTGCAATACGGCCGAGTAAATAGACAATAACAACAATGGCGGCCTCCAGAGTGGCATTACTCCCAGTCGATATTTGGTCATTTTCCAGATGAGAGTCACCCGCGATAGTAAACCAACTCCGTTCTCAGCGAGTACGTGTGTGGTTTCCTTCAAAAAACTGAAAACAGCACCCACCAGTGGCCCGACATGGTAACGATATTGTTTTATTTAACCGATTATAGGTATTTCGCTTGTTTTAGTCATTTTCACAGTTTTAGTTTTGTAAGCTCTCTGTAGAATTTTTGTTGTTTTTGATTCTTTTTTTAAAATTTAAAACCACATTTTATCTAGTAGATAACAATCTGGTGTTCAAACAAAATGGAAATAAGATGTTTATTTCCATTCATTTTTGTTTTTCACAGAGCCCTGACAGACGCCTGAGATAGACTGACCAGAGGCTCAGTTGAATTCATTCTGCAGCCGTTAATCCTCACATCAGTGTCTTTGACGTTTAACAGAAGGAGTAAACAAGTGAATATAGAAAAAAAAAATAATAATACGAGAGGCGATGTTGAGGGCAGGGCAGTACATGAAAGTGTGATCTTTTCTCGCAAAGCCTCTTAGAGCGCTCTGGATTTACACTTCTATCAAGTGAATTGAGAGGTTTTTCTGTGTTCAGCTTTTTTTTTTCCCCTTTTAAATGCCCTCACAAAGATAGAGAAAATCCCTTAATTTGAAAAAAAAAAAAAAAAAATTGTTGTAGTGAAATTAATTCTAAGGGTTATGAGTGGGATTTAAGGTTAAGGATTTTGATTTTTAGTAATGCACAGAAGTTCCAGGCATGTCTGGACCAAATGCAGCCAGAAATGATCTGAACATCTGTCTGGGCCGCCACACAGAACACCGACTTCAGTGACGAAAATCCACAATTAATACCTCTACTTTGTGAAGTTTTGTCCGGACTTACAGTCCTTGTAGCATCATTGAGCCAAACATGTGAGTTCTCCACATTTTGCTTTTCCCTCCGTGTCGGAAGTCCCTGAACTTGTGAACTTCGAGTTCTATCCTCAGACCCTGAGGCGCAAAGCGTACACACCAACGCACACACTCTCAACACCCCTATAGGTCCCTGCTAGATGCCCCACGGAGCTGAGGATGCCTATATTTATGCACCTTTTCCCTCATTATACCGACATGACCCACAGTCTGCCTGCTTTTTTCACCTTCATCCTGCGGTTTTTGGGAATACATCCAGAGTTGAAATGTTTTTTTCATGTCATTTCCCGTCCTCCCTCGCTCTCCCACTCCCTCTGCCCGGCTGCTCGCCCGCCCAGCCCTCCCACCCGCCCGCCCAGCAAACATGTTGGCATACAAACACTGTTTTTTAGAAAGCAAAACAACCCGGGGAATATGACTGGAATATGGAAACGCTTAATCTCTCTGGGTGGATGGGTATCAAATCCCCTACTGAACGACAGAGAGAGAGAGAGAGAGAGAGAGAGAGAGAGAGAGAGAGAGAGAGAGAGAGAGAGAGAGAGAGAGAGAGAGAGGGTGGAGGAACACTGTGTTCATTTTGCCAAGGCCAGATGGTGAGGGCAGCTTTGGTGCTGCACGGCCTCTCTCTGCCCGTCAAGCCATGACACACACACACACACACACATGCACGCACGCACGCACGCACACACGATTACCTCAGCCTGTTTGTCCAGCAGCAGCAGCCTTGTGTGTGTGGCGGCGATGGTGGCCCGAGCGAGTCAGACTTATTAGATTAATATTTTATTTGTCTCTGAGCTGTTATCACTGTTTTCCATCTCTCCATGTTGCCGGGATTAAGAGGCAGTGTTTGGGTTCTCCTTGTTTGGATGGTTTGTTATCTGCCCCCTTGTGTGGTATTGTTCAGGGCTGGAGGGCAGTGGAAATACACCACGGTGTACGACTGCGTCGGGACATTTTTCTTTTTAAAATATGTTTAAACGTGAAAGAAAAGAAAGACAAAAAAAAAAGCAAACAAAAAACAGCACAGAGGTCCATATTTTGCATCTGGCACCAATTGGTTAAAGACGAAGTCAATGTGTCTTTGCTGGTTTGATAGTTGTTAATTGACCAGCAACAGAGATCCTATGTGTGCCAAATGTTTCTAACACAGTGGTCTAAAAAAACCCCCCCCCGACAAAATAAACAAATAAAAGAAGCTTCAGTCATGCTGATTGGTGGCACATTGCTATTGTAAAGCAGCCAGTTTAATTTGTGATCAATGAAAGTGCGGCTCAAAGCCAGCAATGCTGTGTTTTTCCCCTTTGATTTCCACCACAAATAGATGTGTGGCTCATGCTGCGTGTTCACAGTCTGATTGTTTTACCCAAAGAATTGCTCAACAACTCACACGTAGCTGAAGTTGTCGGTTAGTTTGTCGGGAGCGTTTTGTCTTAGTTTATATATGATACGAAGGCACCGATTGCATCTTTACAGGTCTCATGTTTAGGCAAAAAAAAAAAAATGTGCAGATAAATATTGCTTGAACAAATACAATTTATTCCACACACACACAGAGCCCCAGTGGTTGTTTTCTGTAACGGCAGTCCAATATGCAACATAAGTCTTGTCCATCAACTCAATGGTGGTGATCTGGGGCTTTATTCCAACTTCCTTCACCTTTATCTGAATAACAAATAAAGGGTAAAGATCTGAGCAGAAAACGCGAAGAGAAAATTCTCATAACATTCACGTTGATGAAAACTTCTGTGTTTCCACCGCAACGTTTTGAAAACAATGTCCATTTACGTGGAAACATCAAAAACTAATCCATGCATTTGTTTCCTCCAGCGCAGACCTTTGTAACCCCCTGTTATCTCGGTGTCCTCGTAACTAACAACTGCTTAAAAAGTCTTCAACTGATTCAAAATGCTGCAGCGAGAGTCCTGATAAGACGATCACATCGCTCCAATACGAGCTTCTCTTCATTGGCTTCCTGTTAAATCTCGAACAGAATTTAATAATCCCTCCTTATAACTTCTAAAGCTCTTAACTGTCAGGCTCTATCACATCTTAAAGAACTGTTAGTCCCATATCTCCCCAGAAGAACACTTTGTTCTCAGAGTGCTGCCCCCTGGAGGTTACGAGGTTTTCTGTGGTAGAACGGGAGGCAAAGCTTTCAGCTCCTCTCATGTGGAACCAGATCCCAGGCTCAGTTAAGGAGGGTGTTGAGAGTGACTCTCAACTACAAAACTACCGAGACTCAGGACAAATATGGATTGGAGGCAGCCATGCGTATTATTGCCCATCTGCACGTGGCGGCATTTTCCAAAAGTTCCACCTTGGTAGCTATTTTTAGTGTTTCCAACCACTTCTTGTGTGAACGGACGCCCAAAACGTCAACGTGGCTTCAATCACCAGCTTTAGGACTGAAGCTCCGGCCAACAATAATTCAATCAGTCAATTAGTTAGAGATTTGTCTGAACCGGCTGTCCTTGTGCTGTCTTTGAAACGCCGCTTAAAATACATATAGCAAAGAATCATACGACCGAACTTCCCCTATCACTGCACCCCGGAGCAGTCGAACGTTTAACGCAGCGTCTCGAGCGGCACGCGCTTCCGCAAACCATTCCAAACTGCTGCAGCCAAGTAGGAGTTAATTAACTTTCCCTAAGTTGATACTGAGACGGTTAAACAGCAGTTTAATCAGCGTTTAGGTTTTGTTCATTCACGTTAATCGAGTAAAAGCTGGATTGGCCGGATCAAGAGAGAATCCCTTTAATTGCCAAAGCCGGTGTCGATCTGATAGCGCCGCTGTCAGCGTGTGCCCTCCTCCTTCCCCGAGCTGCCTTTGTCCTCACCAGTGGCCTGATATATAACATCGGAGGGATGAAGAAGTCTTAAATGGAAATTAATTCATGACTTGTCCTCAAAAGGTTTTGCTGAGTGGGAACTTTTGCCTCACGCCTTCACCCCACTGCCCTTTAATCGCGTTCGCTCCTCTTCAACTTTCAGCCACATCTCTATGATGTCGGCACATTTGTACGAGTTTCAGCCTGATAATCTTATTTACGCATTGCTACGAACCCACTATTTATCATACATACGCCTTTCAAAAGCAAGGAGTCAGCAAGGAATAAGGCCCTGTGATCTTAATGCCATCCAAGTGGAATACTGTACATGTGCACAAGCCGGGGGTTAATTGAAAACCCGCTGTGAAGCCGCTCTGCTTTATCAACAGACGTGTGCTCAAGATAACTCTGGAGTTAAGCTTTTATTTGTGTTTTTTTCATGTGCTGGAACTTAGTGTTCGCCACATTCTGTGTCAGTGCTCGTGAAGGGAAACCCAACGTAGTGGATCAAAACAGGCCTGTGATTATTGTCGTGCAGAAAACATGGATGAAAGTTAAAAAATACAACCCCCCCCCCCCCCCCGCCCCCCTCCACCCCCCAAAAAAGAAAGAAACAACAGCAGAAAATGTAAACTGTGGAATATCGTGGAACTTGCCAAAATGTGGATGAAATCAGGGTTTTCCCTTCCAGGGGTCTAAACTAAACAAACAGGACGACTCTGAGAACGAGACCGCGGGGTTTTTGGTGACACAGCAGCTGAAAGTAATACATTCTGTTTGCTACGCAGGTGGCGTTGAGGCTCCGCGCCGATGGCATGTTTTCACAATGCTCAGAGCCAAGTACAAAGTGACTGTAGCAAAGCGTACAAAATGAATTCAAAGAGAGTTTGATTGGAGTCATAAATCTCCATTTCGGGATCGATCGTTAAGTGGTAAATAGGGAGTTTAGAAACATCCGGATCATTACAATTAGTCAGAAGAATAACAGTCTGGTAGGTTTTTATCCATTGTTTACGCATTGCCTAAAATCAACTGCTGACATTCCTTGAATCCACAAGATAAGAAGTACTTTCTCGAGAAACATGATGTGTTACAGTTGTCAAACCAGACAATTATAGAAAGTTGAATGTGGAAACAGCCGTGCTTCAAATTAAAAGGAATTAATGGGATTCCCAAGGCTCCGTGGTTTGTTTTAGACAATTTAAAGAACGTATAGGCAGAAGACAAACTTTTAATTTAAAAGCCTTGTGAGTACTCAGTCAATATCTATTCATTCTTCCATCTTCTCGTGTAGTTGAAACGGGGGCGAAGAGGCTGCATAGAGGCTATTATACAAGAAAATCCTCAGATCGTGGTGGGAGTCTGTCGTACCTGTGAATAAATGGGACACAGGAAAAACATGCAAACTCCACTCGGAAAGGCCAGGTATGGAATCAAACCAACGTCTTTTTGCCGTAAGCCGCCGTCATCTTTGGTGATGATGTATGAGTACATCATGAAAACATCTACATATATTTAAATATCTATATCTAGTAAAATAAGTGCAATTCCATTGTTCTTTTTTGGCAAAGCAAAAAGGAGTAATTCCAACGTCGTCCCTCCTCTGAAGCACCAGTTATTATAGCAATGCAGAAAACCTTCAGTGTGTTTGAGCCCATGGTTCTTTAACAGACAAAATAAATAAGATGGCACGCACTCTCCATTTAGGGGTGTAGAACTTTGCAGGTGAATGAGTTCAAATATTTTGGGCTCTTATCCCGTAGCGGTCGGAGAAGAGATCTTAGAGATCTGCCAGATTTGGACAGGCGGCCAGTGTAATCCAGTCACTGTGCTGAAGAAAGAGCTGAGCCGTAAAGAAAACCTCTCCGTGTACAGGTCAGTCTCACCTGTGGTCATGAACTTTTGGCTCACAACTGAAAGACTATGATCACGGATACTACTTTGTAGTTTTATAGTTGAGTCGCCTGCAGTAGTAATCCAACTTCTTCGTCTGCCCATACAAATATCCGAATACTTGCCATTGTTAATGTTTAGCGTGTATTATTGTCTGCAAGTGTGTCTGTATGGTTTTAATACAAAAGCAACCAACAGCGCCCACTAGTGGCCCCACATGAACGCGACATCGTTTTCATTTCTGCCATTTCCATGTTTGCAGGTTTGCAAAACCGCAGTCACGCATATGCGAAACCTTTCTGAAATGAAAATGCAAAAATGACGGGTTTTTACATGTCCTGTAAATGGCGCAGGATAGCGATGCCTTGTGGTTTCCACAAAGACTCTAGAGGTCTCTGGGTTGACCTGCGGATGATTTGGGGTCTTCCCAGAGGAGCTGGAGGAAGCTGTTGGGTGACGTGAATGCATTTGTTCTCCAGACTGCTTCTGCCAGCCCGTGTGACGCAAGTGGCAATAATGCCATTATACAATCATGTATTATGAGTGAGGCAGCCGGGCTGCACAGTGTTGTGGTTTGCGCTCTGATCTCACAGTTCATGAGTTGCCGGGCGGGTCGGTTGACCCGTCGAGGCTGTAGCCTCTCTTTCTCCCATTGTAAATCCAGATTGGGCCACAGCTGGACCTCCGAAGCTTAATAATTGGTCTCGTCTTGATTAATCACAGTTTTGTGTTTGGTAATGAGATTTTTTTGCAATTCCATTCCAGTTAGACATGTTTGAACTTTGATGCATTGTGTTTATGAAAGAGATTAAAATAGTTCCTTTTCTTTTCTTTTTTTTTTCTTCAGAGGAAACTGATAAAAATTACATGGGGATCAAGACTGAGACAATCAATGTGCAACAAATAAACTGTGACTGTGTGTCGAATGGTTTTAACATTGACGACAGAAATTAATACCATCGGCTGTTACATTGTGACCCAACTTATTATCCTGTATTTGATTATTTATGAGTAAATAAGTAAGGTACTTGGAGCTACATAGTGGGAATACTCTCTTCTCACAATAAAACTGTCCAAAGATTGGATTGTGCTTCAGAGCCTGAAGATGGATGATTAAAAGTCTTATGTAAAGCCTCTCAGTCCGCCAGGTCATGGTGTCCTTGTCTTCTTTCTTTCTTGCCCTGAAAAAGCAACTGGACGTGTTTAGGGTTTTTCTTTTTGTTTTTGTTTTTTTAAAAGATGTTTCACCTCTTATCCACAGGGCTTGACCACTTTTGGCTGACACACTGTATAAGTGCAAATTCACATAAGCAGAATAAATACATGAAATCTCCAAGATAAAGTCTGAAGTTGTCGGCCCTGGGCAATATTGAAGCAGCTACTTTTCACTACAGCGTCACATGACTTCTCATCTGAGGTCTCAGTGAGACGTGACGTCCACTGTTTGAACTGAAACAGACCATAGATCCCCAGTGAATAAATAACAAATAGCAGATACTTTTATTAAAAATAAAATTAAGTAAAGTTGACCTTCCCTTTAATATTTTCACTTGGCAAGGTTATCCCACGGGCCAGAATGGAGGCAGGCCTGCCGTACGTGTTTGTCAACCCTGCTCTGAAATCAATATATGGAGGATGGAGGCAACACTAATTGGCGATTGAATCCAGAATGATCTATATATATTAAAAAAAAATACAACCCTAAAATCTACATGTAGAAAATATAATGTTGTCTTAATTCTAAATTGTATTTCCACTCTCCACTTCTTTCTGTCCCCACGTTTACACTCTGATCACAATATAGTAAATGGCTTACATCTATACGACGACGTTTTAAGTGAAAACGCATTGTTTTTGCGTTTATACAGCAACGTTTGTAAACGGTGTCTGTTTACGAGGAAATTGCTGAACGATGTAGTTTTCGTGTTGGGCCACTAGCGGGTGCTGTTGGTTGAGGACGATACACCACAGACGACGGAGTTCGATTGTTTTTATAGGTGACTCAACTCGAATTATGCATTTCCTGTAAACGGGACCTTAAAACGTCCCCAGAAATGTGACCCAAAGTGTTAAAGTTTATCCGTCTCTTGCTCAGCTTGTGCCCGAGTGACTTCAAATCTTCAGCCCCCTCTCCACCCCCCCGTGTGCGTCCATCCAATTGTCTATTCCCATTACCTTCAGCGTGACAGGTTTTGATGCACACGTCAGACAAGACGTGCCGTCGGCGACACCGAAGCACAATTCACCCGGTTTTACCCCGGCCACAGCTCTCCAGCTTGTTGCTGTCACTTTAACTCATGAGCAACAGGCTGAACTGGCTCCAGCAATAAATAGATAAACTTGGCTCCGCCGAATTTCTAATTCCCCGCGGAGACGTAGAGAGAGAGAGAGAGAGAGAGAGAGAGAGAGCGAGCTTAGGAGAACACGATGACCTCGCGCGGCTTCTGAGGAATGCGGCCCAGTTGGAGCGTCAGCGCTGACACTCGCATACGTCGCCGTACATACGGGCGAGCGGAGAGTATTCGTCAACAGAACACAGCGGCCTTTGTTGGATGTGTCGCCGTGGGAGACGCACGCATGACGGGCAGGTTGCATTCAAGAGTTCCTCGGAAACTACGAACTCATCCTCTGCAAAACTGTGAAAGCTGATAACTTTGCTTTGGTAGCTTTTAGTTGTGGTGTGTTTTCTGTGCACAGCCGCCCTATTGTTGTTTCTCTCGTATAAATCCTTGTCAAATGGATGTCTGGATGTTTGAGTTTGTTTTTTTTGTTTTTTTTCTCCTCCCTTCATAAAAGCTGCACGAGAAGGAAACTGCATGTCCTTGAAGGGATGAAGTTGGCATTGAGTCCCCAGCCTTGCCTGTTGTTCATCACTGCATTTGGGTTCAGCCTCGCTGGCCTGACAAAGGCTCTCCGCGGCCCTGAGAGTTAAAGAGATATAATTGGTAATTCCTTGGCGTGAAAACACTGTAAGCGCTGTTGAGGTGGATGTTGTCGGCTGTGGTCGTGTCCTTGCATGAAGCATTGTGGACGCATGTGTGCGTTGTTGAATCTGGAAGGCTCTTATCTGCTCCATCTCCCATTCCCACTGTATTCCTGCTGTGTATAATCAACACTTGGCACTGCTTTGCATTGGAGCAGCCGCAGTAAAAACACTCTCAAGCCATTCTCTCTTCCTCCTCTCCTACTAAATCACTTGTCAAAGTTCAGACTCCCCCCCCCCCCCCCCCCCGGCCGCCCCCATTTCCTTCAACAGCAAGATGAAGGCGCTCCGGTGCCATCTGAGGTATCTAGGCTCTTTTAGTGCAAAATGATGTCCGGGTCTGTATGAAAAAAAAAAAAAAAAGAGCAGGGGTCCATAGGTCTGCCTGCAAATGCATAACTAAGCTCAAAAATAGCTGGGCTCATTGCCATGCTAGACAGATAGGAGAAGGCCCAGGGCAGTGTGGAGCTGAGAGAGAGGGAGAGGCCGACCCAGTGTGGGGACAGAGCCAAGGTCGGCTCAGGATACACACTCATCAAGAGGTCGATGATCCAACCCAGCTGACCTCACACTGACCTCAAGAGTTTCATAGCCCGGGGAGGAGAAGTGTGTGTTTTGTACAGTATAAATTGTACGTTCTTGTAGCGTCTGTGTTTATGTGCCTCTGGAAGTTTTTTGTTTTTTTTCCCCTCTGCGTTTTCTCAGGGAGGATAAACTTGGCCTCGGACACAGTCGGGATGTAAACCACTGAGTTTTAATCCTGGTTCGCGAGGTCGGCGTGTCACTGGTATATTTTGACTACCGCAACAATGAATTAGACCTGCTGACATGGTGCACGAGAGAGAAAAAGAGGAAAAAGAGGCTGACATTTAGTACGACATGAACATGAAGCTTGAGAATCACTGGAGGTTCACATGTGCCAAGTGTGAATGTTTCTGATATTAAAATTTAAAGTTCACCAGAAAGACACAAGCCAAAGAAAGACATGTTGTAATTCAGTAAGGCAGTTTAAAAGGTTGTTTAGTCTGTTCTGCATTTGTGAGTCGCACCATCTAAGCAAGGATGTAGATGAAGCACAATGTCAATATTATTATGTGTGAATTTTAAATTTTTTTTCTTTTACTTGGATCTTCTGCGCCTGTTTGTTGTGCTTGTCATGTTTCTTTGACTCTTCTTTAAATGTGTTTGACTAGTATAACTCCACAACACACACACAAAAAATGGATTTCATGATTGCCAAGCGAGGTCTATATGATGTCGGTTCGGGTTGTCAAGTATGGTCGGACTCATGAAAATCGATAATGGGTTCTTTCAGCAACAGAATTGTGAAAATAGCTTTAATTGTGGCTTAAATTTAGTGATTCCCGCATGTCATAAAGTGAAGGAATTCAAGGACAAATGACAAATTTCATGACTGCTTTTTCACTTGAGAGCCAATCAACCAAAAGAAAGTAGCAGGAAAAGACAAACAATCGACACCATTACTTTTAGAACTAATTTTGAGAATTTGCTGATTACTTTTAAAGCTCGTCTCCAGTTATACTACTGACCTGCTGATCCCACACAAGCCTGCTCACAGCCTTCGATCCTCGAGTGGATCCCTTCTGGTCAACCACCGGCCTCGGGAGATAAGGCTTGCTGAATCACTAGCTTCTTTTAAATCTCTTCGAAAAACCCATTTCTATAGACTCGCTCATAATTAAAGCTTCCCTTTTCTTTTACTTGTTTTTATTCCATTGATCTATTTTTGCTCAAAATGATGCCCTATTTATCTTTCATACGCTCTCTCTTTTTCGCCATCCAGGGCTGTGATGTTTTGTCGCCTAATAATTTTCGTCTGTAATTTCCGTCTGTTTAATGATTGCTCGTCTCCTCTGTCTCGCCTGATTTTTTTGGTTTGTTTGTGTGTTTTTAAGCTGTTCTTAAAAGTGCTATATAAATAAAGTTAGTATTACTTGCATGTCATGTCAAAGTTTCTCTTCTCCGACACCGTCAGTCTGCTGACAAATGGACACCAGATGGAGTTGGATATGCTCAGAGGTCGACACAACACCAAAATGCGCTGCAGCAACTGAAACTCCCGCTCTCCGTTCCTCGAAGGAAACTCTGACCTCTGTTTCTGTGGGTAATCCTGAAAGGCCAACGTGTCCACTAAATCTTCTTCAGCATCCAGATGATGCAAAGTGTTGTTTCTCTGTCAATGAAATCGTCTTTGACCAATTGGTTGAAGTCGTTACATCACATCTAAGCTGGCCTCTTGCTCCTCCGGCTCCTGTAACTCGGTGCAATCTCTCATTTAGCATTTCTTTCATCTGACTCGCGCAATTATTTGAAGTGCGCTCCTGGGGTTTACTGTCCATATACTGAGGCGTATCGGCATTTGCTACTCCACTAACCACGAGAAATTGACAGAAGGCTCTTGGGGTTTGCCGTCTTTACCCTGATGGGAGTCTCAGCATCAACAATACTAACGAGCAGAGATGGAAATATACAGTATTCCACGAAACTGTTATTTGGTAACGACAGAGAAAGTCTAAACTGTGTTCTCTAAATATGTGTTGAGGGTTCAGTCGGCCCTTTTCCCGACATGTCTTGGCGAGCCACAACCTAAGTAGCTCTTGGTCTCACCTCTTTGATGTTCTAGTGGGAAATGATGCTCCGTTATGGCTGCTAACGAGTTGACAACAATACCGGCCTCAAAGAGAAGCACAGCTTACTGCCGAGAAAGTTTTTGACCTCGGGCAATACTTTTGAGTCTCGTACTTGTGCAACACGAGCCAGAAGTTTGGGTTTGACTCGAGCGCCAAACGTAGCGTACGCTGACATGAACCAAGCATGTTAGCCGCGCGATCGGTGAGTTTCAGCTTTGTAGTTCCAGGAACTCTTGCAATTAATGTTAATGAGCTACAGCTGAGCGAATTTTGTCGGTCACAGTTCACCTCACAGCTTGTTGAGACGTTGTTAACGGCGTGCGCTCTGACCCAATTAAAGCTCAGGCTCTTGCGGCTTTTAAACTCGCGCTCTGTCAAATTGCAACTTAGATTTTTTTTTTTTTTTAATGCGCAGCGACGTTTCGACTTGCTGGAGTACAGAAAGCACAGGTGTTAATGGTGTTAGCGGTTCTGTCCAAGTGTCCTGCTTAGTTGTGACACATATGCTAAAACGGAAGGAGGCCAATAAAATTGCTTTACTTTTAATTACTAATACGAGTTATTATACTTCTTACCGTCTGATCTGGCCTCATTACAGATATTATGAAGTCTTGCAATCGGAGTAAGGAATTGGTGGTGGGCTTGATCGATATGGAATGGGGCGATTTCTCGCAATCGTTACACTTTTATCACATATTAGCACATTTTTGGCATGTTGCACACAATTAGGCAGCTAAACAATTAAACTCCCATGCCTTCATTAGGCAACGGAGGTTTTAGTCACCCAAAAGAGAGGTTAGCTGTTATGCAGCCGCCCACCACTAGTCGGGACTACCGAGCAAAAACAGTGTTTGAGTAGACTGGAGTTTTACAACAAAGTAGTGGGAGCAAAATTGGAGCAAAACAAGCACAAGTATTTGGGTACTAACCTTTACAGAAGGACAGCTGCTGCAGCTATAGATGCTGGCCCTACTGTATTTGATATCATTTACCCAGAGGCGCTGTGAAACCACGAGGTCTGCTCATCACAGAAATGAGCTCACAAGATATGTGAAGGCCTCAAGAAGTTTTGTGTAATAGTCTCAGCCTGGTTTCTATGAATCTGGTTTCACAAATAATGTGATATCTGTAAGATAGCAATCTTGCAGATATCACATTATTTGTGAAATACTGTTGTTCATATTTGTGCTCATTATTTGAATGTGTTACACGGTATTTGGCTGTACAGCGTCTTTTTAAAGTGACAGTATTTAGTATGATGCGTGTCTAAAGCCTTCATTAATCTTGACAACACTGTACAGGAAGCTAACTTGTAGCTCGCAGCGACAGTCTGCTCACTTGCACTGAAGCTAAAATTTGCAGCATCGCTACCAGTGTATTTGTCAAATGTCTCATTATGACCATAAAAGATACTGAACTACTTTGCGGCGCATACAACCTCGACACAGACCTTCTCGGGGGTGAAGGGACTAAGTAGACATTAAACGCTACACCGCTACATTACAAGGGAAGTCAAGGTTGAACAAGTTCATTTTTAAAGAAGCTAAACTAATTATACTTTGTTGATCCACCTGGAGAAGTTCCTATTTCTGCATTGACCAATCTGTATTATGGTCAAGGGATTCAAACCTGCAATTCGAACCTGCAAACCTCCCAAACTCCTCTACTCTACTACTCTAAGGCGCTCTATCTTGCAGTTTTGGGGTTCAGTGTCTTGCTCGAAAAGGCTTCGATTTTCGATATCGCGTTTTGTCATACGGTCCTTTCCTCGTGTTCCTTTTTTGGATTCCTCTTGTTTTCGGACTTTTGCATATTTTTTGATCTCGCCTCAGACATCTTCATCTTCACTTCTTAAATAAACTCTTTGTACTCAACTACCAGTATTGTAAGTCTGCTTTTGTGTACGCCAAGGATCCTTGCCATAAACCTACTCAAAAAAATCCCTGTATCCCCAGTGAAGCATTGAATACTTGTACAATTTGAATAGTTTGCGCTTATGGGGGTGTAGAGGTTACCAATATCGAGCATAATTACTCAAATCCAGTTGGCAGTTTGAATGTTTTCCTTATGCAGATACTGAGGTTTCCTTCCACGGTCCAAATACATCTGCCTCAGGTTATTTTGCTGAATCTAAATTGTCCATCAATTAGACGTCTGATGTTTCATGACTTTGCCCATCATCAGCTTGGATTGAGATTTGGTGCACAAATACAACCAAAATGTGTGTGTGTCACAGTGGAAATAGTGTTCTTATCCTAGCGAAGATCTACTCTGTTTAACATTCTGGTTTGCGGGCATGTGGAATATCAATTCCTTATGATGGTCGCACCATTTAAATTGCCTTCTCTGTGTCTTAACAGTTCTGCTCATCAATTATCTTTTATTGTGCATTTATTCTTAGACAATGACTTCACCGTAGCTATTCAAGCGCCATTATGTTCAACAGAGTTTTGCAAATACACTATTCCCACCACAAAAAAAAGAAGCCTTTTACGAAGTTTCAACACACAAAAAGAATTAACTTCTTACATCAATCATCAATCACTTCAACCAATTTACTCAACAGCGGTTGGCTGTGATTTGTTATGAACAAAGTCTGATGGTGACAGTGTACCTGTCAGTGAAAAGATAAGCTGCGACCTGCCTTAATTACAGCGCGATAACTCCTGAGGGGAGCGTGTTAATGAATCACTTTAGTGCACAGTAAGCCGCGTGCTGAGCACAAGTTACAAAACAACAGAGCAACACGGGCACTCGTCTCCCGCTCTCTCTCTCTCTATCTCGCTCGCTCGCTCGCAGTATGTTCACTATGGGGCCGGCACCACATCAGCATGCTAATTACGAAAGTACACATGTTGACATCTCGCTGTATTTCCAGATAAGATCCCCCCCATGGTAATTTACCTGGCAGCATAACCAGCAGTACTGTATATGCAGAATGATCCTTTGATTTAATCCGAAGCCAGATTGATTGAACATAGCCTCAGGTCTGCGCCTGGCCCCTGCATAAACACATCCAGTCTATGTTATGTTTAATTCAGAGTCCTTCCACTGGAATGGAACCAAAACTGATCAGGACTTGTTTACACTCTCCGGCCCCGGCAAACCCTGGCCTACTTTGTAACAACTTCCCTGCACTTTAAACGGACTTAAGTGTGTGCGTGTGTGTGTGTGTGTGTGTGTGTGTGTGTGTGTGTGTGTGTGTGTGTGTGTGTGTGTGTGTGTGTGTGTGTGTGTGTGTGTGTGTGTGTGTGCGTGCGTGCGTGTGTGCAAAACAAATTAGCTTTGCATGTATAATGCAGAACTGTAGATCTATATATCGTCAGGCTTGGAGGAGTGAGATATCTTTAGCTGCATGCTCTCGGAGACCTCGCTGCTGGTGTGTGGAGGGCAAGGGGTGTGTGTGTGTGTGTGTGTGTGTGTGTGTATGGGGGGGGTTACATTTGCTCGTCTGTGTGGAAGATATATAGCCGAGCTCCGTGACCTCTTTTGGCTCCGAGATGACTCCGAAAGACTTGAAACTCCTGCAGATAAAGAGGCAGCTATGCACTTGATGACTTTTAAAATGGGCCGATAACAAGGCCGCTCCAACTGGAGACGTTCGCCTTTAATGCTTCGGCAGAACCAGACTTTATCAGAAACTGTGTGCAGAGCTGGTCCATGTAAAACGCACAATTATATATATATATTCTGTGGCAAAATCAGTCGCCCATCTGTCTCCCAGAACATGTCCCTCTATCAGTCAAGCAGCGAATTCAGACACACACACACACACACACACACACACACACACACACACACACACACACACACACACACACACACACACACACACACACACACACACACACACACACACACACACACACACACACACACACACACACACACACACACACACACCTCCAGAGATTTGGTCCAGAGGTTTACACGTTAAATGTCTGTGTGATTGTGATTGTGTGTGTGTGTGCGTGCGTGTGTGTGTGTGTGTGTGTGTGTGTGTGTGTGTGTGTGTGTGTGTGTGTGTGTGTGTGTGTGTGTGTGTGTGTGTGTGTGTGTGTGTGTGTGTGTGTGTGTGTGTGTGTGTGTGTGTGTGTGTGTGTGTGTGTTAGTGACAGCTCTCTGTACTAACAGCCCCTGTAGCAGAGCAGATACCAGTCGAAGATTAGGATGTAATTACACGCCACTTTCTGCTCCATCTCTCTGCCCGAGAGAGCAAGAGAAAGAAATGAGAGAGAGAGAGAGAGACAGACAGACAGAGGGAGAGAGAGAGAGGGAGAGAGAGAGATGGAAGGAATAGGAGGGGAGCCGAGGTGGAGATAAGGGCTGGGCTCTGTGTGTGTGTGTATGTGTGTTTAGTGACGGTGGGATTGGTCCGTGAACATCCTAATAGCACGCCCCCTCCTCCTCCTCGTCTTCCTCCTCCTCCTCGTCTTCCTCCTCCTCCTCCTCCTCCTCCTCCTCGTGCTCCTCTTACTACTCCTCCCCGACCCTCCTCACAATCTTGCTCACACTGCCAATGAACTCCCAAAATAAATAAATGAATAAATTTCCCCCTCTTTAAAAAAAAGTCCCTTTCCACCCTCCTTACCTTGCTCAGCACGCGTCAAATGTTTTCACTGTGGATTTACCCCGCCGAGCATCCATTGGCCGTCTGTCACCATGGCAACGTAATGAAAACTACCACCATCCCCTTCACTACTTCACTATACAGACATTAGGATAACACCCCCCCCCCCCCCCCCCCCCCCACACTCTCTCATTTAAATGTAAAGTCAGCAAAAGAAGAAGTGTCTGGGGCACAAGTGTTATATATATGTATGAGCGTGTGATGATGAGGGGAAGCCAGGAAGACTGAAACAGAGAACTTTCAACAATTTTCCCTTCCTAAATCCTGAATATTCACCTGCTTTGTTTCTGCCTCTCTCACTCTAACTGCACCCCCCCCCCCCCCTCTTCCCTTTCCCTTTTTTTTTTTTTCTTTATTTTTCCTGTGGTGACATTTTTAGGTCACCCCTCACTCACTTTCATCATCCCTACCGAGGCGGCGGTGCTCTCGCATCTTCTGGAGGTGAAGCCGGTGGGATGGGGGGGGGGGGGTGGGGGGGGGGGGATGCGTGGAGTAGAGTCCCTCAGGGGACCCATCAGGGGAGACGGTGATCTCGCGGCGTTCCCGCTGAGAGCCCCCCCCCCCCCAGCCTCCCCAGCCTCCGGCGTTTGAAGACACAGACAGACGAACACACTCAGGCACCTATAGTGGCCCTATACACCCTGCTACACGTGTCGTATTGATTCTCAAGTTTTTGTATGTTATTGTTTTGGTTTTTTTGGGGGGATACAGGAAAGGGGTGTGTTTGTAGGGGTGGGGGGGGGGGAGGGGGAGCTCCGCCATCAGGAGCAGCCGGGATGTGAGCGAGTTTTAATCCCACTTCTGAGTGGGAGAGGGGGAGAAAATGGGGAGTTCCACATTTCTGCAGGATCAAAAGCTTTCAGGGGATTTTGGAGCTCAGAGCTGGTATCTGCGAGTTTGTGTGTGTGTGTGTGTGTATGTGTTGTGTGAGGGAGGGAGGGAGGGAGGGAGGGGGTGGTTCCACAGAGCTTTGACACAGATGTGAATATACAAAAACAAAAACACAACACACACACACCCACACACACACACACACACACACACGCCCCTCTCCCCCTCCTCTTCCTTCCCCTTCAGCATGTAGACACAGCACATTTGCACATGTGCGGCACATAATCACACACATTACATCTTACTGGCAAGTGTCTCTCTCTCTCTCTCTCTCTCTCTCTCTTTCTCTCTCTCACACACACACACACCTTGCCATCACGTTTTCTCCAAACACACATATAAACACCATGTACCGATTCACACTTACAGCAGGATTAAGGTCTAAATCAGCGAAATGCAGCGTTTGAGTTGATTCGCGGCAAACACACACACACACACACACACACACACACACACACACACACACACACACACACACACACACACACACACACACACACACACACACACACACACACACACACACACACACAGTTGTACACCAGTTCTGTGAAGATTCCCCAAAACACACAGCAAACACCAGTTTCTCACAAAATCAGTCCGTGTGTAATGTGGTTAGTTTAGAAATGTGTATTGTTGCACGGTGGCGTCACAGTTAGATTTCACAGTGACATTCAAAGTCATATAGATGATGAATTTACTGCATGAATTAATATGCTTTTCAGATGATTCCTTCTTATTAGCCATTAAACATATGTATATTGTTACACTTTCGATTAAAGTGACTGAATTGTATTACTCCTTGCTTCATATGTACATATATTCATATTTATATGTATTTTCAGGGTTCTACTCGCTTTTTTGTGTGAAAGATAATAAATAAAATAGATAAAGATAATAAGTCAATATCAATAATATGTTGCTTCATCTAAGTTTATGAGTAGAGTTATTTTCACTTTGAATCTGAGGGGTCAAGCTCATTCAACATCAGAGGTCACATAAAAAGCAATTTCATCTCAAGTGGGCTGGACTCGTAAATAATCAAGGTATATCAATAAAAAGAACCCAAAATCTCTCTCTGTTGTCGTGCAACAAAGTGTTAATATATCATTGAGAAGTTCCCATCTAATGAACTATCCTTTCAAAACACAAAACTAACCTGGAATTTTAATTAAATAAACTGCAATTTCAACAATATTATGTCTCAGTTCAACATGTGCTTTACAACTTATTTTATTCTATTATTTACAACTTCAAAGGCATAAAACATTTGGCCACATGTAGCTGGAACTAGGAAATATAGCAGGCTAGTTCATATTGTGGTAACTTGACTTAATATTAAGCTATACCTCTGAATGCCCCCGGTGGTCAAATCAATGTATTGCAGTTAATGTCATAACTTCTCACAACTGGTGTGTTTCATCTTGCCCCCGGATTGGCCTCTCTGGCGGGCCGGATGTTTGACGCCCCTGCTATCAATGGACGACAGACACTTTATTAAAGGCTAAATGTTTGTAAAAAGTTTTTACGCAATATGTGAATTTGCATTTAATCAATTGTTTTACCAGGAATCAAACCTTTGCTGCCATTCATGGCATAGAAAGTACCAACTTGTTTTAGTAACTATTCAGAAATTATTCCTTTTTTCCATTAGTTTTAATATTCCAACAACATTTATACACAGCGGAATAAATAATCCTTTACAAATCTTTTGATAAGATAATGCTTAAAGTTAAAGCTAACTCTTAGCTCGCTGCTTGGTTAAACTTATTAGCATTAGTGGTCCGCTCTGAAACATTAAGCTTCTTAAGTTACTATAATCTGACGATAGGGAATATTAGATGTAGAAAATAAAGATAAAAGCATTACAACTACACTTAATTTTTTAGATATCATCTTAAACATCAGCTTGGCTATGAGCTATAAATGAATGAAAACTGCATGCTAACGAATTAGCCTCAAATCGTCAACATGAACAGAAGAAAAGAGAAAATACATATTTTACAAGACAGATGGAAAGAGGCTAAACATTTTTTTTTACTTTTCAGGTATTTAGTTCTTGTTCTTTTCTGCCAAATTAATCTAAACACAAATCATTAGCAGATCACCAAGGTTTAGCTCAATCAAATACCATTAAAGCCATAAATCACGGGCTGAAATCTGCCGCTCCAGTTGTGTTTCAAGACGCAGATCCATGGAAGGTTTCAATTTGTTATATGAGCGATTTGTGTACACACGCATTTTCAGACATCCGGCGCGAACAAACACACCGTCGCTCAACCACACTGGCAGCATATTAAAATCATGAGTGGATTAGCAAAGAGTTTCTAAATCATACCAAAATCACGTCTGGATTAATCCTGTGTGACATCGGCTGGTCTGCGGCTCCTAAGCCATATTTAGTTGACGATCAAAAAGCTTAACCTGGCCAGTTAATCCCATCCTAATATTCCACTAATCTGGCCTCATTCTAAACTATGACAGAATTTGTTGTTTGTCTTTTCACTTTAGTTTTTTTTTTTTTTTTAATTTCCTGTATGAGAGTTTACAAGTTCCGAGTAGGACACCTGCTTAGGAGTGATTTCCTGTAAATATTCACTATGCTCGGAAACTGACACACGCACACACACACACACACACACACACACACACACACACACACACACACACACACACACACACACACACACACACACACACACACACACACACAGTTATCACTGCGACCTGATTGAAGCCACGTCCCTAAACTGCGGATTACAGACTAATCATCAAGTCCCTGGAGTTTTGATGTGAGCGAGGTTGTGCTTCCCGCTTAAGGTTCTTATGCTTTACAATACGCAGACGATGTCCAAATGTTATTCGTTCTGCTTTTGAAGAGCACTTCACTTGATGAGAGGGAAAAAAAAAAAAAAAACAAACCCCGGCATGCTGTACTTGTTTGTTTGGGACAGATCAAATGCCATAATCAGATCAACATTTCGAGATGGGAATGAGGGCGGGGGATGGTGATGATGATGATGATGATGATGATGATGGTGGTGGTGGTGACGATGATAAGGGTTTAGCCCTGGAGGGGGACACCACTGAAGAGAGAGAGAGGATTTGAGGAGAGAGAGTGATGGAGCGGTGGGCGGAGACGAGGGAAGGGGGCAGCAGAGCTTTACAATTGGGGGGGAAATGATGGGTGAGTGGGAGTGGAAGAAGGATGAGGGGGAGAAGTTTGTCTTCTGGACAAATGTATCAGTCTGGCGCTGTTTTTCTTTGCTCTTCTTTCCATTAAAAATCATTTATCAGCCTGTCAAAGCCTCCGAGGTGATGGATACGGTGCAGTTTGACTGATCACATATTTATTGGGAAATTGATCAGTGCCATACTTTTTTTTCCCCTCTTCACAAAGAAATGAAGCTACAAACAGATAAAAACTGATTTTCAGGAAAACATAGGCCAGAAATGATGCGAGCAAGTTCAAACTCTACATAGATTCACTTTTATTTCTTGCTTTAGTACTTTACAAATACAATTAGTCAAAACTCTCAGACGTGTGACTTCCAGCTGGGTTTAAAAATGAGCCATATGTGAGCATAAAGGCTTACGAAGATGTGCTCCTCTCATATATCTGCCCTCCGGAGCCGCACAAGGTCAAGTTTATGATTGTTAAAACATCAAGAGATTCTCTGGCGGAGGTTTAAAGTTCCAAAAACAGGGGGTGTCAAATATTTCGGCCCACAAGAAACTCCAATCTGTCCCGACATCCCACCAGGCAAACTGTAAACATTTCCAAGAAGACAGATTTTTGGCTGCATTTCTGAAAAAAAGGGGAACACAACATCCAAACTGAGATATTCCTTGATGCTGCCATGATACTTGGCCGCCTCATTACGGGCAAAATAGCATTACAGGCATTACATAACAAGGTTTTCTGCTTTTTTGGTTCCATAAAAGTTTAGCTTTTACGCAACGAGGTTTTGAAAATGATGTTTGTTTACACAGAAACAGCAGAAACGCTGAATTCAGTGTAGTTACTGTACGAGGACAGGCCACGAGTTGGAGCTGTGCATGGTTTTTATTATGAAACCACACACACAATCATGCAGCGATAAAGAAGGGAAAAAAAACAATAACAGACGAAAGCTCTTTAATATAAACACACTATAAATAAAATGTGAAACCTGAATGCTTTGTAAACAGTTTTATAAATAACATTTACATTCTAGTGTAACATTCATAAGCATTTGGGATTTACCATTTATATTTGCATTCTGAATGATGAAAAGTGTTCTTTCCCAGGCGATTTTTATTTTTTATTTTAATTTAATCCTTAGAGATTGCAATAAGATTTCAGGCTGAATAGGCACAATTACTAATGAAAACTACTGTAAAGGGTGTAAAGGGAATCCCCTAACATTGGCCAGTGACTCGGGCCTGTCTCCTCGGGCAGGCAGCGCCACCGCCAGTCTCCCAGGAGCAACCACTGCAGGTCTTATACAACTGTTGCCCCGTTCATTTGACCAAACCATCAAAAGATTTAATCGACCTTACTCGTGGGAGGCCGCGGCCCAGCTGTCTTCCCAGTTGGAAGGTTGCCGGTTCAATTCCCACATGCCTCAGCCGGCGGGATGCTGGGAATTCAATCCAAGAAGTGCTGAACCTTAAACTGGTCCCAGTAGGAGGACTGAGCCGCCTCCATTAGTGTGTGAGAGGGTGAATGATTAGCATGGAAAGCACTTTGGGGACTGGCTGCACATTGGGAAAGTCACATCATCTATTTCGCCTGAATGTCCTCAAATAGCAGAAATCAAAGAGTGTGATTACCATAACAACGCCTACCTGGTGCCGTCCAATCACCATAAAAGCAATAAGGACCTCCCACTTCCTGTTTGGTGGAACCTGCTGATGAGCTGGAGTGAACACAGAGAGCCTCAAACAGTTTGGAAACAAATCATCAAACTATCACTTCAACCACTGTATTTCATTCGCTCCAGTCTGCTCTCTTGTGTAAATACAATATGCACAAATGACAATATGATGGACCAACGCAGCCGGAGCCATCAGAAGGTCATTAAAAGTCATCTCAGCATGTGGACCTTGTTCCGGCAGCAGTAATGTGCAGGTGAAAAGCTCAGCGTCACAGCAGACGGAGGGTTAAGGTCCAGTATTTTACCTCGTCGGGGAAAATCCAACATTTTGTTTTGGTGTTTGCTTTAAATGTGGCATCATTTTTGCTTTTGTTTCGATTGGTTGTTAAGAGCTGCCGGGCAATCACACTATAGATGGTCATTTCAGATGGTAGCAGAGGGATTTGTAACCACAGTCGTTCATATTTCATGTTGGACAGGCCCACGGCAAAAAGTGTTGGTGGGATCGTTACCAGCTGAAAACTCAACGTGAGACTTTAAAATGTTTTCTGCTGGTGTCATCCTGTGTTTGTTTCGAGCTTTAATTTAACTCGACCAAATATTGACACACAATTAAAGACTGGAAATGGAATGTTGGAAACTATAAAACACACAGCTTTTTTTTTTTTTTTTTAACATGAAGTGATATTATTTATACAAATGCAATGAAAACAAGTCAAGAAATGTCTTGAGCTCAGACCGACACTTAGCGGAGTCCTTTGTTCAGCGATGTGTTTATACCAACATGTGGCTGGAGTTACAGAAGAAAAAAACTACAACATTAAGTCAGAGCACTGTAAACATAAAACAATGGAAAGTTTTGGAGGAGTTTGATGTATTTCCTTTTTTTTTCCCCCCCTCCATCTATTCTTTGTTTTTGTAACAAGTGTACCATATCGTATGTGGTGTCCTGGAAGCAGAGAGCTAAATTAAACTCCACATTCATCTGACTGGAGCTCAGGCCTCTAAATGTAAAGTCACCAGGGCTCACTAAATCCCAACATGTGTGGGTCCATACTTCAGTTTGTTCAGAGCTGGAGACAAACAAGAGCGCGATCTCACGTTCCAAGTGCAAATGAAATGTTCAGCGTGCCTGACAGCCGCTAATGACGGAGCTTAGAGATGGTTACGACCATCTTCTGCGCCACCGTTACGTCCTGGATACAAACAGAAACACACAAGTGTTAAAATAGAGACGGCACACAGACCTGGCCGATGAGCGGCGACCTCAGGAAGGACACCACTCAGTCTTTATAGCTCTCGAGCCGCATTTACACGACGTTTCAAGTGGAAAACGCATCGTTTTTGTTTCGCATTTCAGAAAAGTTTTGCATTTACACGACGACGTTTTGAAAAGTTTCCATTTTAGGGCCACGAGTGGGTGCTGCTGTTTGTTTTTGTTGTACTGAAACCACACACACTCTAAACATTAACAATGGCGAAGGGCACGGATATTCATATTGCGGCGACTCAAGTGTGAAGCTTCCGAGTCCAAGGAGAACATGGAGTTCTGGAGTTTTTTGTTTTCTTTTTTTTAAAAGCTCCAATTTGGGAGCCATTTAAAAAAAAAAAAAAAAAAAAAAAAGGCTCTGAGCACCGTTGTTCTGTTTTCACTTGAAAATGCTGTGTGAACTATAGTGTCACACAACTACTCAACACCAGTGTTCAGCGTTAGCTTAATAATTTCTGACTGAAAATAGTTTTGAATGAAGTTTCACAAACACGCATGACGGCCACGAAGAGATCAGCTTATCTTGAATGGATGGATTCATATGAAACATAAATGATCTTCTTTCCCCTCATTGTTGAAAATCTCCTCGTTTAACCTTGTGAGGAAACTAAAGAAGTTTCTTCTGCGTGAACTCCGCAAGTCGGTGCTTTTCGCCGCATTTCAAAGCACGGCGCAGTCTCCAGTGAGCGCTGACACTTTGTTTGTTTGTTTTGCCTCGTTCCTTAAATTTCCAGAGATCCGTGGAGTCGTCTCATCGCACACGGCGGCGTGGGAATCTGCCCCCGAAGGCCGCGGTCCGGTCAAACCCAGCCAGACGGTACGACTGGAAGGGAAACGCGAGACCCTGAGCGGCAACCTGAGCAGGGGACCGAGGGTGGCGGCCCCGCTCGCCATGGGATTTGAAACGAGGTGAGAAATTCCCAGGAACACCTCGCTCTGCGTCCTCGGAATGATTAACAACCTGCCAAGTTCACTCAGATGGAAATCTCCACTAAAAGTTCCTACCTCTATTGTGTTGCCAAACACGATTGGACTTGTTACTCATTTCTTATAATACGTTGCTGCAGGGGGGTCACAGCATGATTCTTTTTTTTTTTCCCCTTCTTCTTCTTCTCAGCATCCGCAAGATGATTTATTGAGCGTGGAGAAAAATACATCCCCGACGAGTGAAACTGTTCCGTTTTTAATCACCGTAATAAGAGTTTTAGCTGTCAAGTAATGAATATTTGCTGCCTCTGGGCTCGCTGCTGTAATTAAAAAAAGAAAAAAGAAAAAAGTAAAATTGGCTGTCAAGGGAAAATAAAACTTGTCATTTGGTATCAAAGTTTACTGTTTTGTATGTAAACACCTGCGACGTTGGGAGCCGGCGGTGGGCGTCGATTCGCTCTGGTTTGAGGAACGGTTACAGGGGGGGTTGGAATGAAGGGGGGGTGCAAACAGTTTTCAAAGGCAAAAAGTGCACGCTGTCACATAAACCCCAGCTTTTGAAACTTGCCCCATTGTTTTCTTACAGTACATTTGCCGGCATGAACGCCATCTGACTTTTCTTTTTTTTAATTTCTTTTCTGCCGCTTTCCTTTATGATGAAGTGGTCAACGCTTTCCAATCGATATCCCATGAAGCTTCCCATTAAGGTTGTATTCCAGGATTGCAGCATTGGAGGGGTGTGTGTGTGTGGGGGGGGGGGGGGGGGGGGGGGGATGGTCACAGGGGACAGGGTGGGAGGGGAGTGGGGGTACGCAGGCGGCTCGGTCGAAGGAGGGGTTGCACCATCTGTGATGGATCCCATGACCCCATTCACAGTGCGACGTCCAATGAGATTGAGGCTGCGGTACCGAGCCGGCGGGCCGCGTCCCACTTCGTGGCGCGTCGTCGCGATAAGTCACCGCGCCGCTCGTTTCAAGCTAATGAAATGGGGTGATTTTTGTTGACTCTCGGGAGGATAACGCTCCACAAAAGCACCATAATCAGGGTGAAATTTAGTCCCTTAACTGCCTGAATAAATCACCATCACCACGCCCCCCCCCCCCCCCCCCCCCCCCCCCCCCCCCCCCCCCGCCCCTCGTTCATCTCCCTCAGCTGCCCTCGCTGCCACCTCTTCTTCAAGCAATAACATTTCCCGCTTGGGATAATTGCACTGAAATAAGATTGAAATCATATAGATTTTCCTCAGCTGTCCAAATCATTCAATCCTACACGAGTTGTTATTCTCTTTGAGGGGATTTGACTCGAAAAATTGTTTCGCCAAAATTTTCAACCATCAAATGGCCACATCTTTGCAAATGATGCCCATTAGAAGACACAACGGGAAAATAACTGGCAAGCAGAATAGCCATAAGTGTCATTGTTACTTTGATTTGACAAGCTCCTTTAAAAAACAAATAAATAAATAAATATATATATATATATATATATATATATATATATATATATATATATATGGATCATGTTGGTAATCACATGATTACTGACGTGGAATTGATCAAATATTGGATTTGATTCTTTCAGTTACTAAAATTTGAGAAATTGATGCATGTTCCTGTAAACGTCTAAGAATGTAGAAACATGACAACTGGGCCCTTTTATTTTTGATGAGAGAGAGAGAGAGAGAGAGATTTAAAGATTTTCTTTGCTAAGGTTTTTTGAAACATTTGTGTTGTTGGCTGGTCTTAATTTGATGCCACTGGTATTTTCAATAGACCTTCAGAATAAAAATGTCCCTTTTGACCAATGACCCAAGTTGACCAACACTGGCTGAACAGAGATTACACGTTATATCCTACCTTTAGTGTTGCCAGATCCTCATTGACGAGATTCACTGTTGGCTATTTAAACATGTGCATGTAATGTTAATGGGAAGATTGACATCATGAAGGAGACCGGAATGTTGAAAATTGGTGTCATCACCCTTTCTTTTTTAAACTACCTTGAAGGCAGTGGGGTGTTATGCCGGTTGAATAATTAGGAGTTTTGAATCATGCTGTTTGTAATGAAACAATCTTTAGACGGTGTCTCGCTGGCTAACAGATGTCTGCAGGCGCCACATCGACCACCCCTGGTGCAGCTGCAGGAAGATCAGACAGATTTGCATATGTGAGATTAATTCACAGTCCGGACATGGAGGGGTGAATGTCTCCCGCTCTGACTTCAGATTGGCTCGACGGCGGAGCGAAGAACCGGACGGTGTTTCGTGACGAGGGAACGACTCGCGGCGTCTGCCGCCAACCATTTACACAACAATGAAGAACAGTGATATTCCAATGCATTTGGGCCTTTTGTTTACACATAAACAAAGCTTAAAAGTAAACTGTTAAAAAAAAAAATAATAAAAAAAAAAAATGAAATATATAAAAAAATAAGAAGTTAGAAATAAAAATAATATAAATAATATTTTGGAAAAAAGAAATGGATTACAAAATATATAAACCCTTTCGTGATAATGTATATGAAGTTACATTTTCTGAAAATATATTTAGAAAAAAATAGCTAATCTAAATAAACGACCCTCGCTGCGTTGTCGCTGAAAAAACAAGACGCAATTCATTCCATTTGTTTTTTTTTACAGGATTCTGATTGGCTCAAATGACTCCATACTTCTCGTTAAGCTACAGCTGATAGGTTTGACCCATAGGCGCTCTTAACAAGGTTTTATGTAGTTTTGAAGCTATAAAAGTTTGTTTTAAAGCAATCTGACGTAAACAATTTTTGAGAACACAGCGGGGGAAATGTTTGTTTTTGTTAAACGGGGCCTAATGTTTTCAGGTGAAAACTGTGTTCCTGTGTTTCAGGTGCTTGAAGCCACTTGAAAATTGAACTTTTTGAAAACTGCTCCCAAGGTATATTTTTGTTTACCGTAGTTTTTTTTCTCCACTTTTTTTTTTTTTTTTTTTTTTTTACTTTTTGGTAACTTTCCAAAATCCATTTTTGAAATCCATATCTAAATTTCTGGCTTTAAAAATGTTGCTCTGTATTGTTGCCAGATGATTTAAGCTTGAATCTTCATCCGGATGTGTTGAAGCTCCACCGCTTATTTTAATTTAAACATAACAACCCGACCAACTTGCTTTTCGAGTGATTTTCTTACAATACGAGCACATCAGACATCTTGACTGACTGTCACCAAAAGCATCAATCAATCCATTGATTTCAATGCAATGATAAATTTGAATTAAGACAATTACTTTTCATTTTGAAAGTTCTGCTTATTTTTTTTCTCCCTGACCTTTAAAGTCGGCCACGTTCTCAAAACACCCAGTTTTTCGACAAACAGACGCACTCTAATACAAGGCTAATAGAACTCGCCGCCGTGTCATGAAAAGCGGCATGTTTTCTACGGAGATACATAGGATCGAATCATATAAGACTGAGGATTTTCTCAATCCCCAGCCCCACGCACACACACACACACACACTTTTACCTAAGTGTGTATGGCTGTAATGTAGGCTAACACTTGGTGGATAATTCTGCCGCAGACTGAGCCGTGTCCCAGGGGTTAGAGGATGTATGGAAACAAGTCTCATCAGCGGTAATGTGATGACCGGGGCCAGGATTAGAATAAAAGGTCTGATTGCATCATATGCTCCAAAGTAATTGACTTTGGGTCAGCCGGTGGGAATATTGTTTTTTTTTGTTGTTGTTTTTTAAACGCATGTGCTTTAGTGATTGAGGAGTTTAGGAGGGAATCGATCAATTATATATATATATATATATATATATATCATTTTATTTTAAATTGAATACTTTTTCAACACACTCAATGTCTCTGCGCATGACTCAGGGAAACTGTGCGGCAGTGATTTATTTAGGTGTGACAGATGTGACTACAATATAGTGATCTGTCCTCGGTGATACGATTAGTCACATTGGACACCTCTGGTGATTCTGCATGTGTACGATTTGAGAGGAGGGCAGCTTGTGTCGGTCAGGAGGACCGTGTGTGTGTGTGTGCGGTGAGATAATCCTAGTGAGCAGCTGTTGTTTCGGCCTATAGAGCATCTGGTCAGGTTGGCAGTGCACTTATATAACGCGCTGCTGACCTCAAATTACTGCCGGTCGATAATGATGATTAGGTCTCATATAATGATGATTATTGGACTTGATGCTCCATTACGATGGCTCCCCGTGTCACTTTGCATGATGCCGGCTCTGATCCAGGCTTCATCACCGCGAACATGGCCTCTTTAGAAAATGTAAAAACGACCTGTCACACTGACCTCAGTTGTCCTCCATGAAAATCAATGTGATTATCTGTCTTCTTTCCTCACAGTTTGACCACTATAATCAATTGAAGAAGAAAAAAAAAATCTATGTGTCAATAAATAAATGAATAGGTTGTTGCCTGATGTATTTAAATAGCAAATTAATGCGCTCCAGGTCAGAAATCCAAACCTGAACTTGTTTCGTGGTGTAATGTTGGTTATTTTACAACCTATCATTATAAAGGTCCATGTCAAAGCCCCACAAGCGTCTGTTTGTATAGTTTGAGATGGTTTGTATTATTTATACCAGGCTAAGGTTGAAACTTATCACCGCCGTCGTTTCGTGGCTGTCGGATGCGTTATAGTTCCTCTCCTAAATCCCACACATTTGCATATTTTCAGCGTTTCCCTTGAACCTCACTCCCCAAAAAATTCCCCCAATGTCTCTCAATGTCCCTCTACATCATTATCTTCATTCGGTACATGCAGGCCTATGAATATGTTAATTGCCCATTCACTGAGGGCCTGCTTATCTCGGAGTCACCTGCAAGTCCATGAATCACAATGGCAATGCAGTTTATGTGTTGTCCTCCGCCGCATTACAAAATAATTGAGAAAGATCGCATGGAACATCAGGACTCGGCCTCATCCCTCCTGGTTTAAACAGAGCGGTTCCTTAGGCCCTGTTTATACAACATTTGAAGTGAAAACACATCATTTTTGTGTTTTTTGTTGCAGGGAAACTTGTAAATGGGCCCTTGATAGCAATACATTTGCACATATATTGTGTAGATAATGTCTTTTTTTTTCTTTTTTGGGTGGTAATTTGGACACTTTGTAAGGTCATCCCACTTGTGAGATTGGATCCACTGGTTGGTGGACTGGTTTTAACCCGCCAGCCGTACGTTTGACACCACTGCCTTAGAATGGTCCTGCAACCCTGGAAAAACCCGTCCATGGAGTTCTGAACATCTCGACTCAATTTTTCAGCAATATTGGTCTGAAGTATTTTAAAGTATATTTGTTTTTTCAATGTTTCTTTTTATAATTATTTCCCCACATCCACACCATTGTGTTATAAGTTGAGTGAATTTTGATCTAATACTGGTCTGATTTTACACATTCTGCCAATACTTTTCTATTTTGTACTAATCTTAACTTCAGGATATTTATCAAATGTTTATTCATCAAAAGTATTTCCTGAAAATGTATTTACTTGCACTTGTTCAATTCCTTTACCATTAAGAGAATGATAAACATAGAGAAACAAAACCATATGATTCTATACTAAATGTATATGGACATATACTAGATATATATAAAATATCAATTAGAAATAATACGTAAAAGTACATTGTACAGGATTTCTTCCCCCCCCCCAAAAAATTCTGAAATCTCCTCCCTGGACGCGTTGTCCACTGAGGGCGCTGTCCCTGGACGCGTTGTCCAGGGTGGCAGTTCTGTTGGACAAGTTGTGTTGCACCGGGATGCGGAGACTTTTGCCATTCTGTATATACTGGCAGCTTATAGCCTGACAATGTCTTCATGCTGCTGATATTTCCTGTTTCCACTGAGTGATTGTCTATTTATGACACGGCCTGGGCCGGACTTACAGGCAATGTGAGGAAGCTGCATGAATGATGTAACAAAAGGCCAAAGGTGCAGCGAGTGGTGGAGCATCCACGATGGACCGCATACACTTGCTGGATTGTCCATATTATTACCGACGGTTGTATGTTTACTCTGCGACTGAACATTTCGGACTATGGAGAACTGATCTGTGTGTCGTGGAGAATCACGAGGACTCATGAAGTCCCTTGGGATCTTGCTTCCGTGGTTCTTGCAGACTCGGGGTTTGTATTAATCGAATAGCTGCGCCAATGTTTCTCGATCAAAAAAAAAAAGTGATTTCATAGAATATCTTTCATTGACGAGTTGTGCTTTTTAATAATTGCTGTCTCCTATTGACTGATGTGTTGCCTCCACGACGCTCAGATGTTTCATGGATGGGCCACATAAATAATACCAATTCTGAGGTCAATACAAAGCTGACATGAGTGATCACCGTCATCCTGTGATGAAACATTTCTGTCCTGATGGGAGTGCTCTCTCCCTCGATAACAAAACCTCCATCCATAGGGCACCAAGGGTCACTGAGTGCCTTGATGAGTGAGAGAACGATGTGACTCATACGTCATGGACTTCACAGCCTCCAGATCGCCAACTGATTGAACACCTGGAGAGTCGGGATGGGCTTTTCCTTGTTATCGTCGAGAAGCTACGATACAAAATGAGCTCATGCAGGATCGAGTAAGCTTTAGGTTTGTCCACAAAGGGAGAATGTCCTTAAAAAGAAGAGCTCTTGGCTGACGGCAGTAAAATGACTAACATCGACTGAACCTATAATATTGTATTTACTGTTACAGTATGTATGTAAGTAAATATAGATTCATATGAAACAAGGTCATGTCTCTGGTTCCTTCAAGAGGCTTGTCGAGACGTCGATACCGTGATGCATCAAAGGGTTGCTGGGTCATTTGGTAGACCTTATTGCTTACAGACGGCGTGAGTTTTAGCAACACTTCATTACATACGACGCTGCTGCATGGATCTCCTGAACTGTGGTTCGACATCAAGCTGCCGATCATGTCGACCTCCACTGAATCATGGATCGTTACGGCGTACATCAAGAGTAGCGGTGTCATCTTCTGTGTCGTCTGCGTGTCCCCCCGGTGCTGCAGGACGATAAAAAGAGACAAAGCAACCGACAGTCAAGCTTAAAGGAGACGGAGAGAAGGATTGTGTTCAGTTTTACCATCGTGGATGTCTGGAAACCCTCGTCGTGGTGACGCATCAGAGCCGTACGGTTGCTGTATACATGCTGATCACAAAACTGTGGACAGAAGAAACATTAAGCCACGGCTTTGAGCTCTGTGACTTTAGTGCTATGCTTGTGAAAATAGATGTTTTTAGCTGCAGTTGAACTGTAACTCGGGTCCCAGTCCACAGTCTCCTGGGACTTGGTGGGGAATCTCCCATAAACAGCAAGTTCCATGTTTGTCATCTGTGTGTGTTTTTCATTACACAAACGACCACCAGCACAACTGGACTTTTATTTTGACAGGCATGCCTCAGAGACCTCTGAGGCCTCTGATGCATGCCCGCTGTCAAAAGCTTTTCAGGTAACCATCATTTGATTGTGGACTTTCGAACATTGAGGATTCAAAAAAAAAAGAAAGAAAGAAAGAAAGACGGGAAACCCCAGTGTGTGGTCTGGAGTGAAGTGCTTGAGCGGGAAACCATTCAAACTGAAGCACCATTCAGAAACCGACCCTGATCTGAGAGTTGCACTGTCCACTGTCGTAACAGACTTGAACTTTGTCGAGAGTAAAGTACATGGACGTCCACAAGTGACCTGGTGAGGCGAACACATTATTTTGAGCAGGTTTGACATTTATTTTAATCACTATGGTACGTGCAGTTGTCATGGTCCTCCTCGGTTTCTTATTAATTTACTCTGAAAGGCATGTTGCACAGAAACGTGTATAAAAGATGTATGTTTTTAAACATATATTTTTGGAAAAATTTATTTTGTTGGTTCAATTCCCAAAAAAAAAAAGGCAAATATAACTGTTTGTTTTTGTCTGTGTGAATGTTAATAAAAGTCTAAAGTGCTTTGAGTCCGCTCAAGCAGCGACGATGAGCTAAACGTGAATTTCCATTGAACGGTCCTCATTTAATTGGCAAAACAAAGGGAAGGAAATACTTTCACTGGCATTATTTTTTCCGTCCCAATATCTTAAAATTCAATGACCCATAACTTATATGTCAGTTTTATCTTTCTCTTTTTGCACAGTGGGAGTGTACAACTTTTACGACAGGGTTTATTTCTATCTTTGGTGAGAACAATCGACCCGTCGGAAAACTACTAATAGGCTCATTTGACACCATCCAAGACAATCTTGGATCAAACACTGAATTTCTAATGTTTGTGCGTGTGTGTGTTTGAGTTTAGATAATGCATGCATTTAAAACAGCACGGGGAGCATGTACCATTATCTCGCACTGGGAACAAGTGTCTTTGAAGTTTTCTCTGCGTGTGTGTATGTGTGTGTGTGTGTGTGTGTGCACACGCTGGAAAAACATCTGTGCAGGCAGTACCCTAAAGTAGTATATGTTCTTTACAGGGTAATTGGATTACTGAATTCCTCAAACGCAACGGCTCACACCCCTGAGTACTATTTTATGCCTCCTCAGCAACCTCTCTGCTCCCCGCTTCATCCCTTTTTTCCCTCTCGTTCCTACTTTCCCCAAGACACTGACAATAGAGGCCCTTTCGATTTGCGAGAAACATCCGAGAAGCGCTGACGAGCAGTTGCGGCAGCGGCGGAGGAGTCTAATTCTAGTTCTCTGACCCATTTCCTCTGAAAAAAATGGAAAAAAAAAAGCTGAGCATCTCCTCCCCTCGTCTCCGGTTCCCAACTTTCTGCTTAAGTCTCATTGCATCAGCATTGGTCCTGACCTGCTGCATGTAGGGAGCACGGATGTGTGTGCTCTTCATCTGACGGTGGCGAGCGTGTCAAGGTCGGCCCTTGTTTCGTACAACGTCCTACGACTTCCATCTAATTGGTCTTGAAGAAAAGAAAAAAAAAAAAAAGCAGTATAAGAAATGTCCTATTTACGTAGATTTGCACTCTGAAATTGAGTATTGTGGACGTGTGTGTGTGTGTGTGTGTGTGCGTGATGGTGGCGTGTGCTCCGCTCCCAGTCTGGGGGCAAGGTAATACCCATGGATAAATCCAACTGAAATAGGAGGGGAATGATTTAATAAGGGGAGTGTAATAGAGGGAGGGAGAGAGGGACCGATAGGATGAATGAATGTTTTGATCAGAGCAATAAAGAAAGACCCCTCTCTCTGCCCCTTTTATATGCCTGAGGCCCCCCGGTGTGTGTGTGTGTGCGTGTGTGTGTGTGTGTGTGCGTGTGTGTGTGTGTTACCCGACCACTGTAACAATGCACCGGGATGAGAATGAAGGGAGACAGGCAGGGGAATGGTGTAGAAAACA
Source organism: Blennius ocellaris (assembly GCF_963422515.1). NCBI lineage: Eukaryota > Metazoa > Chordata > Actinopteri > Blenniiformes > Blenniidae > Blennius > Blennius ocellaris. The sequence goes on from NC_137669.1 coordinate 7,056,076, forward strand.
GAAAGACAGCTCCGGCGGACTCCATTCAATCAGCGCGGCGCCGGACCCGGCTCATCTGCTCCCTAACAATGGAGAGGTCACTATGAATTAGAGGCGCGCAGAGATTTGGGAGATGGAAGTAGGCAGGACACACTCAAACGCACATAGTCGCCGGCTGGCTTCGCTTTACCCGCCAAGTCCCTTCCATCTCGCACCCTCATTTCCACCCCCCACCCCCACCCCCACCCCCCACCCCCCATCCCCGCTCTTTCTCTTTCCATCTCTATCGGCCTGTCGCCGCTCTAAACAGGTCCGCCAACAGGCTAAGCATTGTGCAACGCCCCAGAGACCGAGTGTGACATTTAGTGCGCTCGGTTCCATTTCCCCCGTCATTATCGGCTGTCTATTCCACCGCGGCTCCACGACAATGGCCACTGTCTCGCTCCAAACAGGTCTGCTGCTGCCGGTGCCTGTTGACAATAAGACGGGGGGGCGGGGTGGGGGGGGGGGGGTTCTGTTGGGCTCCGACGGCCTCGGGTTCCTGATGGGATGCATTGACCAGGTGTCTGATTCAGAGTGGTTCACTAGTTGAGAGATAGTAAGAAGTTTGTGACTGAATAGGATCTTTATTAGATCGCCTTCTAGTGCGAGGGGATAATTCGAACTGCAACTATTTTCCAGCTGCAGAATTGTATCAGTTTGATCAAATTTACTCTTGGGAATGGCTCGTTTTCCGCTGCCGCACATGTCTGGGGCAGGGTGTCCAGGTTACTTTGGTTTCATCTAGTCATACAAATCAACGGAAGGAGAAATGGTACCAGATTTTATGGATATCGACGAAATCAAACGCCATCTTATTGACGGGGGGCTGGACAATTGTCTGGCTTCCCGAAGTGTGGAAACATGTTTTTTGACTCAACGTTAGCTCTTTTTCCATCCACACATAGTGATAAAATCACTAGAGAATCCCGGCAATGAAAAACTATGTTTTTTTGTGCTTGAGCACATAAAGATCAAATCTTGAGTTCAGAGACCTGGAAATGGCCTCACCCTGGTTCCGAGAAATCAGATTTGGTGACCGAAACCATGAATCAGTTGCAACATCAACTCTTATTACAGTTTTTAACCATGTACATATGCAGGTGCTACCAGACCGAAACAGTTGTGCCAATGAGAGCACTTTAGTTTTTGAGAACATTTTCAGCAATTCTTTATGCATTCACACAGTTTGCTCAAAGTGGAAGATGCTCTTATCGCTCTCGTTATCCATGTCTGAGAACAAGGTGAGAAGCTCCATTAAGTCTCTCTGTAGATCTTAGTGTGAATTTAATATCAGTAATTGTCTGAATAAGTGCTAGTATTGAGGAGTTTTTCCCCAAATGGGCATATTAATGTTTGTCAAGAACACACAGAGAGAAAAGATCAGTTTTCTGTATGTTGCATTTGAACGTCTTTAATAGGGTCGTAACCAGACGATGCCTTGTAACCAGGGTACTGAGTTTCATGGAAACGGGCTGATTTATGTGAATGAGACTAGTCAACATATGGCGCACAACATCGCCACTTTTTCACATAGCAACATAGAAACTTAACGTAGAATGAGGACCAAAACAGGTTTGACGAATAAGTTTGTGTACAGAACCGTTCTGGAGCTGATACCACCTGGAGCCATGGCCTTACGAAAGAAGTAACCATTGTAGTTTACATATACGGTAATTGATAGATGAATAACTTGAGATTAAAAGAAAGCCAGAAGTTGAAGCAGGTTCAAAAAACGTACATTTGAATGTACATTTGACATTTGTAAAGAGACTTGAGTTCTTAAAGCTCGACCGTGCATCAGATGGAGACAAAGGTGGCTTCTTGTGTTTCTATACTTTTCAAAGGTAAAATTAAAGACGGCTGTCTGACACGTGACTCGTTTTTAGGTGAACTTTTACAAAGTTACGACGTCCAGCCTCCGCTGGCGCACAGAGTGCAACACAGACACTGAACTGAGTCCTAAGAAAAAGCTGAGGCCCATCGTGGGCAGTCCACACAGCAAAACACACAAATACTTTCACACACTCATACATATGGATAATTTGTTCACCGGTTCACCAAAGTCATGGCTCTAGATTACCAGAGGAAACGGAATAAAATCCATGCATGAACAAGGAGAACCTTCAGAATCCAGATGTAATCTTATTGACATAGTTGTGTTTGGCTTTTTATTTTTGGCTCAATTTGTTTCACCAACAGCAAAGAAAAAAAAAGATAAAGCGGTAGAACGTTATGAAGGGGGCTTCAGTTCCCTGCACAGTATAAATTCAGACGAGTGCTGGTAGCGCTCTATTCAGACTGGCAGAGCAACTTGTGTGGATTAAAGACCCCCAGTCTTATGACTTTCACAGTCAGCTGTATCCTTCAACTAGATTCTTCGAAAATCTCATCAAGCGCCGGCTCGACTGTGGAAAACCTTGTGAACCCCTCCAGGGGATTTTGGGTTGAATTCTACGGGTTAGCATATTTTTGCTAGCCGTGTTAATTCTCCCCTCACCAGCCGAACGCCACCGCCAAAGTCGACCGTTGTCTGACACCGTCAGAAACCGTCGGATTGTGATGCGCTCTTTGAATTGCATGCTTTACGAGCGATTGTTTCCGACATCGTGGGTCAAGGTTTACCGCATCGCGTTTCCGCCGGACCGCTCTCGCTCCCACACACGTGAACTCTTCTCATGTCGAGGTTGTCATGAAAATGCACGGAAGCCCTGGCGCCGTACCAAAGCGGATAGTCAAAGCCTCTGATTGTCTTTTTCTTCCGGCTTTCGTTGGGTCTCCTCGGGCCGGCGATGGACACGACCGTCTCCCCGTCATGCCGAGCCTGCCAGTGTTCAAGCACGGAAATATGAGGGATATGCATTCGGCTCGCGTTCGGCGAACATATCTTGTATCTCGGTCAGAAAAAAAAAAACTGTGCAGCTGGTGAGAAGATTTCTCGAGCACTTTAACAAGCCTGTAGGGGATCTTAACACTGATGTAAGGTTATGCAGCGGGGGGTCTCGCCTTCTGCCATCACAGTAACACAAAGTCACTGGAGAGCCATATTAATAAAAGCGTGCAGCGGCCGGGTGAGAAAAAAGCATTAATGCTACCCCAAAATCTACTTTATTCTCCATAATTCTCCATAATTTTGTTGTTTCTGATGAAAAAACTGGCCGAGGTAAGTATTATATTGCGATGGTAGCCTCATTTGTTACTAGAGCTTAACAAATGCAGGAAACTGGAATAAACACAGTTTTCTTAGTGCAGAGCCTCAATGGTTTTACCTGATTTATATTCTTTAAAGTCATTAATATGGGGTCAGGGCTGCAGCAGTCGAAGCGGAGAGCGGATGGAGGTCAGTTTGTTCTCTACGCCTTGTTTACCATCTCTGGCTGTCTCCAGCCAGCACTGCTAAATGTACACACAGACAGCCCGGAGTGTGTGTGTGTGTGTGTTTATGTGTGTGTGTGTGTGTTTACGTGTGCGTGCTGGCGCGCACGCGGGCGCCGTTAAGCCGTTAAACACATTGTATATATTTATCCTGGGGGATGAATCCGGGGCATCCAACTGATGAGTCTTGGATTTATCCTGATCAGTCTGGCTTTGGGGGCGAGAGGGAGGGGAGCGTTGGAGGGGGTGGGGTGGTGGTGGGGGGGGGGGATGAGTCACTGTTATTCAGCCGGTGGCTAATGGTTAAATGGATATATAAGCATGCCGCCTAACCCTGTTGACACGATGTGGGTTTAATCTGCACAAGTGAACCGGCGCTGCGCGTGAGAACCACGGAGAGAGAGAGTTAATCAAGTAAAATGCAGCCTCATCAGCATGTATGAAGAGCGGAGGGGTGGGGGGGTCGGGGGGGGGTGGGGGGGTAGGGAACAATGCATACGCATGTAAAAACAAGCGTTCGTCCACAATTAAAGCTTCCCAGTGGCGCGGCTATACAAGGGAGCCTTCGCGTCCTCTGTGTGAACGGGTTACGTTTCAGAAAAAAGCAGAGGTTATTAGTTGGCCTTAATAAGCGGAGGCGAGGTGGAGGAAGTCGGCAAACTTGATTCATTCTAATTTCATCTGCCGTCGTTTAACATGAAATACCGTGTTGATTTGGTTGCACAAACTCCCTGAACCCGACATCACCCCCTCTGCGTCATCCCTCTGCTCTTTCCTCTTTTTTTTAAAATTCCTCCTTTTTGACTGCATTATTATTCACACCGTATATACAGTATATACACTGGGACTGCAATAGTTGCTTGATGAATCATGTATGGTTTTTAGTGATGTACGCAGTAAACTAAATAAATGATTCTCGATTCATTTATTAATAGATTAATTAATAATTTGCCCAGCCAAAATGCCAAATATACAGTGCTTCCAGCTTCTGCTCTATGTTTTATAGGGTTGTGAATTAAAAATCTTCCTGTCAATTCTAGTTAGAATTTCTCTTTATCATGATGGTGTGTGCCGATGGAAACTCGATATGTTTCGTTTTTTGCGTGGTTGGATCAATAACAGAAATCTCTTGGAGCACAGTTTAATTTATACCTAGGTGTTTGATTCTTATTGGTATGAATTTAGCTTATGTTATTGTGAAAATTCAAAAAAGGACTTTCAAGAATACTTCAGATAACATCATGGTGGATTGCGGGCCTGTTGCACAGCCGCCATTATCTGTGCATGTGCAGAAGAACTATTTACTCTTGCAGTGGTGCGCATGCGCAGTAGTAGCGTTTCAGAAAAAGTTGCGTTTTTCTCCATTTCCAGAGCTTCTTGAAAAATTCCACCTTGGGATCTGTTTTGAAAAAGTTGCATTTCTAGTTGGCCCGAGCACCATCGTCATTTAAACGGACCCTCAAAACTCATCTTAAATTTAAAGAATTGTTGCAGAAACGAGACCTCAGAATGAGCTCTTTCCTTTCTCAAGTCTGAAGTAAGTTTCTTTTAACTGATCTGGCTTACCGGTAATTTCTTTTTGTTCTTGTTCTTGTTCTTCTTAAGGCCGGCACTGAAGCAGATCGGCGAAATGTATTTCTGAAAACACTGGAGGCGCTGTTGAAAAGTTAAAACGCTGCTTCACAGACGTGTTCCTTCTTATGGGAGTCTGCAGGGGCCTTCAAGGCCTCTTCTTCTTCTTCTTCTTCTTCTTCTTCTCGTTCTTCTTGTTCTTGTTCTTGTTCTTGTTCTTTTTGTTCTTCTTCTTCTTCTTCTTGTTCTTCTTCTTGTTCTTCTTCTTCTTCTTGTTCTTCTTCTCGTTGTTCTTGTTCTTGTTCTTGTTCTTCTTGTTCTTCTTCTTCTACTTCTTCTTCTTCTTCTTCTTGTTCTTCTTCTCATTCTTCTTGTTCTTGTTCTTGTTCTTCTTGTTCTTCTTCTTCTACTTCTTCTTCTTCTACTTCTTCTTCTTCTTCTTCTTCTTCTTGTTCTCGTTGTTCTTGTTCTTCTGGTTCATCTTGTCCTTCTTCTTCTTCTTCCACTTTTTGAGGAGTGTCACTGATCAATGCTATATTGTTTTTTTCTTAGAGCTGCAACCCACTGAAAACAGACCAATCGCTGTTATTGAGACACTCATTTTGTGACTTCCTTGACCGCCACAAGTTCTCTGGTTCAATTTAGACCAGCAGGGTGCAGGCAGGACGGGTTAAAATAGCTGTAATTTCCAACTCCACATTATTACTTACTATATCCTATAGGTACAGCTGAAGCCACAAGCCATTCATACTCTGCAGGGTTAATTCCTGTAATTTGATTTCTTAAGTGTTTGTGCACTAGATTTCAGCTGATGACTGTACCTGCAGTGGATTATGGGTCAGCACAGCCTCACTGGAGAACTGATGTAAAGCCATGGAAACAAATGCATGTACTGGTGTTTACCTCTTGCCTTGGTTGCCAGATAAGATTTTCTTAATTTAGCAACACAGCGGTGTAAGTGATCTCTTCTTCACTCGGGTGGCAGAGAACACAGGGAAGTTGACTCTTCCAGCGTTGACTCCCGTCACCTGCCCTCCTTCGATACAATCAAAGGGAAGTTGCTGTTTGTTTTGTTTTCGATGAGGGCCACCGCCGAGGCGCCGGCGTCACAGGATTTAGGACAACATCTAGGTCGGATGAAGTTTAGGACTTTGTGTTCCATGCAGGTGTTTCCACCCAGTCGGGGCATCAGGTTTTAAGTGACGGCGTGAGCTCGTGAGTCAGACGCCCGCAGTGTAAAAGCGGCCAAAACGGCATCATATTATTCGTTGCAATCGTACCGTTCGGACTGTTTCCTTCACGTTTTCTCTTTTCCGTCCCTCCTGGATCAGCCCTCCCTCCCTCCCTCCCTCCCTCCTTTCCCTCCCTGACCCCCTCTGTGCTGCCCGACACTGTTTGTTTGTGTTTGCCTCTCCAGGAAGTTTGAACAAAATGCTGGCATGCGTCTTTTTTTTTCCTTTTTTTTTTGTTTTGCTCTCTCCCTCCCCCGCCTCCCCTCTGCTCGTCCCAGCTGTTTCCTCTGTCCTCCCTTCTCTCTCTCCCCGCCTCAGCGGGGCTCCTTCCACCCGCCTCCATCCCCATCCATCAGCCCTAATCCCTAACCTGCGCTCCTCAGCAGGGGACAAGGTCGGTGCGGCGCTCCAACAACTCTCCACCCTGCCAGAACATCCATCCCACAATGCCCCTCATTTCCCTCCCAGCATGCTCCTCTCGCACCCCCCCACCCTGTCACCCTGACGCCGTCATCTGCCGCGCTCCGATTGGCCGACGGGTTGCCGCAGCAAAGAAAAAAAAAAAAAAAAAAATCCCAAAACAAGCAGTTTTTATTTCGCAAACAAACCTGGAATTTAACTGGCAACCCAGCGGCACTTGAACCGTGCTGGAAGCGGAGAATGTTTGCTCTTTTTAAAGTTTTTATAGCTGCCAAGTCACGGGGGAGGCTTGTGTGACCAGCTGTTGAGCCAATGCAGAACTGTTTACACCTGCCACTGTGTGTGTGTGTGTGTGTGTGTGTGTGTGTGTGTGTGTGTGTGTGTGTGTGTGTGTGTGTGTGTGTGTGTGTGTGTGTGTGTGTGTGTGTGTGTGTGTGTGTGTGTGTGTGTGTGTGTGTGTGTGTGTGTGTGTGTGTGTGTGTGAGCATGTGTGTGTGAGCATGTGTGTGTGCGTGCGTGTGTATTCCACGATGTTGGCGAAGCACTGCCACCAGCCTCAGAAACAGGAAACCTTAAACCCTTTCCGCTTGAACTTTGTCACTGCTGAGCCAGACAGCACAAGGCCAGTCTCTCTCTCTCTCTCTCTCTCGCTCTCTCTCTCTCTCTCTCTCTCTCTCTCTCTCTCTCTCTCTCTCTCTCTCTCAGTACGTACTGTACGGGATTGCTAATCACCTTCATAAATGCACATCAGGAGGGCATTACAGAAACTTTCTCTTGTTGACAAAGCGTTCGCTTGTAATCACATTCTGTTTTTTTTTTTTTTTTCCCCCTCAGATGATAATCATACCTGCATGCATTAATAAACAAGTTGGGTCCATCATTAGCAGACTCTGCAGGTAGCATGAGGGCGAGAGAGAGAGAGAGCGAAAGAAAAATAAAATCCTGGACGACTGCACGGAGTGAGAAGAAGAGGCTGGCATTAACGTATTCAGGGAAGTAATTATGTAAACGGAGCTATTGGCTGGATGTGAGCAGGGGAGATTACGTGGAACAGGCCTGAGGATGATTCACGCTGCAGCCTGATCTGTCTGCTACCTCAGGTGACCTGGTGGGAATCGACACACTTATTCACACACAAACACGGGCACGTGGGAATATATACTCCAAACAATGAAATGCGCGGCACATAAACACAGTCGAGGACTGCATGCAAACAGGAGTGTGTGTGTGGGGGGGGGATACACACTGTGTGTTCCACAGGTATGGACGCACCATATTCAGCCGGCGTAAATATTCCGCTCACGTACCTACAAGGCCAAACAGGATTCTCTGAGGCATGCAGGAATGTACTAATAATACAAGGCTGGATTACTAAATGGGCAAAACATGTAACCGCCCCAGGGCCCCTGGATCGCTGAAGTACAATATCAAATAAGTTGGGTCCTGAATTATTAGCTCCCTCTTGAAGACGGACCTTGTGTTCCAAGTTAAGTTGGAGAATTTTAATTATTGAAGTGGACGCAGTTATGCAATCTTTAAGTTCTTTGAACAAGAAAGTCTTGCAGTGTTGTGTGAGACGGGTGGTTGAATGGAGGAAGTGTCATGAGCAGTGTTGCACAAGTTACTGGAAATGTGTACTCGATTACAGTAACTCCTTACTTCGGTTCAGTTTCGTGGGAAAGTCTCACTAATTTGGATGTTTCATTGATTCGCACGTTGTGTTTTGGTCAGTGTGGCAGATTTCTCCAGTGTTTGTGGTTGGCTGGTTCTCTTTGTTTTCCCCGTGATGGACCGGCGACCCACCTGAGGTGGAATCCCCTTCGACGAGTCGGATATCCTTAGATATTGTACCCCCTTTTCTAACATGTGACACACATGTCGTAAAATTAGAGTGCGTGTCAAGTCATACAGTATATCTGGATTACTTGTTTGGATGAGTGTCTCGTTTTTGTTTCTCATTTCTTTTTTCTACATGTTCATAAGTAAATACATTTTCATTTGTCTAACGCGAAGACAAAGTTAACTTTTGTGGCAAACTCAGTCAACACAGCAACTGCATCAAGCAATAAGCTCGCAAAAATGTCTGTAATTGAAGCGGCATTATTAACTTTCATTTATGTGGCGCTATTATAGTCTTCTCAAGGCCCTTTCACAGAGAAAAACAAGTGGTTTCATAAACAAATGAAGAAAGTGTACTTTATTGATCCTCTTGGGGGGGGGGGGGGGGCTTCTCTGCATTGGACTCGTCTTATTCAAAGTTAACTTTTAACTCCGCGTCCGAGGGGCAGCGGGTCACCGCAGGGAGCCACAGTGGTCGCCCGTCAGCAGTGGGATTCGAACCTCTGATCTCTCGAGTCCTCTTCTCTAACCTCCACCGCCACGGCCACGACCACATCACTGGCGAAAGTAGCCGTATCACAGTAACGAGTTAGTTTATGGGGAATTATTCCCGACATTGCTCAGGGGACTGTTGTGTTTGTGGTTTCCTGATGGACTCGGCAGCAGATTTCCCAGCCAGACTCTCAGGACCACGGTTCCCCTCTAGACGCTCAGTCCCCACAAAAAGGCCAAAACAGGCTCTGTTGCCTGCCAGAGAGATGTTTTTTTTTGTAATAATACATCTCTTTAATTATCCTTTCTTTTCTTTGGCTTTGTTGAACCAGTGAGGTCCCATTGGAGTCAAATTCCTCTTTTGGAAGAAGCATGAAATGTACTGCTAATCTGAAACTTACCTTAAAAAATGGAGTGAGATTAAACGTCAATGTCGTCAGGCACGTTGGGCAGCAACGTGTCGTTCTGACCTTATGGGGGTTCAAGTCTTCTGTCTTCCTGTTACTGGCTTTCAGTGTTCTCTTCACGAGTGTAATTCCACGTCCCCAGAAGCTCGTCGCACCCAGTCGTGTCGATTTCCTTTGTTTCCACAACAGGAGGGTTTTACAGAACAGGATTGTTAGTCCGGCGTCTATTCCCCAATGTCAATGGCCAATGGATTGTGCTTCACATTTTGTACTTCATTTATACTTCATTCCAGTTCAAAAGTTCAGTTCAGTTATGAGCTCGCAGTAGGTAAGTAGTTAAACACCTTCCAAAAACATGTTTGGATTGGGGGGGGGGGGGGGTGAAAATGACAATCGCTTTGCCTTTTATTGAATTTAGATGTGTGTAGCTTTGTTATATATTGTTCAATAACAGAGGGCCTGTGACTGAGACAAGGGGGGATGAATGATTCAGTGACTAAACGGGTGAAAAAAAACAAAAAACACCATTTTAAATTAGATCCTCGTCTGAGAAACGCACGAGGGCTCAGAGCACGGTGAGGATACAATGACTTCATGTATCTATTTTCTTTCAGTGTTTCTGTCGGGCAATAATTATTTCAATGCAACCGGAGCCTGTTGTTTACTGGTGTACTAATATTTCCCCTAAAGGTTTATTACCGTCTCAAAAGGAAAGGGCCGCAAGAAAATACTTGCAGCATTGAATACAGTTGAAATTTAACGCTTTACCTTGGCTGAGTGTTATAAATCTTTCCACTCCCTCCATATGTAACAAGTCACGTTCCACTTCTGCTCAATCTGCCGAGGTGTTGCTAAACTAGGCTAAGCTGTCCAAACAGCTTAATCATCAGTATGTGGACCGACGCCACCGCACACTGCTTCTGATTTCTGGCCCGGTCAGAAATACACTCGGGGGTCACGTGAGGGAGTCGCAGGCCATTCCAAACGCTCAACCAGGAGGTACAAATGTGCCGCCGGTGCAGTGAATTGTGTCTGATCGATAAGTGCCGCGAGAGGAAGAAAACCAGCGGCTGCATGTGGCCGAGATGTAACTGCGGGGGTGTCGGCGTGTAACGTGGTGGCGGCGGTGCCGACTGTATTGAAGATATAATGGGGGGTGTTAAATAATTCCTCGTCCTTTGATTCAGGAAATGGACTGGGTCACGCAGGTGTCGCATATGTGCTCTTCCTGACGAGGCGTTTTCCACGTATGTATCTCTGGAAACCTTCCGAGGTAAAAGTTTCCGATTTTGATGATGTTGGTTGACCTTAATATTTCCAGACTCATAGATGATGTTGTGATATTCGCTGCACGTGTCTGTGAATATTTCATCACCTGATTAATTCAAGCATTATTTTAATTGTGATGTCTCGGGAAAGCGCATTAGAGCCGAACAAATCAACTGATCCACCACCACACTAATCTTTTATTTATTTATTTTAGAACTTGAATTTTGGTTTCATTGCTCTTTGCTTTATTGTATCCCCCTCTCATTATAGGAAGGGGTGAGTGGTAGGTAAAGATGACCGATGACCACCTGCTGATCCAGTCGGCCATAGTTTCATGAAAAAGCATTCATCAAAATACTAATAATAGGTGGTGCAGCACACCTATTATTAGTGCTATTATAGATGCTTGGCACTTGACCTTTTCTCACTCGATTTCCGACACAAATAATGTTTGATCATTTTATGGAAAAAATTATTCCAGTACCAGTTTAGTTTGAACAATTAATATTTTGTTTCGCTCATTATTTTGAATTAAAAGCGCCAATAAAGCAGAGCGAGAGCGTTTACCAAACACCTGGCCCTGTTTTTTGCATCGCTGTATAGTGTTGTATTCTTTGATTCTCATATATTTGAAATTTAATCTATTTTAAACAAGCAAAATAGCTAGAAGTTAGTAAATGTGGCCGGGGGAAGGGTTGAAGGAATAACAAGAATAGGTTTTTGTCAATGGCCAAACTATAGTAATTATTATGGTTTGTTTTCAGTTTCTAGTGATTCAAATAAAGGAAAAAAAACTGGTGAAGCAGCTTCTCGGTTACTGCTGCAGGAGGGACGGTTTGGTTACAGATTCCAGAAAGCGCTCAAGCTGGTCATGATGATGAAACGGTGTAAGAACAAACGGTGAATCATGGTTTGTTGCCACTCGGCGACAGACTGGTTGATCCCTGCCCACCGCTGAAAGCGTCTGCAGTGGGCATGAAAGCACCACAACCTTACTGGAATGGATTATGTCTTTGCAACGCATCATGTGTTGGTGGGACTATCAGATTACTCAGTTGGGAGGAAACCAACATCAGTTAGATCCTTAAAAGAGGTACCTGATTCTCCCGGAAGATGTTTAAAAGCCTCGCGGATTCCCGGATTCAACTTGTTTGAACGGGTTCCGACCCGATCCCGCGGTGGTGTTTATAATTCAGATGGTAGAAAGAGCTGCTGGGGTGTTTGTCGGAGGCATAATGGGAACAAACACGCGAGCAGACTTTCCTGAAAGGAAAAAGGCAGAAGGGATGACTGACAACTCAAAGGTCTCGAACCAGGTCGGGACCAGCTTTACAATAAAGCCGCCCTGGAAAGCCTTCTGAGGGGAGTTTATTAAATGAACACTCAGTCAGAGGAGTCGGCCCAGACAAAGCAGCACAAATGGTGATAGGTATTTTGTGTGTGTGTGTGTGTGTGTGTGTGGGGGGGGGGGGGTGTCAATTGACAGCTCAACAGCATTTTTTTTTTTTTTTTCCTTGCCAGAGGCCTCCTGCTAGGCTAATCCGACACTCAATACTGCTCAACACACGCAGGAGTGTGTGCAGGCACAATTATTTCAACACGCAGACACACACAAGGGGCAAGCGAGTTTTAATGCACCATCCAATGTTGTTCCTTCCACGACTCCGTCTTCTGTCTCTCTCACATTCTGTTGTTTCTTGGAAAACACTCTGTTGTCTTTGGATGGAAATATGTGATGTAGACAGATGGGGGCCAAGCTGACAGAAGATGACGGTCAGGAGGAACTTTTTGTTTAAAAAAACAAAAAAAACAACAAAAAACCCACTCTTTCTTTGAAAAAAAAAATTATAATAATTTCACTGTTTAATGGAAAGTTGCGTTCGGGGCCAGGCACTTGTCGGGGTATATTTATTTCCTTTTCAATTCAAGCATTTCTTTTCTTTCCATTCCCGGAGCACAACAAAAACAGGATATCCCGTTCTGTCCTCGTGTTGTGGCCAGTGGATGTGAACGCATGAGCCGCTCTGTTTTTGTGGAGGTTTTTTTTTTTTTTTTTTTTTTTTTTTTGGTTTCTCTCTGTGATGTAATGGTAGTCAGCAGCCCTGTTTGTTTGGCCTACTTTCTCGCTATCTGCTCCCATCATCTGGCGGAGGGGAGGAAAATCCCAGAGCTGCCTGAGTGTGGGCGTGTGTCTGTGGGTCTGTGTGTGTGTGTGTGTGTGTGTGTGTGTGTGTGAGGTGGGTGGGGATGTGGGACGTCACACCTGAGCCTGATGATAAGTTGCAATAACCCCCTCCAGACACACACACACACACACACACACACACACACACACACAGCCAATCCCCAGGTTAATGACACGGACATGAAGGATATTTGCTTCCCCCCTTCTCATTCCCTCAGAGATCATTAGGCGGTTTTGTGCGACCTGATTCATCTTCCCCTCACCAACACGTGTCCACTGGCCCACAGTTCCACCAGATGTATGCCCTGCAGCTACAGTCACACTGCAGCCTCTCACTCTGTGTGTGTGCGTGTGTGTGTGTGTGTGTGTGTGTGCGCGTGTGTGTGTGTGTGTGTGTGTGTGTGTGTGTGTGTGTGTGTGTGTGTGTGTGTGTGTGTGTGTTTTCTGGCACAGAACCCACCTTTTCCTGGCTGTTCAAAGGATAAGGAAACAGGGTCACCGCTACGGTGGCGTGTCCTGAGGATTACAGCCTCCACCCATCCCTACCCCCGTCTTTCTTTCTATACACCCATCCATCCAACCTCCAACACCCCCAACCCCCCCTCCCGCCATCCATCTCGGCCCCCCTGCGATGGCTCGCGGCTCCTCTCATTACTTCCACGAGTCCGAGTTGAAAGAGGATCACATAAGGAACAGTGCTCCCCCTCTATTTTTTTTTTTTTCATCCTCTTCAGTTCTAGTCTCTGGAGGATTGAGGGAGAGATGGAGAGATGGTGTGAAACAGAAAGATGGAGAGAGAGAGAGCGAGATGATGGGGCTTGGTGGGGTGTAAATGGGGTGAGATGACAGACTGGAATGAGGAATTGGGGGGGTTGGATTATAGAGGGAAGAGACTTAACGGGAGAAAAGGGGATGAGGATGGGGTGGCTGTCGTCATGGAGACAAGTCGCTGTGGAAACAGCCCCCCCCCCCCCCATCCCCCCCACCCCCTTTTTTTTATTCCCCCCCTTTTCCAGACAGACAGACAGGGACCCGACTGCTGAGTATGTGAATATGAAAGGGGTATGAGACAGCAGCTGCCACGCCCACACACACACACACACACACACACACACACACACACACACACACACACACACACACACACACACACACACACACACACACACACACACACACACACACACACACACACACACACGCACACACACACGAGTACAGGTGGGAAAGGAGTTCCATTAAACAAATGTTTTTGGGTGGAAAAAGATAAAAGATTTGCCTCAAACTGCTTCAGCTCAAGCTTCCAAAGCACAGAGGAGCTCCAAGCTGAATGTCATCATGCCAACATGCCCACAGTGATCATACTAATATTTAGCTGCAGTAATATGTTTACCGTGCCCACCGTCCTCCATCCTGTCGGGAGGGGAGCTCTCTGTCTCTCCGGGTGGGGGGTTGTGGGGGGGGAATTGTAATATTACCTGTCCTGCTCAATGATTTTAATCAAGTCTGCAGTGAGTAATTATTTTTTCACCCCCTCTGCAGTAATAATTGCTCCTGAAATTAGTGTCTTTCAGCGAGCCCACCGCTCCTCTCCGTCCATAGGCTCTTTTTTATTCATGAAGCCTTTTTTTTTTTTTTCTTTCAACTTTCAATCATTGTGTTGGATTATACTAGCCCACTTGGGCTTTTATGAAAAAAAAAAAAGGCAAAGTCAATTTTTTTTTCCAATTTGATGGAAACATACGAACACCAACATGTATGGCTATTTGGGAAACAATAAGACCACAGAAATAAATTAAAGCTGTCAAGAGAGCTACGCCCCATAGCCTAGACTATTGTGATGTCAACCACTTGAAGATTGCTGCTGTTGTCTTCGACGCTACATTTTTATTCTGCATTTCTTTACATTATGTCAAGTCACAATTGGCTACAGACATTACGATGATGTACTGGTTAGCATCTTGTTCACAGCACAGTGTGAATATTGTCATTTTGAGTCCATGGTAGCTGGTCTTTCTATGTGGGGTTAGGGTTACCCATTTCCTGGTAGACCTGTTTTCCTAACCACGGTTCCTCTGCACAATACGTGGTCGGTCCGGCAAGTTGTGCGGTCCCACCACAGCCAGTACGTTTAATATGTAAAATGCGAGGTACCCCACCAGAGGGTTGACGAAGAATCGTACCTTCTATCAGTGGGGACGCATGAGAACTCTTCCCGTCCCGTCCCGTCCCATCCCGTCCCGTCCCAACACTGTGCAGTGAGACCGTGGCTTAATAGTCCAAAAACTTGTGTGATGTTGATTGGTAACTCTAAATATGTCCATTAATTTGAATTTGTGTGTGTGTTTGGGACCAGCGGTCCTCTACTCTCACGAGAACAGACACTTGGGAGAGCACATACCTTCGCCAACGCCCCCATTTGTCTCCATGGAAACCAAGGGATTAGAAGGTTACTTGATCCACCACACCACTCCTTCCATTGTTTGTTATGGTTGACGCTGATGTACACACATTTTACAGTTTCTGTGACCGCTAACCAGGACAATGAAGTCACTGCGTCATGTGGCCTATTGAAAACTGAACATTTTGTTGTTGGTTTGACATCAATCGGATTAAATCTCAAAATTTAATGGACCCGTCTTTGGATAGGGAAATCATCCTTGGAAATCATCCCTGAAAGTTTCATGCAATTTGGGTGAATTGTTTTTTGCAAATACTTGGTCAAATGCATACATACATACAAACTAATAAATAAACAAATACAAAAACATAACCTTTACCCCAAACGTTCGTTAGTGACGGTAATTATTAGAATGTCTGAAGTTAAAAGCAACTGTTGTTTTTATTGCACGAACATATGAGGGGCTTCATAGGTTTCAATTTGGGTAAATTACGTCTTCACGACCTGGTGAGTCGTCATTTTTATGTTTATTCATCTTTCTCTTCCATGTTTAGTGGTGCAATGTTTTCTAGGGGCTGCACCAGGTTGATTGATTCGAGGAAGAACTGATTCCATTTGGATGAGCCAAGGTAAATGCCACTGTGACATTTTGTAGGGAAAACCTGAGCTTTGGAATGACGTCATGAAATAACCCTGAAGCGTGCCGTCCATCCATCCATGCACCAAAATGCTAACATCATGTAAAAGGAAAGGTACACCGCAGAGAGAGTTCCAGTCCAGCACACACACAGACAATCGCATACATTTCCAACTAAGAAAACAATTAGTCTTCAAACGGTGAGAGGAAGCCTGATTACCTAAAGGGTAATTAGTAGAATGGATAGTCTTCCGATAGCTATGTTGCTGGTTCGATCCCTCGACTCACACGCTCCATTTGTCAAAGAATCTTTGAGAAAAACACTGAACGCCGAATTGTTCCTCTTGTAGGCTGTCGGCCTCACGGTGAAGCCACCGGTGGGTTTGAAATGGGGAACGTAACCAACAGTGTAAACCACTTTGAGAAGCCCATTTACCATTTAAAACCCACGCACGTGGTTATATTATGGGGAAGCCATGCAGAAAGCTTGAATATGATCCATGGTCTTCTTGCTGTGAGAGAGAATGCTGACCACGGTGCCGCCATACAGCGTTCCCCAAATCGCCCCCACCACATATAAAGGTCACGCTTTTGAGAGAACTTATTCCCGACCTTGAAGACAAACATAATTTGCAACTTCACTTGATGGCGGAGGGATACAGCTGTTTACAGCTGCTGTTAAAATCAGTTTGTACCAAGATATTTAATTTCTAAAGACAATTTCACCACAAGTGCGACCCGATCCTACCTTTTTACTGTCTAACTTTGTCGACGATTCTACTTCTCATGTAGGCTGTAACAGTCAGAAACTACTGAAGGGGCATACAAGCGTGTCTCCCAGAGCTGATATCATTTGAACCAGCCTTTTTTTTTTTATTTAA
Source organism: Blennius ocellaris (assembly GCF_963422515.1). Lineage (NCBI taxonomy): Eukaryota > Metazoa > Chordata > Actinopteri > Blenniiformes > Blenniidae > Blennius > Blennius ocellaris. Next base: position 7,072,804 of record NC_137669.1, read on the forward strand.
AAAACCTTCTGGCATTGTCTACAATCAATCTTTGCCAGGATAACATAGGAGTGTCGTTATTGTTTGAATCCTCCGACATTTTGAAAAGTAAAGGTAAGTGAAGTAGGATTTCCTGTTGACTCTTTGAGTTATATTACAGTATTCTGATAAATGTAGTTTTTTTTTCTCTGAAAAGCCAAAATCCTGGCAGATCTTTAGTAAAAGCCAAAGTTTTACCAGTATGATCATGATACATTTATATTTTCAACTTTAAACAGCCATATATTAAAAAATAAAAATAATTCAAATACAGTCTTTTGCTGAAGAGCACTGTTGACTGCTTATTTGAATCTCAGGCGATCCCTATCATTTCTTGTGGTAATCCTGTCCACACAAGTCGATACAAGAAATTTTAGTTCGCGCCGAAGAAGTAATTGAAGAAACTTCTCACGAGACAAGCGACATAAAAATCATTAGCTTGCGAACATTTCTGAATATGGCACAGTGTTGTCACGCTCATTTTTAGCATTTGTGGTTTTTGTCAAACAAATGTGTGCAATGAACAATGACGGAAACGACTTTGCCGATGGGCAAGCCTCCATTCCCACTGCGCCGCGATTCAAAAGTGGCTTTGAAATCTCTGACATCTCTGTAAAACGTGTCCACAAACAACCTCCCAGAAATGTCACACCATCTGTTGCTCCCATTTATAAAACACCCGCTTGTGGTTGTGTGACCACTGCTGTGTATTGCAGAGCAAATATCTTTGTTGTTTTTTTTTTTGTGTGTGCCTTTGAACACTGTGAAAAGTGAAGCGCTGGAAGCAGAAAGCGACTTTTTAGTTGCTTCCCATGTAATTGGACACCCGAGAAGCTTTCTTACTTGATTTTTAAACCTGATTTAAAATCTGTTTTACAGCCGCCGGCTTTTCCATCTCCTTCTCTTGCCACCTTAAAACCTGTTATTTTTTTAGCGCCATAATGTTAATAGAGTACTTTACAACATGGCCAACAGTACCCTCCAGTTAGATTATGGGCCATTAGTGTGTTCTTCTTATAGAGTGAAGAGATTTCTTTGAGTGAGGGGGAACATTGATGAGGCTGTGACTTTCGGTGAAGCCCCTCGGTGCTGCCGGCAAAATCACACTACTCCCACTCCACACGGCTCACATTCCCGCAACGTGAGCTATTGCATCAACATTTTATACAAAGCTGAATAAAGTGAAGGAATCCTCCAGAGCCGGACCACTTCAATTGTCTTGATGGATCTGTGTTGGATATGTTGATGCGCCCATATGTGATAAACTGGAGCCGCTGTGTTTATCCAAGATATTTTTCATTCAGTGTGTGTGTCGAAGGTGTAGAAGGTGGAAGCACTGTACAGATATGTGTACAGATATCTTACGAAACTTCGGCACTGCCGAGTGCTGTGCATGCACTTTCCAGCTCACTGAGGATTGTCAGTCATATTTGAATCGTGTTTGGCATGTAACCTCGCGACTGTATGAGCCCCGCAGCTCCTCAGCACGTCAGAGTTCGGAGTTACGTGATGCCAGTGAACGCATCACCCAAAGCTGTCCGCTCCTGGGGTTAAACCCGGACCAATATAGCGGCTCAGACACAAACTTTCTCTTGAAACAGTTCAGCGAAATGCATTTCTGGAAACATTTGAAGCGAAAAATAAACTGTTAAAACGCTGATTTTCCGATATTTGCCTGCCGTGAGGGGGCGTGGCCTCTCGCCGCATGAACTCTCCTACCAAGCATTATTTTCGGCAGCTGGGCTGACGTCACAACCAATCGTCTCTTCTTGTTCTTATGGGTAGTTGTGGGAGTAGGCAAGGGCCTTACGGCTCCACCTGATTGGCTGAAGATGTTGACATGAAGGGCAACCAATTCACCGTTCATGAATTGCTGCTTTGGTGAAGGTTACAGTTGAGTGAAGGATGTTTTTGTTGTTTGTTTTACAAAAAACCTTTTGTCAAAATAAAAAGGCCGTGTGTTTGTGAGTGTCTGTGTGTGTGTGTGTGTGTGTGTGTGTCAACATCTTGCAGGAAAGTTGACAGCTGCTGATCAGATTTTGTTGGCCAGATGAGTGTGTCCTCAAATTCTGCCGACATATTTCACCTTTCTTCACGCTCGCTCGCACTCTCTAAACTGTTGGATGTGATGAACACCAGTTGACGTCGAGTCATGAATTCCAAACATCACATAACCTGAACTCTGCAAAATATTTATTTAAGGGAATAGTGCGCTCCGAGGCTGCATGGTAAGCACTTACACTGCGAGGAGACTTGCAGACAAGCTCAGCACAAACAGTGTGGCTATTTAATCCAGAAGTGTCAAACTTGTTTTAGTTGATCGGCCACATATTGATCATACTTTTGAAGTGACAGCAGAAACCTGGAAATTCACGCAACTGCAAGTTTAGATGTAGTAAAATCATTATAAAATCATACATAAAAAAGTCACATCATCATCGTTTAATATCTTAATTAATATACAATCTGAAATCCTTGTTCTTCACACTAATGCGCTTAGTTTTTGTTTTTGTTGTTGTTGTTTTTTAAGAATACAAGACTTCTACATCCTTTGCCTTGTAGATAAGGATGGGTCCGATCCAGTGATTCACACCTCCGTGAAGCTGCGTCCTCCTCCACGCTAAACTCCCTGAAAATAGTCCCAATCATTTGTGTTGCGTTCGAGCTGAGGTTTTAAAGATAGAACTAGTTTATTATGAGATGACGTCACCAGACCCCCACATTGTCCAACGTGAACAAAATAGTTTGTACTGCTTCCCTTTCTCACCTTATACTTATAATGAACTTATACAAACCTCAAGTTGCCTTCTGACAGAATACATGCATACATTCGTACATTTCATACTTTCCTGTAGAGAGGAGTTTATTACAGCCTCATATAAAATCAACAATAATGATAATATTATTAAAGCAAACAGAACTCTGGTATTGAAATAATATCGGTGTAGGCAGATATTCAAATTTGGCTATCGGGATCGGATTGGAAGTCAAAAAACCTGGATCGGTGCATCCCTACTTGTCGGTTAAAGGACTTTATGCTAATGCTATCTTGTTATCAATAGCTTGATTTCCCTGCTGCATAATTGACAGCATTTTTACCATCTGCTGATCCGTCCTGTGTTACGTTATGATCTCTACTCGTATTCAAAAGGTGCAACCCCCCAGTGAACAAATTAAGGGCTGCACTCCGTGTATTGATGCAGTGCAGATAATGTGATCTTGCATTGAACCTTCTCCTGGGCCGCATGTTTCGTTCAACCAGTTCGGGAGAAAAACAAGTCAATTCAATGAAAACGTGACGTTTCTAATTTAATTATTGCATTGTTAATGAAAAGAGATGGTAAGTTGGTACACATCTACCTTTCACCTACATACAGATTAATCAATCCCCCCCCCCCCCCCCCCCCCCCATTGATTTGTCTCCAAATGCAGTGTGAAAGTGTCTCAACAGTTCGTGGGGACCAAAGTACTCATTTGGTGTAGAATAAATGGTAAATAATACGCAGTATGGTTCAGCTGCTTTAACACTTACTTTTGCCTTTACACCAAACGTTGCACACTATCTGGTTGAAGTGTCATGTTGCCACGGCGACAGAGATGACGACAGAGTCATAGATCCAGAATTTCTTTTGCCTTTATGCATATGCATTGTCGTATGAAGCGATTGAAGGCCCCCTCTATATAACGCATTCACTGGATCACCTTGCATTTATGTCTTTTGACCAAATATCTCAGAGGAAGTAAATCCTGCTCTACTTGAAAATGACATGTTGTCGTGTAAACGGGGCCTCGGATTCAAAGGCCTGGCCGATGCCCTTTTGCGTTTGCGATGTTCCCTTTGCCTGTAATTAGCTGGCGTCAACTTCAGCTCACTATAAAGTTTGATAAACCTGGTACTGAACATGGATGAATGAATAAGTGTCTTATCTATAACACCATGCAAAAGCATTTGGCATCTCACAACATGTGGATCTCGTCTGTTTAGAGTTTGCATGTTTTTCCTTCAGCTTCCTCGTAATCCAGCTTCCTCCCACAATCCAACGACTTGGAAAGTTGTCCATGTTGTGTTTAGAAGATGGATTAATGGAGGGAAAACTGAGGTAATTTAGGAAACAATAAAAAGTTGTTTTTGCTGAATGGGGAAATCTGAACGGCTAAAGCCATGATTAATGATGTGCTTACATCACTGGCATAAAATTGTTTTATTTCTGCGGATATTTGTCTGGAAAATGTGCATCAAGGATGTTTTTCAGGGATGAGACTTTGACAGACTTATGAAGAGGAGGAGCTGATTTCGAGAGGTCCACTTTCTTTTTGTCCACATGAACATAAATCATTTAAAAGATAGTCAGACGGTGGTAGTTTAGCCGAGACTTGCTGCAAATGGGGATAGAAGCTCGTATTGATACAAATACCATTATCTTTTTGGTCCAAATCCTTATTGATTCCTTCATTGATCCCTGATCAATTTTTCTCTGTGGTGAAAACGCACGGTAACAGCAGCCCGCAGCATCAGTGCAGCTGTTGGATTGTCTCTCAGCCTGAACAGAATGTAAATCGGCTCCAATAACAATTAAACATGTGCAAATACATTTCAATACTCTTTATGGATGAAACTTAGAAACGGAGAATAGAGACATATTTACCCGGCGTAATGCCGTTTCCACTCGGCTGGTCAATGCTCCCGACTGATTGAGAATTGGGCGGATGAGTGGATGATGCATCGGGCCGATCAATGTGCATCCAGAGAATGATGCAGTTCAGCCAGGAAGAGCAAGAGCTTAGTTATTTTCTCGACATGGAATCGTCCAGTGTCCCTGAAATGCCTCACGTGTCAGATGGGTCTTTGCGGTGCAGCTCAAGACAGGTTCTGTCTATTGTCGTCCTTTACCTTGAATTGGAGCCATTCGTTGGGTTCAGTCTTTCCTTCCGCCATCGTTTCCTCCTCATCTGTATTCATCTGGAGGTCACTGTGAGAATTATGTTCAAATGTTTGACCACTTCAAGTTGGCGTTGCAGCAATCTCCATCACCAGATGTCCCTAATATTGTAGTTAAAGGAGCCATATTATGCTAAATGGGTTTTTAACTTGCCACCGGTGTGTCCTGACAACCCTGTGGTATAAAGCAGTCGTTTATGGACTGAAGATAAATGTCTTTTGTGGAAAGGGTTGAGAACCGTTGCTTTAATACGGAGTTGAAATCAGATTCTCAGTAAAAAGCAGAGTAGCTTGAGGGAGCATTGTGGGTCATCTGATAAGAATGAAGGGCATTTAAAGACTTTCAATCACGAGCCCGGATATGTTGGATAGAAAGTTTTTGCTACTTGACTAGTCTGATGTAATTTCTATCCATTTACATGCAAAAGCTTTCTGTTTAGGGAATTTATTTAGTGGTACATATTGGTAAATATTTATTTTGCACATGTGTGAGACAATTGATGTCAAAAACAGAGATTCGTAGAGTAGATTTCGAGTTGAGTCACCCAGAATAACAATCCTACTTTATTGTCCATCCATACGGATGTCTGTGTACTCGCTATTGTTAATATTTATAGTGTATCGATCTCTGTGCACGCATGTGTGGTTTCATCACATAAAGAAACAGCACACTCTAGTGGCCAAACCTGCTTACTACGTGATTTTCAATGTTTCTAATGTGTAAACGGAGATCATTTTCATAGTGTTGCTGTGTAAAGACACAAGTTATGTTTTTTTTCTTCATGTGAAACATTGTGTAAAAGGGGCTTCAGACTCTCACAACCAACCTCAGCTTTTGCCCTCATAACACAGCACATCTTGGAGCCAGTCCTTTTAGTGTTTACTCTCGAAAGCCAGCAAAATATCCTTTTTCTTCCACATAAAACGAACTATTGCTTTCTTTGGATGTTACCTCACTTCATATTTGGATTAGGACAACACGAAACATCCTCAGTCGATTAGGTCAAATTTATCTGATTCCTTATCAGAGAAATTGGAAATGTCATAGAAGTAATTCATGTTTCGATTGTCCCTATTTGCTCCTCCATCGTGTTCTGGCTGATGTACGCCGTCTGCATGATGGATGGATGAGTGAACTTCTGTCCAAACAGATATGTCTCCCTTTATTGAGAGATAAGGTTAAGCTTTCTGCACAACATTTAAAAACATAATTTCAAAGGGACTATTAATAATGCAGAGATTGGATGCGATGAATCGTCCTGCAGCAGCAGCAGCTTGCCACACACACCCTCTCTCCCTCTATCTGCAGTGGATGGGGTTTTTTTAGGACACATTGCTACCGTTGCTGCTGATGGCAACATTAAGTTCAGAGAGAGAAAAAGCAGAAATTGATTGAAAAAGTGGGAAAACAGCATTGAATCAATATAACATCCAAACACAGAAGCCACCTGAGGGAAAGGCCCGGCAGGTTTAAAAAAAAAGAAAAAGAAAAAAAAAAGCCCACCACCTTCCCGGGGAGACGAATTCATGCTAATCACTGCAGCAGCATGCAGCCGGTGTAAATATGTCACTTGTAGAGGTGTTGGTGGTGGTCTTTTTTTTTTTTTTTTGGCACTTTGGATGGAGCTCCGCTGGCTGTTGCGCCGCCTCCCCACCCTTCACCCCAAGCTCAGTTGAACTAGATCATGTTGCACGAGATGCACCGATATTGACCTTCTTCGCTCACTTTTGCAAAAACTTTGCCAAAATGTTGAGGAATTTTTAGTTATTTATTTTGATTTATTTATTTTTTATGTTTAACCCTCATCTCTCTCTCATACCATACTGTACGGAGCAGCGAGCAATTGGCTATTAGTGTGTGCGTCATGACCCATTTAGATTTGAGTGATGATGAAAGGAAAAAAAAATAAATCACCTGCTGGAAATGATCTCACACACATATACACACACATATACACACACACACACACACACACACACATGAGCTCACCCCGGCTCACCGTGTGTCCTCAGATTGTCAGAATCAGCCATAATAAAGCGAAAGTCACTGTAATCAGGACACACGAGGTGACGCCGGCGGCGGAGCAACGCCCCTCATCCATACTGCAGTGACTCATACAGGCGTGCTGCATATAGAAGAGGCTGCAGCTGCCAGCCGAGCCACGTGGCTCCAGAGCGTGTCCTCAGGTCACCTCTCATTGCAGCCGCCTTGGTTGAGTCTGTTTACAAAGTGCCGATTTACAGCCTATAGTCATTTTCCCTTTTCTCTCCCTCTCGCTCTCTGCTCGGGTTTGTGGACGTCATTGTTACATAAGGCCGTATCGGGAAGGCATCTGCATTCTAAATTGAATAAAAAAAGGAAAAACAAGGAGGAGTGAAAGTGTCTTTCAGTGTGTGCGTCCCACTTGATTAATTTGATTTGACCGTGGCTTGACAATGTAAACATATCTTTATCTCTGTCTGCATCGTGTTTTTCTGTTTTCATTTCTCTCCACTTGCTCTGGACCGAGCTGAACTCTGCTGTCCCTGTTTCCCTTTTTCCTCCCCTCCTCCTCCTCCTCCTCCTCCTCCTCCTCCTCCTCGTCTTCTTCCCCACCTCCTCCCACTCTTGTCATCCCAACCTCACCTACCCTCATCTTCCACGGCTGCCTCAGCCTCCTCCCTCCTGTCTCCTTCATTCATCCGCCTCTGTTCTTCACCCCACCCTCACCTCACTTCCTCCTCTCCTTCCTCCTCTCCTTCCTGAGCAATTCTCCTGGTGATTCCTCAGTTTTCCTCCCTTCCTTCCTCCTCGCCGCGCGGCGTCAGGGTTGAGTTTAGGTAAAGGGGGAGGAGCTTGAGTTTAGCCGAGGTGAGACGGAAGGCGGGGGCCAGAGAGTAGAGAGAGAGAGAGAGAGGGAGTGAGGGAGGGAGGGAGGGAGGGGGAGAGAGAGGGCAGTCGGGGTGAGAAGCACTTAATGAACTGTATGTGTGTGTTGGAGAGCGACAGAAAAAGAAATGGAGAAAGAATAGAAATGTTTTCCACTCTCACTTTGCAGGAGCAGCCTGGATCTGCTCAGAACCAACTCCCCGGGGGGCGACCGTGGCGTCCTCCCTCTCTGCTCTGCTCCTCTTCCACACTGTTTGGTGCTGATAAAGTGTCTGCGCCCAAAACAAAGCGTGGCCAGATAAGGGCCGCTGCTATAGTCATCTGTGGGCTCTCACGCCTCTCTTTATTTTTTAATAACACCCCCCACACACACACACACACACACACCCCTCTCCACCCTCCTCCTCTCGTCATGCTCCTACAGGGATTAAGTGGCTGGCGAAAGCGGTGCAAACACGCTCCCCCCTTATCGCCGCTGTCCGCGCATTAACTCCCAGAATGTGTGTCTGCGAGGGTTTCCATGGGCATGTGAGCCTATTTATGCACGCCTGACAGAGCCGTTTCTCGCACTGGCGTTTCAAGTCATTATGAGTCACAGACACTGGGTCAAGATCCCTCTGCACACTCAGCACTTTGGCATCGTGGCTTTATTAGCAACGGCGCCCGTGTTTTGTCCCCGCTCCTGTACGCAGTCGCATGCGTGCTACATTATGCATGCCTGCATATGCTTTCAGGGAGCGTCTCTATGCGTGTGAATATATATATCTTTGCTGTATTTACATATTTACATGGCTCTGGGTGTTTTATGTCTTCGGGGCTTTTTGCACACTGTTAATGCTACAGTGTGTTTATGCATGTAGCTGTCTGTTGTGTGAGTTAGATCTGAGTTCAGTGAAACCAACCAATAAAAAGACGATTGTTTACCGCTTCATGGACCATATCTGCATCTTAAGCATCAGTGGTAATGATGCTTAACGGGGCCTCATATTAGGAGACTGAGCAGCAACAACAAAATCGCTTTCATGTGATAAAGGAAGCAAGTTAATGAACTTTAAGCGCAGGTAGGCGTTTTGACTATATGTGGGATCCGCGCATGCTCACCTGGCTATCATTCCTACACTAGAGGTCAAAAACCAGCAACATCAACATGGACTTGATCCGTCTTTCTCCCGCCGTCATGTGGTGATGATGCGTCAAGTTTTCAGTTGCAGTAGCCCCCAAGTTGTTGGAAAATCTGAATCTGCACCACAGACTGTCCAGTTATTTGGTTTTTCTATTTATTTTTGGTTTTGTGACTGTACTTGAAATAGGCCGAAAGTGTCCAGGTACTCGACTTCAGTCCAATCCACTTCACATGCACACGTGTTTTGATTGGAGCTGCAGACTTTTCTGCAAATCCGACCAACATTTTATAACAGTTTTCGACGTCTCAATCCCAGAAAAGCTCCTTGATTTCACCTTCTTCAATTCACCTTCACCTGATTTGTTTGCGGCACTGCTGCGTCTGTATTTTTATGCATTTTTTTTTTTTTTTTTTTTACTTTTTCCTACCAAAAGCTGACTTAAGTAAAATGATCTCGTCCTCCCTTGGACATGGAGGTGATGAGAGGACTCACTGTGTTTGGGTTTTCATTTCCAGTTTGGTCTTTAAACCACATCTGCTCAGATTTTCGTCCAATATGACTCAACCTTCACGTCAAGGCCCATCACTGATGAGGAGAGCTGAGTTTACATCCAGAGAGCAACCAGCACTTATTCCAAGCTTGAAGAAGGCGAGTCAGGTTATAATTAAGTGCATCAGTACATTTGACAGGGTGAAACTGCAAATGCTAAAATCGATCAAAAACATAATGCATTAAACAGACACAACTCTCGTTCAGTGGGTAATCATCACCGTCTGGAATTCCGCCCCTCTGGGTTTGGCTACTTGTGACTTGACCCACGATCAGGTCACAGCTTTGATGCAATGCAGGAGATCCGGTGGTTCTTCCAGAAGGCGCTCGGCATGCTGGGAAAACAATATTCAATTTGCATTAAACTCCAGGCCAAATCCTGCTTTTCGCTGACAGGGTTTGGCCTGTTTATTTCTCTCCACTGTTAATTCCAAACCATTCATGTTTTCCAGAAAATCAAAGAGACGACTTAATGAAGCTTCGCGGCCAAATACGACCGTGGCGATGGCTCGCACGACTTCCGTCCAGTCCCAGACCAGAACCGCCAGCTCATTTGCAACATGTGCTTCTCAGTACAGTATAAAAAAAAAAAAACATGGAAATATTAAAATCCTGCCAGATATTGAAGAATTGAGCTTTTCGCTTGTTGCACAACCGTATATATTTAACTGAACCTCGACGTCCTCATCACACAGGTTGAGTTGATTTTCAACAGAAAAAGAATCTGTCAAAGTAAAGCGTCAAAGTTGATTAAAATAGAACGCGCGCGATGATTTAATGTACAGGCACATTGTCCTCAGCAAATTAAGCCTCCGGTGTACGTGGCTGGATCTGCATTACTCTCGCACACGTGGATGCACAACATCTGTATTTGCAAAGCGGCCATGAGCTCCCGACTTTCAATGGACTACAAATTGGCCAATCCAGGACATTAACGTCGCTGCTTTGAAGCTTCGGCCTGACGTCTTCGGTCAGTCTCATGCTGGAAAATCCATCTTCTGCCACATTGCACCGCTCTCGCAGGCGGGCCGCACATTTTCCTGCAGCAATCCCATTAAAGCCACCCAGTGTTTGTGCCCAGTGTGAGGAGCTTGTTGACTTTCATTTTAAATTAGACTCTACTGCACACTTAGTTGCACTCAATTATTTGAGCTAAAGTAACTTCCCTGCAGATTTGATCAAATTATTTGTAAATAAACATTTTAATCTAATTTTGTTACACAAGGGGGGGGGGGGGGGGGTCTTTTCAATGTAACTCAATGACGGAAATATGTGTCACCTGGTCATCAACTTTAATTGGGAATAAAAGTTTAAACGGCTAAAGAAAGCAAAACAGCTATAACGGTTTATACGAGTTGAAAATGTATTTAAAAAAAAGAATTCAAGATAGTTACTTTCATCTTGAGTGGGCCAGACTGGTAAGTTAGTGCCAAAATAATGTTTAAATTTAAATCTTTATTTATTTTGGCGCACAGTATATAACCAAACAAATCCTCCTAAAAATGACAACAGCTTCAACATAAAGCTGGTTTTAATTAAATCTTCTGGTGCAAAATACAGGGAAATGTCCCCAAAAACCTTCTCCTATAGCTTTCCTATCGCATTACGCATGTTTTATAAAGCCTAATGCTCGTGGGCCAGCTTTCTCAGCACATTATCTCTGTGTCATGTTATCGGCTACTCTTAAGAAATGTGCTTTTCAAAGAAAAAAAAAGCTATATTTTCTTTAAAACTTTACAGTTTTCGTGGCGGTTTGGCCACATTGGAGCCTCTTGCTGGTTTTAACGTAAGTGGTGGGAATAGTATGGACTAACTGCAACCATCGGATGGAAGTGTTGCAGCTTTGCGAACCCAGGTGTAGAAGAAGAAGAAGAAGAAGAAGAAGAGAAAGGGTCCTCAGGGTCGATGAGAACGGTGGTAACTATATAAAACTGAACACGTCTATAGCTCTCAAATGAAGTTTTTAGATTCCCGTGAATATTGTTCAACAATGTACGGTGATATTGAGGCCTGCTGCTCTTGATGTTTCTAGTAAAACATCTACAGACCAAGAGGAGCAGGGTAAGTGAACCCTGCTTCCTCCAGCCTGGCGTGGATTATGGGATTAACTGGAAAGAGTGTGTGTGTGTGTGTGCGAGAGGGACTCGTGTTCTCCTGTGCCTGTCGATACAGAGTGTGCATTCAGTTCCACTTACTATTTTGACAGAAGTGCTTCTGCGTGATCCACTTATGTTATTTAAATAGAGAAGAGGTGTTGGGTCACTGCATGTCTGCACGCAACCTCGTCTCTTGCTCTGCCGCGGTATCGATGAGGCCAACGGATAATCTCTGGATGGATATGGGGCCTGCGATCCCGAACCGTCTTATGAGTGGCGTTCGGGACATTTGCCCAAGCTTTAATACTGTGCATGTAAGACGTACACAAATATATATGTGGTCCAACAGGGCAGCAAACACCGAAACATCTGGATTATTGCTATACTGGACTCCAGGCCAAGACGGACGTTATAGTTCTGATTCTAATAATATAATCATCTCTGAAATTCCACAGACATCTGTGCAGCTTCCCCCACACTTACAAAAAAAAAAAAAAAAAAAGTAAAGACAATTGTTCACTTCCCATAAGGCAACCCAGGTCACTCCAGGGTTGGTTTCAGGAAAAGTGGAACTTGTGTGTTGCAGGCTGCGATGGTAAATTATGTATACAAAGAGCAGCTCCAAGTTGGAGGGTTGTAAGTGTTTCTCTTTTTATTTTATTTTTTGCTCTTCCAGCAACAAAATAACTTAAAAAAAGTTGTTCCACAGAGATTTTCCCCATCAATTATTTGGGAGTACCTCTAACTCATTGACTTAAATTCCACAATGGGAGAGACAAAGTTACGTAAGAGCTTTTACATTTGCGCTCACTCCTTTGCATTTGGACAGATTCTGTATGAATACATCAACTTGAGTTGTCCTCAATTTACAAACATGGCGATCAAATGAATAATGTTGTGTAATTTTTGTTGCGTTCGTCATTGACCTAGAAATCACTCAACAGCTTATAGTTTTCATGCCCATGGATGCATTTTGCTGTTCAGTGATTAACAGGGTTCACAATGGAGATAATATTGGATAAAGTAGTGCCATTTTTGACAATGATCTGATAGATGACCTAACGTAGACTCAAGACTTAAAAAAGATCAAGGTTGATACCTTGGGTACATTGAGTTTAGACCAAGGTAGTTTGCCCAATTTGGTGTCCAATTATCAGTGGTGTGCAGTCAGGGGCAGCAGGGCTAGCACTGCTAGCACTGTCAAAAGGATTTTCCTTTATTTTTTTAATAATTAAAAAGTGATTCTGAAATCTGTGTCTGGAATCAATTAGTGACTTCAGCAACTTTATCCAGAAGACGACTGGTTCTATTTTGTGGAGCTCAAATCTCCTATGTGCACTAAACGCATCACAGCTCCTTTCCTCTGCTGGGGACCAGCAGGAACGTCATTGCTAACCTCTGATGGACGCTGCTATTGGCTTAACATGTTGAGTGATAGTATGATCAGCCAATCAGATGTTGATGTGTTATTGACGGACCGCCTTCGGGCCAGCAAAGTTTCGAGCGCTGGTCTTGGTGTCGTCACTGAAATGAGCTTGACTGATTGGCCCATGGGCAGGTGGTGATGACGTGGTGTTATTATCTGCTTCTCTGGAGTGATGATGGCGGGTGATTTAACAGCAAGATTGGACGATGCATAGCGGAACTGTTTCAGGACCTTTTTTTATTGTGAGTAGAAGATAGACCGACACCAGAAATGGATGAGCTAGCTCGGACAAACAAAGGCTTTGTGCAGCATTTTACAGCAGGATGGATTCAATCCACAAGTGATGGTGAGTGCCAGTTTTTTATTTATTTATTTTACTTTCTCTGGATTAGTTGCTGCTTTTTGATTGTAACGTGGTGTTTCCCATACAGTTGTGTACACAGACAGACAAGCAAACATGCATGACAGTAGTGCTTCAGTGCTTTGTGTATTTCCTGTAGGACATAATGTGCAGCTGCAGGCGGGGCGGGGGCCCCGACTTGCTACTGCTAACTATACTTCTATTTGAAACCCATATCCAGTTCGTGTCTGTGATCATTCAGAAGTTTCTTGACACCACTGGAAAAGGAGATGGAGATTGAGAGAGCATTAATGGTGCGAACAGCAAGAGGAGTGCAGTCATAGACCTATGGAACTAGAATTGTATTGGGTTTATGAGGGGGAATCTAATACTAAATTTCTATGTGCTCTGTCTCCTTATGTGTCGTTTTTCGTGTGTTTGGTGAGTCGCAGCGCCCCTAAAGGCCTGGCATGTGTACTACATGCCCTGAAGCCTGGTGTTGAGGCGTGTTCATGGTGACATGAGGACAGAATTTCTTTCTGTAGAAGGCTGGGGAGAAAAAAGATAATTTTTTTCGTTGTGTGCATACACCCCAAGTATAACTTACAAAGAGGACTTTAAGTTTAAATTTCCAGTGGGAATTGCCCTGTTTTCTGGAGATTATCACAACAAAACACTGCCGACCTGAACTGCACAGCCGATTGCAGCAAAATTACATTAGCATCAAAGCTGTCCTTTGAGTGTGAATTCATGAAACGGTAAATGCTGAAATCTGTGGGAATCCTTTGTTCTCAGAAGCCACAAGCTTCTCCCTTTGTAATTCTGGGTAGAAAGACGGAGGCCTGATGGATTTTCAGATTTAAAGTTCTTTGAAGAAATTACAAGTTTTTCCATAATAGATTCGGAAATAAAGTACATTAAATGTGAACCTTTTTTGAAAGTACTTTTACTTCTTTGCACTACGACAGAGGGAAACACTAATTGTCTATGTTCATAAGTTTTCTGTATTCAGCCAACCCAAACGTGATCAAACGGTGCTGTCCATGGCCCCGAAACGTATCCTGACATCCTTGCTTTCGTAGATTTAACCGTGAGACTTGAGCTTCGTTTACACAGCAACGTTTTCAAGTGCAAACAGAACGATTTTGTTGCCTGAGTCAGTTTCTACATATTATGGCTCGGATCATGGTTCAGACCCACAATAACCACATTTACATGCTCCATTTAACAATTGATTAAAGGGAACTGCTTTGTTTGTCACTGGATGTAAATATCGAGAAACAAACTCGGCTTGCCTTGCACACACTTCAAAGACTTTACAACCACACTTGAAGCTTCAAGAGCAGCGCGCAAATAAATTCAACAACCCCAGCAAACACTCCCTCCTACACACATTATATATTTTGCAGCCTCCATGATTATGCTGTGAGGACCGAGCTCTGCCTGAAACCAGAACCAACTAAGGGCCTGACCTCGCGTGGCCTTTTTTTTTTTTTTTTACAATGAGTTCAACCTGAATACCTCCCGCTTCTCTCTCCACCCACACGCGCAGGTTTACACTATAGACTTAAGCCTCCTGAGCAGCAATTAACAGCTGCCAGCATGGCTAACAATCCCTTTAACCAAAGCCTAATGAAAGCCCCAGCACCTCTTAAGTGTCTCTCCAACCGTGTAACAAGCTCTCTTCATTATCAGACAGCCACAGCCACATAACGCCGCGCTAATTAAATAAGGACAGCGGTGGCGTTCGGAGGACTGATAACTGGATTTGTCAATGTATCAGGTCAATGCCAGTCAATTATAAACAACATTCTTTTGTCTTCTTCCGTCTGAAGCCGAAAAAAGTGTAATTAGTGTTTTTCTTCTTTACCCCTGACCTAACAGATGTGTTAAAAAAAAAAAAAAAAGGAAAGGAAAGAAAAGTCGTCTATCAGGAGTTTAATCTGAAATATGTGCGTTTGGAGCCGCATGGAAAGGCTTTTATCAAGCAACACAAGGTCTTCTGATTGTGAGCGGAAAGAAAAGATGATGTTCTGTGTTTGTTGACGTGTCGCCACAAACGCATTGTGCACGCCGTGAACCGTCGAGTCGAACCGAACGCCTTTGCTTCACCTGAAATCAAAAGATCGTATTTCTCAGGTGAAAGAGTAACCCTTCAGCCGGCGTGGCTTTCTGGCCGCTGTTCGATGGGGGGTCGGGTGATTCGTGTCGCCCCTTTTTTCTTCCATGAGAA
>NC_137669.1:7093397-7120897 GCF_963422515.1 Blennius ocellaris
CGTTCACAAATCCTATACCTTCTCTCTCCCGCTTCTTTTCTGTTGAGTTTCCCCCTTTTTTTTTTTTACAACTGAACTTATACAGTCAATGTAAAGATTCATGTAAAAACTTATTAAACCACTTTGCTGCATCTGCATCCACCCCAAATATAGCAGAAAATGAAATTCCTGATCAGCGTCTTTCCCACTGTCCGGACGTGTCACAGCTTTGGTTCATACATTAAATTAGATGAAATATCACACGCGAGGAGTAATTGGATACATCAAAGCAGAAAATAATGTAAATAAGACCGGGTCAAGGGCGGTGAATTATACATGCATGCACTTGGCAACCAGAGGGCAACCGTGAAGGAGCAGCCAGGCCGAAAGCCACCGTGGAAACGTGCAAGAAAGTAGAAAGAGCGTGACAACTGAGCCCAGTTTTGAATCGAGGTCCCACATCAAGAAGGCGCGCTTCTCGCTCCATTCAGTCATTTTCTTTTTTTCCCTCTCGGTCTGAAGACATGCTCAGGTGAACCCTGTCACAGAGAGCGCATTTGCTTCCTGGGTGTTTGCTCCCGTGATGGAGCGGCAACTTCTCTCGGCAACGGCACACCCAGGTGATCTGGGATTGTGACTTTGAGGCAAGTGCGCGGTGGCGAGGTTCAGCATCGGCCCGTTCGGGGGGGGGGAGAAAAAAAGAAATGAGGCGTCATCACAGGTGGAGGGATGGTTCTGCTGACCTAATAAAAGTGGCTTTTACCTAAACGCCTGGATCTGTGCAAATGCCCCGTTTCTCTGATTCACCAAACAAAATCACAAGTGCACAATGGAATCTTCAAATAATCAATACTTGTGTTTACACCTTTGTAATTAGAAACTGGAAGACTGGATTTTCCATCATATAACTTGCACCTGAGCTGAGTATAAATGGCATGAGTCATAATATGCATCATGAAGTGCAACAAATGATTAAATCCAATTTTTTCCAGCTGTATACTTACTCACTGTTGTTTGAATTGTGTCTTTCTAGTGATATTTTGCTTGCTGTCAGCCAAATATAGTCACTATAACATGCTCTGTATTTTGAGATGTAGTTTGCTTCTTAATATAGGGCGCATGGCCAGTGGAACAAACAAAAAACGTCAGACGACGCTCTGAGGAGACGTCATCGAAACACGTCGGTCAGGTAAAAAAGCGCCCTTCATTCATACTTTGTCGGTTGAAAAGAAACCATATCATCAAGTTAAGACGGCAAAATGAACATAATTCGGCTGTTTGTCACCCGGGCCTCCGCCATTACACAGATCAAGGTGTCGATTTACGTCAACCAGACTTCACAAATAGTGATGAACGGATCTCCCCGAATGGCTCGTCCAGCCGCTCGTCTTCAGATGATCTACCAGCATACCAACAAGCAGCGCTCAACTCATCCGTGGCATCCCGACCGTCTCTATAATTAAAAATTTCATCTCAAGGTGGCCTTTCATTGCCATTATTCCGGGGAATGTCTGAGTGATGGCCGTGCATTCTGAGTATTGTCTCCTCACCGATGTCATGCGAGGTTTAAATTCAGGCAGTAGCTCCGGGTTCCCGCCGAGGAATGGCAGCAGGCGCAGTCTCGCATTTTGCCAGACGACGAGTCCCAATGGCGTCACGTGACCCTCCTTTGTAAAACGTATAGGAAGAGGTCACTTTCTTTTGACGGATCCCTCATTGAGGTGTGTGGGACACCTTTCAAGCGTTCGGAATATTCGGCATGGTGGCGTCAGGTTTCATTTCAGTGAAGTAAAAGAACTACGATCTGCCACCGATGGGATGCAAGATTTATTTTTAAAGTTGTTAGTCATCGTCGATGAAGCTGTGAACCAAAATTATATTAGTGTTTTTGTTTTAACCCCGTGACTTTACTCAAACACCTCACATATATGATAAACATGTTGGTTTGCATAAAATTTGATTTTCAAGCATAAATAAACGTCCTGAATTACCAATTTAGTACCAATTTGATTTCCATCCAATATTGCCAACGAGGATTAAAGGCAGTGCAATGCTAATATAAGTTTTTATATATTTTTCCCAAACATATTTTGTCAGTTTTGATTTATAAATCTCTCATAATTGCAGACTGTCTCTGTCGAAAGTATTCAGCATGGAGCCTCCACGCTTAATTAGCCGAACGAACTAAACTGTTGACAAAAACTGCAAAGCCACATTCTGAAAATGATTACATTTTACAATCAGGTAAAGAAAACAAACAAACCCAACAAGGGGATTAACCGATTAACATTTCTGTTATCGCCGTGCAACATTTAAACAAACGCATTCCAGGCAAGGTTTGTACTAATCATTTATTGAGAGAAAGTCTCATGTCCAGTGTGGAACCGTTCAGTTTAATATGTAAATCAGGTTAAGAGATATTACAAATTCCGATTTGCTCTCATAATTATGGCAGTTGTTCCGCATTTCTGAATCTCTACAGGGGAATTCAGAAGTGAGTCATGAATACTTGTGTACGCAATGTGAATGTTATGCGGCAAATGGCTTCTTTTTTTTTGTTTGTTTAGCTTTTATAAATGAAAGTATAAGCGAATCATAACAGTCGTAACAGGTCCACAGATGTCGCATTAACCTGTTGAAAACTGTCCGTCCCTTTTACGTTTCCTGAGAATAACTGAAGATCAAAACATACATTTTCGTGTGACATTACAACATGTTCTTCTTGGTCTTCACTAAAAATGTCCACTTCCTTACTGGGAAGTTCTGAATTGTTCTCCCACTTGGAAATCTGAACTTTACCAACACGGGTTCTCGTGAAGCGAACGCCGACATTCACAGAAACCCGACGAGACACAATATAACAGGAAACTCGAGGTGGTGGTGGGGGTGGGGGGGGGGGGGGGGGGGGGCTCGACAAGATTTAAACAACTCTGGAAGTTCTAGAACGGGGAACAATGTGTACCAGGACAACACGTAGGCCAAAGCAAAACAAAGACCTTGGAACACCCGAGGTGGGAGCAACGAGTGTAACTCCTTGTGATCGGCTCAGCCGGGCCTGTACGTGTTCGCCACTCGTCTTGTGTCTGCCGTCGGCGGCCCCAAGAAGTCCCGTCCGGACCACCTGGACTCGGGAGCCAGTTGGGACCCGGCACGTCTTATCTGATACAGTTATCATCTGGCCGTTGAGACGCGGAGGAACAAAACTGAGGCAGCAATTTTGCTCTTCTGTGACTGCTGGCTTTTAAATGGGAGCTTACAAACACCATCTGCCCACAGCCCAGCCAACATGCTCTGTATATATGAATAGTCAATGTCAATTAACTTGTTTCTCAAGTGTTCACTCCAGCGATGAGATGCCCGGATATCGCACTACTTCTCACTACAAGTGTGTGCGTGTGTGTGTGTGTGTACATCTGTGTACAGTATGCATGTGCGTAGAGTGGGGGGGGGGGGGGGGGGTCTTAATTAAAGCTGCTTAATATGCGTATGGATGGGCTTTTTTAGGGGTGAAAACAAATTTGTGAGGGAACATATGGTGCCCCAGACATGACACACACCCACGTAATACGCAGACACTTGCAGACGCGCACACACACACACACACTTTCAATCTTCAAAGTGACACGCACACGCCTGGACTCCGGCAGAAAGCAAAGTGATGGATTCTGGGTTGATTATAAGTGTTGGAATATCATTAATCCTTTTTTTTTTTTTTTTTTGTTAAACCCCTATTTTTTTTTTTTTTTTCCTCCTCCTGGCTATTTGGATAGGTGTGTGTTCACGCACATCCCAATGTGTGTTTGCGAGAGATTATTTCTGGCAGATGGAGAGAGCGGCGGCCCCTTCTGCAGGGTCAACGGGGGGAAGTTAACCAGCACAGATTGTTGCCTCTCCTCCTCCTCCTCCTCCTCCTCCTCCGTTCTCCATTCCCCTTTTCACTCCTTCAAATCAGCCTCGACGCCCACCTCCAGCCCTTCTCCACCACACCCTCTCCTCCTCCAGTCGTGTCTGATTCTTCTATCTGCTTTGACAAAGACGAATAAGGAAGAGAGATATATTTAGTCACAGAAGAGATCCACACATTCATGCAATACCGGAGTAACACTCGGGAGGTGGAAAAGTATTTTCAAGGCGATGGTGACGGCACACAGAGAAAATTCCCCTGGCGCTAACATAGACCTGCAAGAGCGCGCAATTTTCAAGTGGGCGATTGACCGGGTCCTTGATGCGTTCTGACAATACGCATGTATTTCGATTGAGAACTAAGTGGCGGGATTGCAGGTGGTGAGTGTTTTTCCACATGTTGAGTTCGGTTTGAAATTATGACAGGAAGCTCAACAATGTGAAAGAGAAGGCTCGAAGAAAGTCGAGGCTCCGAGTCGCCGCTGGTTCTAATGTAAAGGAATACATATATTACTCGTCCAGTGCTTTTCAAGGATGGGAGAAGAATGTGGGGTTCATGGGGAGGCTTTGTCCCGCCATAATTTATTTCCTATGATGAAAAGACGCAAGGGGACGGTGAAAGTGGGATTTTCTATAACCAAAACACACATAAGATGATTTTTTTTTTTTTTTTTTTTTTAAATTAGTGTAATACTATAAATATGTCTATCTTCCATACCGATTGCTGATCAGCTGGAGTTGATCCCAGCCGACGGCAGGCCTCAAGGTAAACTCTAGACAGGTCTCTCACACACACACACACACACACACACACACACACACACACACACACACACACACACACACACACACACACACACACACACACACACACACACACACACACACACACACACACACACACACACACACCCCGAGGACAATTTAGGCCCCATTTACATGCCAATTGAAAACGCATCACATTTTGCATTTTCCCTTTTCACATTAAAGCCAAGCTTTAGAGCCACCAATTAGACTGATACGCACAATTTGGACTCTGAGAGGAAACTCACAAACACGCTTGTTCCACACAGTAAAAGCCCCCAACCCGGACCTATACCATGTCACTATGAACGCTCCCCACCAATTCTGCTTTTTATTTAAGGATCAAGACGGTTATATATTAAAAACATCTCCCATCCTCCCATATTTATGTTTTTTATAGCTGTATTGGGGGGGAATTCGCCTCCCTACCCTTGTACTTGCCTAAGCCTAAAGTTAAAAAGACTATATATTTAAAGGAAAAACAACTAGGATTTGAATAGGTGTTTTTGAAAAGAGCCCTCCAACCTATGAAATGAGACGAGAGGAGACGTACTCGCACCTCCGACGATGCAGCTGATCACTTTTTTCGAGGAATATCGTGCATACTTGTGGAGCTAAGAAGACGAGCGCAAGTGGCCAATTGCCTGAGGCTAAATGGTTGCAATCCATACAATAATGGACTTAAAACATCCACAGGCCTTATCGCTCCAGCCCATATGTCTTAGCATATGTGCGATTACACCACTCCACCTACATGTTCCAAACCTGAGACGTCGGCCGACAAGAGGAAGCCACGCGGGAGGATTAGGAGTCAGTGTGTTCCCAAATCCCAAACACGGGGTTCCTCAACCAATCGCGCAGCGAGCGGTCTCCGGGCTAACCTCCCGGTGAGCCGCGGCGGGGGGAATCCTGGAACAATGCTCGTCAAGGCGACGCCTGGAGGCAAACGGGATCCTGGAATCGGGAATTTCTCTGATCCCCCCCCCCAAAAAAACCCAATGAAATTGAATGCGATTGCTTTCAAGAGTCCAGAAGAGAGAGAGAGAGAGGGAGGAAGAAAGAAAAAAGATGTTGTGTACATGGCGTCGGGTTTTGAAGCTGGAGTGTTTACAGTGGAAACCGCCTCGCTGTCACGTCGACTTAACTTACCTGCCCACACACGTGGAAAATCATCCATCCGCCCACGAAGGTGAATATATAAATACTTATTTATCACCGGCGTCATTAAGAAGTTTCCTGAACCGAACCCCCCACTCCCCCCCCCCCCCATATCCCCCGTCAACACCGCCACCCGATCGCCGACAGACACAAGACAAACGCTTCTACAATAACGCCACACTTCCCCCTCGCAGTCGATACCCGCCGATACCTGATGAACGCTGAGGCGAGGGAGGACAAAAAAAAATCTCAAAACTAGCGGGCCGGAGGTAGAACAGTAATGAGGTCACAACCTCATACATATTGTACATAGTTTGTCAGCGGCTGCAGTGAAATTGAAATTTCTGAGAATCTCCTTGCAGCACATCCGTGACCCTGTGTGTACTTGTTTGCCCTGCAGCTTATCTGCAGCTCCTGGGGGTTAAGATGGAGTTTGACAGCCTTGCTTCTTCTTATTTATTTTAATATATATATATATATATATATATATATATTTTGTTGTTGTTGTTTTTATTTGCTTGTGTGTATACGCGGCTATTTTTTTTTAACCCGCACCCCCCTCGACCCCCCCCTTTCCAACCGTGAAGTAGTATCAGCCAAAGCCTGGATGATGTTTTATGAGAACCATTGATCAGGAGCTGCACATTGATGAGCTGAGGCGAGGCGGCATTGTGAATGAAGCAGGATATAGTGGTGACCCAGGGGGAATCACAACACACTCCAGCCTGATCTCCTGCAGAGCCGCTTGGTACCCCAGTGCTGTCTGCCCTGATAAATATACTCTCTCTCTCTCTCTCTCTCTCTCCTCCTCCTCTCTCCTTCTTTCTCTCTCTCTCTCTGTTTTCGCGGCCTGATGAATGCAGAGCGAATCAATAAATCTATTCCCCTGCTGGATACCTGATAAAATTTACAAGGACAAGCTTAATAAATTACTAATGGGGTGGCCAATTAGTTTGTGTGCTTGCCTTTGCAGGAGTGTGTGTGTGTGTGTGTGTGTGTGTGTGTGTGTGTGTGTGTGTGTGTGTGTGTGTGTGTGTGTGTGTGTGTGTGTGTGTTAAACTCTTGCCAGGTCATTTGTATGCACGCGTACGTGCTGGCTTGTCCTCAGTCCTTTGCTGTCTCCTCATTTTTTATAATTTTTTTCCCAATGAAAACACAATTTTTGTGATAAGCTGGCAGTGTCCACCTTCTCTCGCTCACACACACACACACACACACACACACACACACACACACACACACACACACACACACACACACACACACACACACACACACACACACACACACACACACACACACACACACACACACACACACACACCGGCCCGTAGCTTTGCCCACTGTGTGCTTGGAATCTTTATTCCTCGACCCTCAAATATTAATGTTGTGTAAGCTGTAAAGTACTCTGATGTATTTTTAATTGATTCTACTTTGTTGTTTTGAACTCTTGCCAAGCCAATGATTTAGTTTTATTACCTACACATTAAGTTATCATTTATTTACCATTTGAGGCCCATTACCATATGTGATGTTTAGCATTTGAAGGATTCTCTGAATTATTCATGTGGAGTGAAAGAGTCTGTGCTTATGGTGAGATCATGGAATCAATATAACTTTTCTTTCTTTTTGTTTTGTTTGGCTGGCTTAGCCTAGCGTGCTAATCGAAAGCGGGTGGTAGCCTCTGCTACACTAACAGCTGAATGGGTTGTCGTTGCCTTAAAGTGATTGAAGGGACTTCAGGAGTAGAAGCAGAGTTGTCATCTTTTTTACTCATCCGGATTAAAGTTGTAGATTTCAGTTAAATGCCCAATTTCCTGTATTTTACCAATAATTGATCTAATTTTCAGCTATTGCTGAATTCTAATGAGAGGCTTGGATGCCGAGAAACCATGGTTACTCATAAACTACAGTAACGACTATAAACTATAGTAACTATGGTAACCTGAATGTTTATTTTTTTACACGAACTTAACCACATCTGAGACGTTACTCAATGAAGCCTCGATCTGTTCAAATAAGTTCATTTTGCCTTCAGTTTTTCTCACCTTATGTGGTTTGCAGTCGTCTTTTCGGGCAGTTTTTGAAACGTACATTACAAAACGTGTGATTCGAAACATCGTCACAGACACGTCGGCTGGATTTGAGGCCATGGAATGTACGGTTTGTTTATTCAGCACTTACCACTGTTACATCCCAAACATGTGAGCCTCAGTAGGTAATATGAGACGTTTGTACCAACGGGGCTTGTAGAGAGGCAACATGAAGGTTCATGCGCAACAAAGTTCTCAAGAGGAGTTTTAGTTTGTTGACTTTATTGAGTGAACAAACTTGTTCCAATACCTCCTGATCTCTCTCAGCAACTCGGGAATGTTTAGTGCTCGCAGAGATGTTTACTCCCTAATTTTAGCTCTTTTCCTTCCAGGCAACAACCATTTACTACCCAGGTATAAGTGCAGCAAGTCTGGGGACGATTCTACAGTTACATTTAGCAGACGCTTTTATGCAAAGTGATGCACATCTGAGAATACTTACAGCACAACACTGCCGGCCTCCCAAGGAGCAAATATGGTAAAGTGTCTTGCTGGAGGATACAACCCAAACAATCTTGTGACCGCAGTGGTGTTATTGGTTCCGAGTTTCTCATTTTTACCACTCGAGAGCGCTTCTCTCTGACAAAGAATAAAATATCTCCTTTGTTTTTCTCCTCAACTTCCAAGAATCATGCTGCAGAATGCAAAATCGGAGCCAAGATGCCTCTAAACACATTTTAGGGTGCTGCTGTGAACAGACTTGTCCTCCAATCCGAAAGCTAGCAGTTCGATTCCCCTATATTTTTAGTGTGGGATTTCTTTCAAATAAAAATTTGATCCAATAATTATATTGGAATGTATAAACAGCCTATCTGATTTAAGAAATTGTTGACTCTTCCTTAATAAGTTTATTTTTTTAAATTTCACACCAGATGTTTTGCGGAAAATATGTGTTATCACACAATATTAGGTTTTACAGAAGCTATGAAGACACAACAGCTGATTGGCAAATCTGAGCAGATTCCTTTATTTTGGCCCCACTGGTCTGTGGATCGAAAATCCATCTTAACCATTACTGGTGAACTTTGACCTCAAGTGGCTTTATTGTACAGGAATTTGTCACACTTTTACAAGAGAATAGAAAATCAAGAGTCAGCTGTGGAAAGGTCATCAAAGTTCACCGGGAAGGAAAATTACTAAGGGTGTTTTCTTTTTTTTTTTTTAAACTGCTATAAAATGTGAAAAAGGGTCGAGCAGCATGTGATATAAAAGTGTTTGAAAAAAGTGCAAAAAAAACACAAGGAATGAGATCCAACAGCATGTGATCCTAAAAGAGGACTCTGGAATCCTGCACGCTCTGAGCACATTATCAAGAACTGGTGACTTGCTGAAGAGAAAAAAGTATTTGGGGAACATTTCATCTCCTCGTGAGCTATCTTTAGGAAAACAACGGTTCTTCTTTCTTCTTAATAAGAGAGAAGAATCAAATATTGTAAGTTGCGAGGTTTTCACGTGTTTACATGTTCTATTTTGTAGCAATTTAGGCACCGTTTATATGACGTTTCAAGTGAAACCGCATTGTTTTGCATTTTTGTTTCAGGATTTCGCATTTTGGGAATTTTTCAAAATGATGTCCGATGACATAGCACGTGCAGAAATGCTGAAAATTGTGTCGTTTTCGCCTCTAATGGTGCCCTTTGTTCTTGTGATGAAACAACACACGTACACAGTGAACAATACGCTAACAATGTGTACATAGACGTTCGTCTGGACAGAGGAAGTCGTTATGTTGACAGTCAACCATAAAACCACAAAGTCCCCGGAGAATATGGACTTCTCGTCATGACACTCATGACACGCCGCCATGCTTGTTATTGCCCATCTACTCACGCAGGTGCAGAACAACCGTTTGATATTTCTGTGGTGCGCATGCACACTAGCATTTCTGTCATCGACATTCAGACAGACATGTTTTCAGTGGCTCCGGCCCCTGTTGTCGCGTAAACAGACGCCAGAAACACAACAAAAGTTTCACCTTTACCCTTGAAAATATTGGCCTTGGTAAATCAATCAATCAAACATATAAAGTGCAGTTGTATCAGCAGGTTTTCAAAGTGCTTCCTGAAAGACAGACCTTCTAACAACAAGATAAAACAAGACGGAGAAGATAGAAATGCAGTTTGAAAGACAGAATGCTACTGTTACAAATGAGTTTAATTTGTTTAAAAGTAAATACAGGTCAAAAACACTTAAGCGAGAGATGATGCGTGCTAATGCTAACACCACTGTGCTAGCTTTCTCGATGACCCTGCCCGATAACCAAAACATTTTGTTTAGATTTCACTGACATACTAAAACAGTCGGAACAGAAATCCATTGAAACAGCTGGTTTCTGTTTCTCATAGCGGCTAAATCCCAAACAGACTAGCTTAACCAGCTAAAAGGGGCCGGCAGCTGCTTCCATCTCGCACTCTACCAGATGTTGGCGGCGCTGCGCCGCTTTCTTGAGTGACAACTGAAAGCGGCGGAAAGGAAGAAGTTGTTCAGCTGTGCTTTGTTTTCCACTGCTGACGGAAAGGAAAACGACACCGCTTCCCTCGCCGGTGGTGGGAGCTTCCGGGGAGAGAGAGAGAGACCCCTGGCCCGCGGCCTCGCCGCAACAAAACCAAAACACACAACCGATGCCGGATGTGTGGATTTTAGCCAAAAACACAGAGAGAGAGAAGAGTGAGAGACACCAGCCCCGTGTCTCTCCTCCATTAACCGGCGTAACATCAATGAATCTTTTGAGGATCGCTATCTTCAAAAGGCATCGCAGCTTTCCTCCCGCAGACGAGACTGTAATTATTCTACATTTGCATGATAAGTGTGTCTGCCTGTGTACGCGTTTATGTATGTATGTATGAGTGCTTAAACGCACATTAGCCGCAGTCGGGCACGAGTTCTCGTCTTTTATCTCGCCGCGGAAGACGGGAAGAGGCCTTTTTAATGTGGAGTCTGGATCGCTGTCTCTTTGCTCTTCATCTGAGCGTTCATCATTAGCCACTGTCAGCCCGAGAGCTTTGAAGTGGAGTCAGGGGCTCTCTGGCGATGTGGAATAGTTATGACACTTGGGCTCCGTATTTGTGGTGCATCCACTTCCATTTAGAAAAATAGAAGAAGAAGAAAAAAAAAAAAAGAAGCCTCTTTATTCATTTTTTTTTTTTTTTTTTAATATATACTTACATGTTAACTCCGGCAAGTGTTTTGAAAAAAGTCGTTTAACTTGCATGACGTACATTAGCTGTAACGTGGCATGCGGTAATAAGGGCTGAGTTGTTTTTTTTCCCCCTCCCCTTTAAAGCAAGATATGTTTGTGTTTTGTTTTTATTTGTATTTTTTTTCATTTTCAAGACAGGAATGTTCTAATAACTCCTCATGCTTCACCGGCTCTGATGATGGGAAGATGCAAATATAGTAATGGAGGCGGGGGGGCGGGGGGCGGGGGGGCGGGGGGCGGGGGGCGGGGGGGCATGAAGAACCGTAATGGGGTAAATGAGTATAGTGAATGGGTGTTTCACTCCGAGAGATGTCCTGTGCATGCGGCGCAGTGTGGCTTCATGCACAAATAAACATATACGGAGTCAAGCAAACGAAGAAACGTTTTTAGACGTGCACGATCTCCCAAGGCCTCATTAGACTTCCGGATAAGTGTGTGTGTGCGCCCGAGCGTGGCCGCATACATAGTGTAACGGCGGAACATACAGTCAACACTTGACTGGCCTGAAAGCTCATCTCGGCGGGCAATCAGGTGCACCGTGTAGCGGTGCCTCATTTAGCTTATTCATTATGGATCGTGTTTATTCAGCCTCGGCTTTCTTGAACGTCGACGCGGCTCGCCCTCAGACTCCTCTGTGGCCTCCGCCGGGGCCCGGGGATCCTTCCTCCCCCAAGTTTTATTTTTGGCCCGGCTCCCAATCCGTCGCACGATGGCTGCTTCAAAATTGAGAGTTGCGAGTGCGGTCCTGTTGCTGAGTTTTTATTACTGCCAGTTCCCGGTTCAGGTCTCCTCCTTAGTTTCCGTAAGGAGGTGATTAATCGTGCGGTTTGGGGGGGGGGGGGGGCAGAAGTAATTGCTTTAAGAAAACAAGCAGTGGTGTTGGTGTCGTGGCATTAAAAAAAAAATGCTGCGAAATCCTGCACATTATACGCAGGAAGGTGTTTCGGGACGTTCGGTCTCAATCTGTGCTCTTTTGAATGAAATATGGAGGCTTGGAAGAGCTGCTGTGTTGTAACTTACCAGGTTTTCAGAGTGTTTGCTTTCTGAAGCGAAGCAGGCGCGTTGAAAAGCATCAATCAAGCAATCAAAGTTGACATATGGAGCACTTTTCAAGCAGGTTAGAACAATGTTTCTCTACAGATTGACACAAGACAAACAAGGAAATCAGTCTGTATGCGAATAATGCATTCAAACGGTTTGCTAGGCGCAAATTGCACTGCATGAAAACACAAATATACTGTAAAAGTGGTTATACATTGTACAATTTTGTCTGTCCTGGACAAAACGACTTCAGCAATATGTCTCATCTGTGGTTATACAGTGAGAATAATTCACAGACAACCATTTCTGACTCTTATTTCAGAAGATCTCTACATACAAACGTCAGCAAATCTTGTTTTTCCATCACAAAATGAAGCTGTAATGATATTTTATACATATTTATAATAGCCACTTATTCTACGAGCTGCCATGTTGTTGTGAACCACAGCTGATCATGGCAGACCTCCAACAACGACTCGTGTGGCGCTTTTTTTCTGCTTTGAAACAGAATTTAAGCATTTTCTTTGACATTTTAATAGGAATGAGAAGCGATAGTCTCTGTCTTTGGTCCCATTTACACAACGTTTCACGTGAAAACGCATCATATTTCCGTTTCCGTTTCTTGTCCTGGAATGATGACTTCCTCTTAATATTTAAAAAAGACCATTTAGACTGTTCTTTAAAAAAGCTAATTATAAATGTATAGCCACAAGTAGAACAGTTATGACAATTACAGGCCAAACTAAAGCTGTTTAACTAGCATGAAAAGAGATTAAAAAAAAATGTATTCCCAACTCCCGGTAGTAATATTATCATGAAATGTGAAAAACAATGTCTGACGTTTAGCCAAAATCACGAGTGGTTTGAGTTTTTTGTGGGGAAACGACGTGGTTCAGGCTCTTTGAAAGGCCGTTCATTACACAATATGAAAACTGTGGGTCTCAGTTTAACCGGGTATCATAATGGAAAGACAAATAAGTGGCATTACACGGCTCTAATGTGGAGAACTAATGCGGCTATCAATCCTTGCAATAATTGGATGTATTAAATTCAGATAATTAAT
Organism: Blennius ocellaris; assembly: GCF_963422515.1. Classification (NCBI taxonomy): domain Eukaryota; kingdom Metazoa; phylum Chordata; class Actinopteri; order Blenniiformes; family Blenniidae; genus Blennius; species Blennius ocellaris. The sequence continues at coordinate 7,106,638 of NC_137669.1, forward strand.
TTTCCTCAGATCTGTAGCACGCAGAATACAGTGGGCTGAATCCAGCAATAAACTAGTATGTTTATGATCTGATATCAGCAATGCAAATATCGCAGAACTGATGAAGACATTTAATATTAATGCTAAAGTTACCATCCTAATTTGCTATTTTCTTTTTTTTTTCTGTATAGTTAAATCATTCCAATTCAATCACTCCTGAGGGAAATAACCAGTTATGGTAAGTTTCCTTTTTAACCTGAACAACTCTTGGTTTTCCATTTTCTGAATACGAGGAATTCGGTGTACTTCTTTCTATTATACTTCTTTCTATATGGTGTTTTAATGGTCATCCTGCCAATGCTTTAAGACCTTGTCCTCCTGTTTTCCCAGAGTAAGGCTGTACTGCAGGTTTTTACATTAGATTATTTGACCTGTTTGGCAAGAGTGGCCCTACAAGGAGTGTAATACTCCAGCCGACAAACCCTCGGGATCGTAGAGACACACAAACTCTCCCACCACGGTAATCTAGACGTCCCATTGCGATAGATTTACACATCCTAAGCGATTTCCACTTAAAAAGTTGTGGCGTAAACGTGACTTGAGACCCAAAACTACACAACCGATTCGGGTGCTGTTGTAAAAGCTACCTGCTTTTCTGTCGGCGTCACCTTTCTGAAACAGCGACTCCGGGGAAAACGTGGGAGTCTGAAGGCTGCGGGACCCAGTCTGTCCTCGCACCGCAATGACTTTGTCCTCCGGGGACCTCGACAATTTACAATGGACTGATCCACCAGAGAGGATGTCTGATCTGTGACGTTCCAGCACGCGATGTGATGAAATACATGCTCGGGAAAAAAAAAAGACGAAAGGTCAGCCCCGTTCCAACAAGACGTCCTGTCTGATCGCCACAAATCTACAATATAATCAGAGCGCACGTTTTTATGGAAGGGTGCTGGAGGACTGTCACTTTTTCGATTGAATCAAATAGATTTTCTTTCAGCCAGCGCATTAGCCTGCAGTTTGGCAAACTTGAGCGTATATTCCCATACTGTAAAGCAGCGGCCCTCGGTAGATAATGTTACATAAGTCAAATGTCAGCTCGGTTGTCAGCGGGCTGGTAGTCTGAATGACGTTAGCGTGAATGACCGCGAAAGGATGGAGGCCGACGCATTACATCAGATCAATAGTAAAGATCCCCCCCCGCCCTCTCCCACCACCACCACCATCACCCCATAAAGACTGACAGCCTTAATAACTGTCCTAATAACAGCGGTGCAGATTAATAAAGCATACCATAAATGATTACCTCCATCATTAATCCATTCCATGGCTATTTAAGGCCGCGCGTATTAACTATTTGGACAGGAGGTTTCACGTGTTAATGGCCAGACCGAACACACCGAGCGCTGGGAGGACATTAGAGGAACACGCGCTCTGATTAATGCCATTCACAGGAATAGAAGCAAATTAGGCGTCCGGCGTCCACCTGAAGAAATAAAATAAAGCTGGGGGTGGGGGGTGGAGGGGGGGGGGGGGGGGGGCGAGAGAGCTCAGGCGAGAAATGAAATGTTTGCACTCGAACCGGCGTAATCCCCTCGCAGCCGATCCTCAGATGAAACTGTGGCCTCTCATTAGCTGCTGCACGGACCAGATCGCATCGGGTCCACTGATTCATTTGGGAAATCCATCCACATATTGCGTACGCCCTCCTTATGGGTGTGCTGGAGGCTCAGCCTGTTAGAGTGTGGATGATGACAGAGCTGATTCAGACCCAATAAATAATAGAGTGTTACTGGAGGTATCACCTGATGAATATTGCATTCCCGTTCCTGCCGTCCTCCCGTCTGTCTGTCTGCCGATCCGTTTGTCGAAGGAACTATCTGGCCCGGTGCCAGTTTCTTCCTTTTTTTTTTTAACTACTTGGTGGTATCCAGTGGAAATAACCAGATCAGCTCCATGTCGACAGCTGGCGGGGTTGGATGCACTCTGCATTGGGGGGAAAGAAAAAAAACAAAAAAACAACAACACACCCACAGTGTCAGGCAAGCAAACACGAGACAATTACATCTCGTCTGCAGCATTGAAACTTGTTCCAAAAGAAAAAAAAAAAGAAAAGAAGAAAAGATATGACATCCCGCCCATCTGAGATGCACCACGGGTGGATCTGGTGCCAGCTGGAGTGCAGGGAGTAAAAAAAAAAAAATAGAGGAGGAAGGGGGGGGTGGGGAGGGGGGGGTGCAGTTTTGAAGACAGAGAATAAATTATCACCTTCAGCAGATTATTACTGGAGAAGGTGTTTTGGGAGTGTGGCACCGCGTTCGGAGGAGCATGTGCAGACTTGCACTTTTATGCGTCTGCCTCCGACTCGCAGACGGGACGGCTCGGCTCGCCTGACGCTCACGTCTCCTCCTCGTTAAAGCGAATCGCGGACAGAGAGGCACGCACAAAAACAAAAACAAAGGAAAAAACAAAAAGGGAGCAGGTTCCTTCACGTATGCGACGCCAGCTGAGAGTTATTTCGACAATGTGAGAGAGAGAGAGAGAGAGAGAGAGAGAAAGGAGACGAACACAAACACTGGTAGACGTAGATTATTATATTCAGCCAATTAACACGAGGTGCTCGTGGTATGTTTGATCCTCTTCTAATGGGAGAACTGTTCCAACATGAATTCAACAAGTTGCTGAGAATAATTCTTGGGACATTTTTTGGTCCATTTTGGACGAGCATTGCACTGCTGATTGGTCTTCTGATCATCCCTGAATGGAATCCCCTCTTTTGGCCTGAAATTGCGTTGGATCATAGTTGATCATATCATAATAATCGTCATTAATAACCGTGGAGGCTGTGGAATTAAAACGAGTGACAAGACAACATCCTCCATCACACCGCCAGAGGCAGCCTGGACTGTTGATCATATGGCTCCACGGCTTTGCCTTTTTGTTCACAGCAAATTCTGAGCCTATAATCTGAAGGAGTTTTGGCTCTCGTGTTGTTCAGTGAGAACCGGAGCCTCACTTTTTCTGTTCTCATCTGACAGCTGTGCTACTTTTGCACACCTCGGTCGTAACCAGATGTGATTTGAGTTGCAGTGGTGGCCACTATCCCCTGATCTCTGGTACCAACAAGACATTTTATTCTTTTTTTTTGTCTTTGTGAAAATCACCACTTTGTCAAACACTCAGACCAGCCTGTCCGCCGCCCACAACCACGCCGTGTTCAAAGTAACTTAGACCGGAAATATATTGAGTTATTGCCATGTGATTGGCTGATTAGTTAGTCGTATTAATAAGCATTTGAATAGTTGTACCTAATGAATTAGCTGGTGTGTGTGTGTGAGTGTGTGTGAGTGTGTGTGTGTGTGTGTGTGTGTGTGTGTGTGTGTGTGTGTGTGTGTGTGTGTGTGTGTGTGTGTGTGTGTGTGTGTGTGTGTGTGTGTGTGTGTTTGTGTGTGCCCTTGAGCTCACGACACTGAACCATGAATCCCCCCAATTGGAGATTGAGCACCATCACCATTGGTGTATAAATATTTATGAGCATAGGTAAACATGATTAAAAGTCCAAAGCACTTTGAGAAGACTGGAGCAGTGAAATTGTGCTATTCACGTAAAAATCCATTTACCATTTGCCCTTGGAATAGTCACTTTTTTTTGTTTTTATTTTGACCATAGTGTATACCTGTACCTGATTTCATTGAAATCCGTCTGACACCTCGCGGTGTCTCAATATCAACATCTGTCCGACCTTCTGTCACTCACTGGATTGACTGCGAGACATCCAATCCAACACGTTGGACGTGTTTAAGTGAAACGCCAGTGACATTTCCACAATTTGAAGAGCACATATCTGTTTTTGTGTGTAGTAGAGCATAAATGAGGATTTCCTGCGTCATCGTGTACTCTACTGGTCCTGTGACGCCAAAGGTTCAGCCGGCCTGCCGGCGGCTCTGAGGATTCCACTTTGGTATTCAGGACAGGAAGGTGTAGATTGTTGGCTTTCCTGGAAATCAGTCATGATTGGTGGAGAACAATGTGAAGCATCAGCGCTACCAATTATCTTTTTGAACCATTATCTTAGTTCTATATGTCTCACTGGGCCCATTGATACAATTAAAGAGGTTATATTATATAACTATTCAACACTTTCACATGGGTTTATCACAGTCTATTGCCCCAAATCCAGCTTTTCCTTGATTTTCAGCGATTTGAATATTGGATCAAATAACACACTTAAAAAATTGAAAAACAAGAGATTTTCTTCACTTTTGGGGGCGTCATTCCAGGTATGGGAACGATTATTACTGTTGGCAAATGTGTAGAAAGTGAACTGTGCATAATATGACCACTTTAAGTGCTGCATCTGTAAATTAATAGTCAATATTTACACAATAACCATTGAACTTGGCTCAAACAAGTCAGAGTACTTATTAAACTTTCCCCCCTTTCAATATACATGGCATCCGAAAAAAGTAAAATAAGTTGTTATAGATGGAAAAAATGTATAAACCAACCTATGTCAAAATTAAAAAGTAACTTCAAACAAACTCGTGAAAGTTGAACAGGAGAGTAGAAGTACTCCAAAAGAAATTGTTTTTTATTACCGACTGACAAAGGAAGAGAATTGAGCTATATATTTCTTTCTGCATTTAATTTAGATTTTTCTTTTTAATCTTGCGTTGTTATTATGATCAAGCCTCTTTATATTTGTCTTCTATGGACGCAAAGGTTACATTTCATCATCTTTGTTTACAGTAGACACCATATGCAGCAAATGAAATGCGAGTTCTCATTTTATTACTGTTTGACAGCCGTATTTGGTTAAGACCATTTTACTTTAAAATGTAATAATGACTCAAATTAAGCGTTCAACATGCGCGGCGCAGGCTTCCATACCCGCGCTGTGTGGCGGCTCATCTAATTTGAGCTGTTTTTATTGTGTTACAACAAAAGTAAGATAATAGCTCCCCCCCCCCTCTTTTTCTCCCTCTCCTGCAAATTGAAGCCATGTTAGTCAAATTGAACCAAACCAGTTGTAAAAATGCTTCGATTCAATATATAAAGTTGTTACTAACAGGTGTTCAGGACAGGTTTACAGACATTTCACAGACAACACTCGGATTCCCTCTTTGTGTTTTTCCATGCATGTGTCAATCAAATCAGTGTGTGTGTCTGTGTGTGTGTGTGTGTGTGTTTGATTGTGCCAGCTTGTGTCAACATTGCACCAGCCTGTGTGTGTGAACAGTAGAGAGGAAGACTTTCTTTTTTTTTTTTTTTAGTTTTGGTTGGAAAGGTATAGGCAGAGAAAGCAGTGAGTGAGGAGTCTAATCAGCCAATCAGGAAGCAGATTATGAGAGTGGGGAGGGCTGCGGTGGGAGGAAGGTGGGTGGGTTGGTTGGGTGAGGTGGAGCTGTTTCAATAGAGGGAAAGGGAGGGTAAAAAAAAAAAAAAAAAAAAGATTTTGGCTAGCAACCCAGCAACCAATCACAATCCATAAACAGACCAAAACAACTTTATACGCCAATGACCCTCTCTGGGTGTGTGTGTGTGGAGGGTGGAAAGACAGTAAAAAAATAAGACCAGGCAGAAAACCGCCAGCTCCAGGGATTTTTGGCAGGTGTCCAAGTGTGTGTGTGTGTGTGTGTGTGTGCGCACAGAGTGTGTACATGTAAGCATGTCTCTCTCTCTCTCTCTCTCTCTCTCTCTCTAAAGAAGATGGGCAGAGTGCACAGACTTCTCTTTTAATTTGACATGGTTCAGTGTTTTGGCTTGGGCTCACTGCCTCCCTGTGTGTGTGTGTGTGTGTGTGTGCGCGTGTGTGTGTTTGGGTGAGTGACAACTGTGACCTTTTCAATATGCCTGTTAAACCTGAGCTCTTGTCCCAGTGCAGACATGCTTGTGTCAACTCCAGCACTCCTACATGAAGGTCAAACTCTCTCCTGTTAGTGCATTTGCACACACGCACGCACACACACACACACACACACACTCACACACACACACACACACACACACACACACACACACACACACACACACACACACACACACACACACACACACACACACACACAATTTTTTTTCCCGTCATGTTGTTCTCTATAAATAATGTGCCGTCTGCCCCCACTAGCATGTCCAAGCAATTAACACTTCATACTGATGCATCTACTCTGCTCCCCACCAGGCAATAATTGTAGACTTAGTCATTCTCACTCTTTACTATTTTTCCTCTTTTGGTGGCTTGATGGCTTTGCGGGGCTCGTTACCGTGGTCACCGTCACGGCGGCTGCCATAGGTCGGCCGCGCGGCGGGCGGGGTGCAGCCCTTGATTGGTGGGATTACCGCGGCTTGTTTAGGAGGTAAATGTATGTTGTCTGATGGATGAAGTGATAAGTCTTTTGAATCTCTGCGCCTGACAAGACTAAATGAGATCATTTATTTATTTAACACGGCCTGAATGATGTTGCGCTTATTAGCGGCCGACGGTAAATTAACCAGTTTAAAAAGTGATTTAAGAGGAGACGACTGCGCTTATGATTATTATATAGTTTCTCAGTATTAATGCGTCCCATGAAAATAAGGTTGATCTATTTCCTCTGTTTCTTCTGCGCTCATTTCTCCCGACTCCAAACATTAAATTCATCTAAAGTCACTTCTTTGCTGTCAGAAAATGCACATTTTTTAATATTTATGGCCGTGACGCATTAAAAACCCATTATGAAATCAGTGACACAGTTAAGATTATTAAAGTTTTAATTAGTGTGTTCATTACTCGCTCGAGATGTCACTTGTTATTGAGGAAATTGGATTTGAGTAGGTGCAAATGCAGAAGTAAATCTAAATGACTGCATTTTGCGCTGAGTTAATTTGCTCCTCCATAACTTTTAACTTGTGAACAGGAACAAGAAGTGGAAAATTCACAAAAGTCACAGTACAAACATTTCAGACAGTGGACATAAACAGTGATTCTTAGGCCTTGTTAGTGCAACAATATGAATCAAGTGAAAACCTGTTGCCTTTTGTATTTGCATTTCAAAAAGTGTTGAGTTTACATGGCAATCTTTTTTCAACGTCTCATAGGCTTTTACCTGGCCAGAATTATATACCGTAATTTCCGGACTATAAGCCGCTACTTTTTTTTCACACACTTTGTACCCCATGGCTTAAACAATGACTAATGTATGGACTTTTACAGGTAAACAATGCATTACGGTGCATCACGTCATCACTCCAACCTTTATTTAGTGTTTACATTTCGAGGGTGCGGCTTATATTCAGGTGCGCACCATTTCTTAACATGAATAATCATCGATAAACGCATGTGAAAGATGGTAAAACTCACCTTTCGCCAGCTGTACTCTGGCCGTGATGCATTCACAACCACAGATGGACGATTGCTGTTCTCTCCGAGCCGTCTGAACGCTGGAACTTCCTCCGAGTTGTTGATTCTTTTCTTGTCATGACTTCTTTATTGTCTCGGCCATTTCCGTGCAAACGGACTATGTTCTTATGTCTTCAATGCACATTTCTGTCACGCTCAGATCTCTAATCATCTCTGTTGATCCCATCATAATTCTCAAGGCCATTAGAGGGCGCCTCAGGACAAGAATCACCTCGAAAAATGATGGTTCAACATTTCCATGGTTCAGTGTCAACATTTTTAACCGGTTAATTGGATAGAAATACATTAATTTCCAACCTTTATCATTGAATGGGAGAGTTGCCGCCATGCCTCCCGCGACACGAAGGCTAAGAAGAAGTTCTTAGAAGGCTCCAGCTGATGCCAATAAAAGTGGACCTGCCGGCTGTACAGGCTCCACTAACACAGATCTAGTTGCTCCGAGTTAATTTGAAAGCAACACCTTGATGTTTCAATAGGGTGGCGTTTTTCTTTGCCAGGTGTGGCGGGTTCGCGCCGGCTGCCTGGCAACCTGACGGCGGGCCTCCAGGGTCGAGTGCTTGAGTGGCTCGGAGAGGCCGGGAAGGTCAGGAAGCATTGAAAACCCCACGAAATCATGATTAATCTTCCGTCTTTCATTCATCCATTTATGTATTTTAAATTTATTTATTTTTTGTGTTCGGATCCATTGAAAGCGGAGCGTGAGCCTCGATGAAACGCCACAATAATAATGACAATAATGATAAAGGTGTACGTTGAAGAGAAAACGTAAACATTGCGAGCGGGAAGAAGAAAAGGTACAAGGTGAAAACTTTACAAAGCTTGCATGAAGAATATATGGTGTGGGTGCAGCTCTGTGGACCAGATGAATTATAGAATGTGTGTGTGTGTGTGTGTGCGCGTGTGTTGTACTGTGTGTGAACGTGCTGGTGAATGTATTAACTTGAGGCTGTCTTTACTGTACAAGTGTATGTGATATGTATGTGCTTACATCTATGTGTTTACATCCATTTCTGCCTATAGGTGTGTGTGTGCACATTTGTATCGGTGTGTGTGTGTGTGTGTGTGTGTGTGTGTGTGTGTGTGTGTGTGTGTGTGTGTGTGTGTGTCTCCCCGTGCGATCATCACACATGGGAGATGCTTACAGTCCATTTGTCTGCGAGCACACTGACCATTAGCCGGCCACCATACATAATGTATAGCGGTGACCTTTCTGCACACTGCACCCCGAGGCCTATAAGCCATTGTTTGGTGTTGTATTGATTTTTTTTACCCCCCTCATAGATGGAGACGGTGATTTGAGGGGCGAGAGAGTGAGTGCCGCTGCGTCTGCTGAAAGGAGAGGGGAGGGCAGGCGCAATGGAGTGTAAAGAATTGAAAAGGCTCCGCGTGGAGAAGGACGCATACCTGTAGCCCCCCCCCCCCCCCCCCCCTTTTTTCAACAGAGTGACTGCTTGGTCACCCACCCACCTGCCCACCCAAAGGCTCCCCTCCCCTCCCCTCCCCTCGCCGTCTGTAAAAGACAGGGTCACGCACAACAGTCTTGAATATTACGGGCCGTATAAGTGGCACCTATACACAGCCCATTAGACAGAGTGGTGAGTGCAAGGCTACATAGTAAACAATTTCAGCCGAGACCCTGAGAGATTCTTGGCGTTCATCAAGCTTGACTTGGTGGAAAAAAGACACGCAGCGGGTGGGGAAAGGGTGGAGGACCGCTGGCTTTTCTTCCCCCCCCCCCCCCCATCTGCGCTCCTTCCCTATAATCTGTCAGAATGTTCTTTATATCCCTCCTTCTCCGACTGACAACTAAAGTGGAGGTACACAGAGGAGGAAAATGGGCTGAGAGGAAAGAGGTTTCGGTGTCCTGCGGCGACGGGGCTATAGGCTGCCTGGCGGATCGAGGGGGGGGGAGAAGCTTATTTGAATTCCACGCGGCCTCCGTCGCGTCGGCGACGGCAGGCGGGAATGCCTTGGAAGAACCCCCGGCTGGATCGGTCGGCTCGCGGGAGAGACAATGCAACGGCTTCACCGTACGAACGGTCACGTCATGCTCGTGCCTCAACATTGCACTCATAATCTTACATAACGGCGGCCCTATGGTGAGGCATCATTTCCATGGAGGAAAATATTTACTCCTACGATGCAACTCAGATGACCCATAATAGCACAAAAAACATGCTTCAGCAGGTTTTATTTACTTTATTAGAACTTTAAGACCTGCGTAGGCGCTTGATAGTAAATCAGGACACTCGTACTCATCCGCAGCCACTCGCAGTCTGTGCACGTTATGTCCTTCCTTCTCGAGCGGCAATTATTAAAGATTGGTACTGTGGGGTCCTCTCTCTCTCTCTCTCTCTCACTCTCTCTCTCTCTCACCTGGAACAAAGCAAACACAATTTTAGTAAGTGCCAGTTTCCCTCTGATGCAGTTGTTATTTTCATGTCCAGTGGCGACGCCGTTCACATGAGAAACACGACGGCGTTAATGTCAGACTCGTTTTGTTCACACGGAGAGGAAAACCGTTCAGTTTCTAAAAAAAAAAAAAAAAAAAAGGTCTTCCCACTGTTGCTTTCGGGTCGCACTGGATTAGAAAGCCAACAAATTACAAGAGAATGTGAGCATTTTGTTAAAAAAAAAGAAAGAAAAAGCTTCTCTAGCATGAAAACAGGACTTTAATCCGCCCCAGTGTTGGTTGCCATGGAAACCGCAAGCTTTTGCTGTTCGAAATGTGGATTTCTTGTACAAAGTACAAAAGTCAAAATACAAAGCGGAAAATTCAAATAGTTATTGCACATTCTTGAATTGTCTTCTCATAAATGAAAGAGTCCCAAATCATTGATTATATCTCGAAAAGTGAGGAAAAAATACAGATCTGCTTCTATAAGAGTCCGTATGATACCGTCCAACCATAACTGATATGATGCAGATACTGAAACGATACCGATACTGTGTTCAAAAGCCAAAAGTGTGAGAGTTACCCAAAGCTTCGGCAGTGAGAGGGAGCAGTCAAAGACCTTATTGGGTCTATAGTAAAATACTTGAGTGAAATGGAAGGATTGTTAGATTTAGCTTTTCTTCCATTAGTTTAGATTATTAATAGATAATAAAATCAGTTTTGAAGAGTGAAGCAGACTTATTTTAGAGTGTGGTGCAGAAAACGATCAACAATTTTACGAGAAAGGAGAAACACATTTGTGTTATTCTGAGAATTTGAAACTTAAAAATGATAAAAGTTCATATTTTCTCGACTGTCCACCCAGGCTACATCGATCTAAACTATGTTGTATCACATGTGTTCCGTGATTCATTGGAATGTGACTAAACAAGAACATTACCATATATGGTCACATCCTACATAGTTTGGTATTTAGTTTCAAACTGCAGCTATTTAAAACAAGCAAAAGTATTATTTCGTATTTCATCTTTAACCTTTTCCTTTGAGGAAAAACACTACATTTTAAATACCATCGTCAATTGCATCGTCCAATCACAGGCGGGATCACCACTACGCCACGTATTTCACACGCGAGAGTGTCGTTTCAGCCAACAGTGACGTATTGAAAGTAAATTGCAAGAATTTGAACTGTTTTAACTGGACTGGACCTGCCTGCTTGGCAGATCTCTCAAACTTAGGCCTTCATCGACTTTGTCTGTTGCAATATGCATCAGGCATTTGTTGTGTAGCCCTCAGTTCAATTTCAAGTTGTGTTCACAAAGCAGCGCAGTGTTTCTCACTTATGATTCATTGTTTTGGCAAATCTACAGCCTTAAAATCAAAATGAATCATCGGAGGGCTCAAGACGTTCTGCTCGGATCTACTGATGGTACATTATTCTGTCCAGGCATTGCATTATTGATCCGCTCAAACCAGCTTCTAATTGAACAGTGCTGTGTTTTCTTCTTAAAGGAGTACGGTTTGCCTGCAGAGACAAAATGTGTACACTCTGCTTATTATACACAAGGGTCTCGCCGTAACATTCTCCAGCACTACGGTAGCATTCGTAGCTTCCAGCTTATTTAGGAGTCTCTCATCTGAGTTTATTAAATAGCTACAGCAGGAATTTTTTTTTTCTTCCTTGCTTTCTTGTACATCCCCAAAGCGAAGCGGTGCAAATTTATGCAGGAGTAACTTCATTATTTACACAGAAATTATCCCCACCAGGAGGACGGGATCGGTCAGTATCAGCAATCGGCATCAACAACAGATGATACTGTGTACTCTTCTCCTCCTCAGACGGTCGCGCAGAAAAATAGTTTATTTGTTAGACGGCGGCTGTCCTCACTTCTGAGCTCCAGTTGTCAATTTTGAAATCTCGCTGACAAGTCTGCTCTCGGTCGCATCGTGCCAAGATGCACGCGCACCTAGCGCATCGCAGGAACGACGAACAGCAAGTCTGATAGTTGATCTTGCTCACAGACGCAGCTTTCATTCATTTAGCTCATTAGAAACGAGGCTTTTGACGAATCCAGCGCCTCTTATTTTAAATGAAACCAGCATTTTGCCACTTGGATACGACAGCATTACAACGTGCATGTCTCCTAGCTTTCCTTCAGTTCGAGAATTATTTGTCTATTTCACAGCTTTATTGTGTTTGAAAGCTTGTTGCTTGCTGCCTATAATTTACTACATCAGGAAATAGCAACTAAAACTATGGGAACGATTACAATTTTAAAAACGCCAACAGCTTTTTTTGATTTCTTCAAACTTGACTTTGCAGTGAACGTTAGTTCATTTACCGTATATTCTGGACTATAAGTCAGTCTTTTTTCTGTTTTACTTACATTTTGCTCTGTAGCTGTCACTGAAATATGGTAATGATGGAGGCTTCTTTTGTGGTACTGTTGCAGCATTTTTCTGCCGTACAGTGACACGTAGTGGTTTCATATTTTTATATCCAAGTCGCAAGACTGGGCAAAAGACTAAAATGGTACAACTTATAGTCTGTGGAATACGGTAAACACATTGTATGCCTTTCTTAGCTTTCCAATTCTCTCACGTTTTGGCTTCTGCAAATATCTTTGAGATGGATATTTATGTTTTCAAGCTGCTACCAAATGTCAAAGCAACATTAGCATAACATTACAAAGCAATAGTGTAACTAGCATCTGATGCTATAGTGGCAAAACTACCGTCTTTTAGCTCTGTGGTGTCTCAAGAATGTTGTCTGACAGCCTGAAGTTTACTCGGAAAACGGGTGAACAAAACATTGACAAACAGTTTTGAACCTGTTAATTCCCAGACAATAGGAATTGTGAGTTTAAGCGATAACTGTGCCCCTTTTAAGTGGCACGTGGTGTTTTGCACTGCGAGCAAGAACTGAATCAAATAGCACGAAAGGTGTTTATTGTCACCGCTGTGATGAAACGATGAGACGCTGTGTCGCAGCTCGCAGCATTTTTAAGAAATATTACAGGTAATGCTTAGCTAACGAAATGTAAAAAAAAAAAAAAAAATCAATCTTCGTATATACCTGTGGATCTCCTCGTGGTTTTTCTTTCTCTCGATGGCCCTACATGCTCCTACGGATCACCTTACCTGAACCGCCAATCGAGAACAGGCAATAAAAACCTATGTATTATGTTTTGATTCGTAAATACATTTATTGTATAAGCGAGCGGGGGTTTGTAAAGCCGTTTTGATTGAGAGGGAGAGAAGTGTGGCGGCTGTAACGCCGACACTAATGCGGCGCTGATCACTCGGTTAACAGAAGGAGAAAGGGAGGCGGGAGAGAGGGGAGCGTGCTGAGGGTGGAAAATAAGTGGCGTCCCGCCGAGCCTTCTAATTCCTCCAGGAGATTGACACCTGAATGTGCTTTCATGCAGCAAACCGCTGGGTGTCGACGACCCCCCCCCCCACCCCCCTCCACCCCACCCCACGGTCCACCGTCCACCCTCCACCCCACCCCACAAGACCACTCCCAGCAAAACTGACACCGCATAAAATCTCCACACTAACCAGACGTTTAGTCCAGACTTTTTTATTTATTTATTTGAAGGTGTTTATTTGGTAAATAAGCTTTTCTACACACTTTGATTGAAGCACGTGCAGGCGAGGTAAATTGTGAGCCCATTAGAAAGCGGGTGTGTGGGGCGGGGGGGGCGGCGGGGGGGGGGGGGGGGGGGGGGGGGTTGCAGAGTGTGTCAGAAAATCACATTGGAGTTAATGGTATGTCGTTAATTATTCAGTTTGCCCCCATAAAGTATTCAAGCCTCTAATTTTTAGCACATTATGTTTATTAGATCATGATGTGATTATGATAATTGTAACGCTGCCACCATGTGCTTCTAATGCACCTTTTTAGAGGGAAAGGGATTATTTTTGTAGGTTTTTTTAATGTTTTTTTTTCCTTTCTCTCTCCAGACTTTGGACCAGTTGATTTGCACCATATTCCACTGTATGTTTTTTCAATCACACACACTTTCTGCTTTCTTCGTCGTCCTCTCTGATAATATATTAGATTAGTTGCGTTCTTCTGCTGTTTTTTTTATTTTTTTTTTTATCTCATTTGTTCTCATTCATCTCGTGTCTCCATTGAAGGTGGACCGATGGAGGGGGGGGGTGAGGGAGGCAGTGTGGACAGAAGAGCTTCACAGCAGGCCTCCGTTCCATTTATCAACATCGGGATTTCAATCGCGCCGCCTTAAAAGCCGGCGCAGGAGCCTCCGCTCCGTTCTGTGAACAAAAGCCGAGTGAACCCCGACTCAAATGCGAGATCGTACCTTTCCCTTTTCACGCTGGGTTCACCTTTTCACCAATAGCTACTCTTCACTGTGCAACTACATGAGGTTACTTCTCTTTCAAAAGGAGATGGCAGACAAGAAACGAAACGAAGAACTATTTACAGAGGCTCCTTAACGCAGCCTTGAAGCTTTACTTTTTCTGTT
>NC_137669.1:7123397-7238397 GCF_963422515.1 Blennius ocellaris
GGAATTTCAGTCATCAATTAACCTCCGTCACCTCCTACAATGTCCCCCACGTTGGAGTTTTTATTGAAGGTCATCAAAGCCTCGTTTACACGACCATCTTTCAAGTGAAAAACACATAATTTTTGTCAGGAGAGCTTCACGTTTGCTAAGCAACGTTTCAATAAAAAAAATCTCCATTTACATCGTTGGGCTATGAGTTGGTATTGTTGGTCGTTTTTGGAAAGAACACACACACACACGCACACACACACACACACACACACACACACACACACACACACACACACACACACACACACACACACACACACACACACACACACACACACACACACACACACACACAGTCTCTCACTTCATGAGCAGGCGTGTCCCAAAAGGCCAACATGCTCACATACACATATGTTTACACATACACATATACACACATGCACACACACACACACACGTGCACACACGTTATTGCATTTACACATAGTGTACATGAAAAGCCTACAGCCTGGCTAAAAGCTTTATGTAAGTAGCTTCCCCCGATGTCGCTGTCAGCTCGATATCCATCCGCAGACTGAGGGAGACAATGAGACAGTGAATGCATCATCTGCGTTAATTTCTGCTTGATTCAAAGTGTCGTGGCTAAAGAGGGCAAAAGGAGGGGCGACGGGGTGGGGGGGGTGTGGGGGTGGAGGAGGAGAGGTAGATGGTAGATGTGCGCTGGGGGAAATTGGAAGAGAGGGGGGTTGGTATATGAGGAAGAGGGCCTTGGGGGACACCTCACTGCGACTTGCCCCGGGGCTAGGAGAGAGAAACACACACACACACACACACACACTCACACACACACACTGGCGAATCCTCTGAGATTAGAAACAGCAGACACACACACACACACACACATACACGAGTGCGCATAATCACATTCACACATATGCACGCTCATGCGGAAAAGGCGCAGACTTAACGAGGTAAACGTCCCAAACAGCAGTTATGAAATCCAATGAGGACACCACAGAGGCACAGTATCATGTGTACATAAAGTCGTCTACAGACGTGGGAAGGAGGAATAACGCCAACAGGGACGCCAAAAAAAAAAAAAAGCTCTCCCCATCATATTATTCCACAAGAATAATGTTTATTTTCAAGCTGTGTACGTTTCACCGGAGAACAACTTTCTCGTGTTTCCAGAAGGCAATTTTCCGACTGCTCAGTGTACTCTATTGTTTTATGACCACTTATTATTTGGCCTTCTAAGTTGCTGTAATAGCTGGGAGATGGTATAAATTTAACCACGAGAAGAACATTTGTTTATAATCAGATTAAACTTCTCTGTACTTTCGGGAGTGTGAAACTGTCGGAGTCAGAATATAAAGTGTGTAGAGATAAAAATAAATAAATAAATAAATAGAAAACTGCAGCAGATTTGTGGCAACTCGTAGCATTCACGCGTCAATTTGTGTCTAAATTAAGCTCAATGGTATTTAATGAGTGTTCATTTCAGTACTGAGTATCGGTAAATAGCTAAAGGTTGGTACTCACACTTCTACTTGTTCTTTAAAAAAAGTAGTGTTACTGCATCCGTAGTCAATGTTGAGTTTAAGTCTGTTTAATGATCATAAAGACACAAGGTGCAGTTTAAGATAAATAGTGACACAACTTCAACCAAAAACATGGCTCAATATAGGTCAGATTGAAATAAAACAACTGGATTTTAAACAAAAAAATCTTTAAGTTTTTAGCTTTAACAGATGTCTGTATACGATTTATAGTAAAATCTCAATTTATTTTGGGAACCGCTGGTATCCACTGAATGAAAAATCACATGCAATCTATGGAATATAGGAGTTATTATTATTTTTCTATTTTTCTGAAAGCTGAGTTGGACATTAAGGACTACAATTACATAATTATTTCTGTGAGATGACCTGGAAAATGTTTAAGTAGATAGCCTATAATGAGATTACAACAGAAATTGTGCTCAGTGGTAATAATAACGTCTGTGTTTTTGATCGTTCTGTCACATGTTCACAACGTATTCCCAGGCGAAGTCACCCATTACTTTAGGAACATATGTAATAAGACCACGGCGGCGATGTTGTTCTTCATTAAGAACTTTAATACCTTGTTAGGTCTTTAATCGACTCATTAGCAGCGCGGGTCAAGGCTCGTCAATAGGAGCTGTCAGCAGACGACAGCTGATAACTTCACTTTCAAACACAACCTCGTCAATAACAAACGCTTTACTGATGAAAAACCCGAGAACGAAGCTAATTGATGCCTGCAAACTGAAAGGACGTCTTCCACAAGCAGCTTCCAGGTCATTCTTTGTGTGGTTTTCTATGATGTGAAGAAATAACCGGCGCAGGGAGCTGGAGGAGTTGAGGCAGGATTGTGGAAAAGCAGAAAGTGTTCTCATGAAATGATCTGTCATCTGGTCAAAAAGCTCCGGGAGCTGACACGGCTATGGCGGCACGTCTCCCCTCGGTGCAGGGTGGATGCCACCTCATCACGAGGCGTTTCAATAAGATGCTATTTTAAAGTTCTCCTCCACTTCTGTCTCTGCTCAGTGGCTTTTTTTTTTCTTTGGATCTCCAGTTCTTTTTTCTTTTCTTTTTTTCCAGTAAAGATTTGATGGGTGTGTTTTTATCAGCTCTAACAAATACTGCTGAAAAGGTTTCATTCCAATAAATGTCTGAATAAAGTGAGTAACTCACCACAAATTATATTAAAATTTACTTGAATTAAAAGTAAAGAACTTAAGAAAAACAAAAACAAAAAAAAAACCTCTTTTCTAATCTCAACATCACTGCGTCACTGCTCGACTTGATTATCTAAGGTTTTAAGATTTTCAGCTTTTGACAAAGTTGCGTCTTTTTTGCCCCCCATTTCCACGTCGACAGTTGTGTTTTCAAAAAGTTGCGTTTTGACCGGTTCTATGGAACAAAGAGCATTTTGCCCTGCTTCCCCCCTGCTTCCATGAAGACAGAACTGTTTCAAGAGGTTGCAGTTTCCCCTGTTTCCATGGAAACAGAGTCTGAGCATTTTCAAAAAGTTGTTCTCTCCCCCGTTTCTATGGAAACAGAGTCAGAGTGTTTTCAAGAAGTCGCATTTTCCATGGAAACAGAGTGCGTTTTCAAAATGCTGCTTTTTCCCCATTTACACGGAGACGGAGTATATTCAAAAAGTTGCACTTCCTGTTGGTTTCGATGGAGACGGAGTCGGAGCATATTCAAGAAATTACATTTCCATTTGTTGTGTTTTCCTTTTTTTTCCACAGAGGCTGAGAGCGTTCTCAAAAAGTTGCTTTTTCAGTGGCTCCCGGTGCCGTTCGTCTAAACTGACACCCACAACTTGACGAAACTTTTCAAGTTTCACTTAAAAACACTGCAGTGTAAATGGAGCCTCAAGCTTTTCTGACATCCATATAATGCATTTCGGAACTAATCTCTGAGTTGAGCTTCACACAAACTTTTAAGAGAGTTTTTTCACGATGGACTTTATTTGTGTAGTTTCACATCACTGCACTGATGTCGTTTCTCAGGTAAGAAGATCTGGATCCTTCTCCCACCGCCGCCCCGGAGCCGGCGTCTGCGGTCTGAACGGCAACATCTGGACAAACCAGAGTGGTTTTGGAAGCAAGTGCTGCGGAGAGATGAAGTTCAACTGGAGCCCTTCAGCAACAATAACCAAAGGTTTGCTTCGAACGCGACATGTTGAATGAACACGCGACCAAGTGTCGTGGTGGAAACTTTCTGGGTTTTAGGCTTACGTCAAATGCCGACTGTGCAGGAAGCGTTGTCCTCGTAGAGGAAAGAAGTAATCCTTCTAAATATCAGCAAGAAAGATGTGCCAGGAGACGTTGAGTCAGTTTCAGTTTACATGGATTTCAGTGGAGCTGCCGCAGTGCTTATCCTGTTGTTGATCATATTTGTGATAAAATGTTTACATGAAACAGAGAGGGAGAGAGAGAGTGTTAGCTATTCATGTTCCTGGAAAACTCATGGAAAAATGCCAGTTTTTCAATGCGTTTTTTTTACACAGGCACCAAGGCCAATATAGAAACGACTGAAATGGATGAGACTCTCGCCTTATTTCCTGCAATAGGAAAATAAAGAGGAATTTGTGTCACTGCTATAGTAACATGAGAGCAGGTGACGAAGCTGCTTCAGCAAGGCGTCCTTTACTTCCTGTTTGGCACACTTTAATTGTTTATGAGAGTAATGATACCAACGGTATCGGTAATAATAGCAGGGTGTGAAGGTGTCAGATTGGATAATTGTCTGGAAGCTGTCCTCAAAGGTAAGCCAACATAACTAACTGCTTCTGGAATGTTTCTCCCGTACACACAAATCATAGCAAAACAGGATAACACAGAAGCTTATTTCCAAGAAAGGTCTCACAGATCAGCCTTCTCGATATTGATATTAGTGCAATCTCATTCTATTGGCGCCGTCACAGACTTCCTGCTTCTTCTCTCTATAAAAGTCTTCTTGGTATTTGGCCGGTGTGCAAAATACTCATTCCAATGCGTTGGAAGCGTGAACATTGATCTGTTTTTTTGTCAGTGCATGATATTTGAGTTTGCATGTCGCCCCCTGTGCATGACGGGGTTCCTCGGTGTCCTTCACCATCATATCTTCTAATCCAACTGGTCACGCCAAATTCGCCGTAGGAGTGTATGTGACTGCTTGTGATGGAGCGCTGACCTGTCCAGGGCGCACCTCACCTTGACCCATCGTTAGCCCATTAGCTCCAGCGCCCCGGCGACCCTGATTAAAGCAAAGCAGTAAAGAAGATGGATGGATTTTATCTTTACCCACAAAAAAAAAAAGACAAAGACAGGATGCTGCATCCACCCCGTCACAATGGGGATACTTCAGTCTACGTAAACACCTCCAATAATCCAAAGAAGTTGCATTGTGGCATGAACTACGAGAGATAAAAGCTGCGGGGTGGCTTTCACGCTTCTCGTCTTTGAAAGTCTATAAATAGAGCTTAAACAAGCTGCGACTGCAAGACGGCATAATAATATCCCCGATTCTGAAGTCCGTAAAACACAATGGCAAGAGGAGAGTCTGTGCTGTCTAAAATTGGGTCCCCCGAGCTCATTATAGACTTTAAGTTCATGTTATATGGACTAACAAATGGAAACTTACTTTAGGTGTCTTTTTACCCAATTCAACCAACAAAATATGCAATCATCTCAAAGTGGTAATCTGCAAACGTTTGCATAAAACCGCTGAAAGTTGTACGAGAGCTGAGAAAAAAAAAAAAAGATAAAGAAATGACAAAGAGGAAGGGTACAATTATTCCGTGCCTGGTGTTGCATTCGCCGTTACATTGAAAAGAAATGAGAAGTTTTATAGTTCCTGACATGTGTGATGGGATTCTGGAAATGCTCCCGTCTTTCGTGTTACAAGAGAAAAGTAATGGAGATGCGAAGATATGCCTGCTGAAGGGGAAGGGGGAAAAAAAAAAAAAGTGATCTTTTTTGGGATGAAATGTTCAGTATAATAAGATGACAAGGTGAAAAAATCATTTTCACTTCATTTTCTCCGTGCGACGGGAGACGTCCTTCTCCTGTCCTCCCCTCTCTCCCGCAACCTCTCGTTCCTCGTCTCCACACTCTCCTCCGCCTCAACAGCCTGTCAGCTCCGGGACACAGCTATGACTCATCTGTCTGTCACATCGAGGGACGCCAGACAAACAGACAGTCACAGAGTCCGTCTCCGTCTCCGGAGAGCAAAGTCGCAATTTGCCGCCGGAGGCCTCGTCCAAAAAGCGGGCAATCTGTGCCGTCTGCGCCCTTCCTCCCCCTCCGCTGTGCAGTTGGCACTTGATTCCCGTCACGGATACTCTGTCACAGAGCCGATCAGACGCTTATTGGCAGTTGGAAGTCACTTTTCTGAACTGATGGGATTCAGTCATTTTGAATTAAACGTTTAAAAAACAAAAAACAAAAAAATCTTTTAGAGTTTATACTGTTCGTCGTCGAGCGAACGCGGTTTCACAGGTCAGGCGGAGCGGCGCGTCGGGACAGACAGCAGACTGTGATGCGAGGCTTTTCCGTCTGTGACACAAGTATCATCGGAAGCATTGAAGTTGGCTTGATATCAGACGTGACGTCAACCGTCGGCGTTTGCTGTGAGTTGTAGTGTTGCTCTCTCTTACGGGTTACAAACACGATATTTGTCTGTTTACAGCGCTTGAGGGAAGTTGAGACAGTTTTTTTTTTTTTGGTGACGGAGGCCTAAACGTGTCAACGGACGAAGCAAAGAACTCAAAGTTTGCTGGAATTTCCCCCCGTTCCAGTCGGGTTCATGACACATAGTGTTCGCACACATGACCAAAGTAACTGGATGAAACCCGACAAATAAACTGGCAGCAACTGCACTGATACCAGTACCTGTACCGAGTACTTGTACTTGTAAAACATCTTCGATACAACCTGACAAGTATTATCTACTCAGAGGCTGTGTGGAGGAAGTTCAAGGCAATGCGTAGTCTTCGCACATCGTTTACATAATGAATATAAATTGGACTACGTGGCATTTGATAAGTGCTCATTTTGGTTCTCGGTATCGGAAAGGAGCTGAAAGGTGAGTACCCGTATTCATCCTCTACTGAAGTGGTATCGGTGAGTCACTGAAATAAACAAACACATCGTTAAAATGACGCTCGTGTCGTTAATATTATCTACAAACCTTAAACATATAGGAAGTATTGTATTTGTTTTGGACCCTTCCATTTGAGACACTGGAGGTTTTTGGTTAATCAGTTGGGTTTTCTTGACTCATTTGATTCTGTTCAGTGCTGCTCAGACACACGTTTGGATGGTATGTATGGCTTTACTGGTGGACTGTGGAGATGAATCATCTTCATAAACAGGTTTTGCCTCTGACGACGAACATTTATCATTATAAACGACCAACACTAATGAGATAATTTCATCATAGACACAAACACAGTATTAAAAATGGAGAATCTGCTCTTTTTGCTGCATTTTTTTTGGGAAAAGCATCAGCATTTCAAGTGGCAGCTTTTGGAAGTAATGGAGTACAAATAGTATATTTCTTTACTTGGGTACAGCTTAATAGTAATTCTTTCTTCCTATTACACAAGTAAAGAAGATAAATTACTACTTGTGTTTATGCCTTCACTCTGAGTCTTTTGACGATCACTGACTCAGGAAACGTTCCCTCTTTGTCAAAACCATCAGATTTTTTGACCTTTTACTCCAAAACCTTAGAATTCCATTTTCAGTTTATCTTTAAATGCAAATTAAGGCAAACTCTGCAACAAAGATTCCCATTTTGACATGTAGGTTAACGGTACGGACAGCACATCAAATATTGAGTCGATTCCTCATGTTATATTTACAGAAAAAGACAGGACACAGGCACGCACACAAAAACATACACCAGGAGCACTGACATAAACACAATTTTATTGTTGAAACATTATTTAATGATTCATTCATTTACCGGATCAGATTGAATTGAGGAAATGTTGTTTTTGTATCAAATGCTATTAAACAGATGCTTGAGATGCAATGAAATTTGCTCGTCCAAAAACAACCTTTTCTATAAGTATATGGATCATTTTCAGGCCTTTTTGATCTGATTTTAATTGAAATCTTTCAGAATTAAGCAAAAACTTTAATTGAGTTAACATTCAAATGTGTGTAGACGCACGACTTCACTGGTCCTATTGCGGGATGTTCCAAATCCAGTCGCCCGCAGCATATGTTGACAGATTTGTCTCCATGGCAACGTTGGCTTTCAGCTGGCAATCACCTGCTGCCGTCGGAGACGCCCACTAAGACATTCGCCGCTTTGAAGCTGTATCCAGAAATATGCTGAAATATGCCAAAGAAGAACACGCTCATTGTTTATATTTACTCACGGGGAAAGCTGGAAACGACGTCATATTCGCGGCTGTCGTCGCCAACCTCAAAACTCTAGGATGTTTACACAACGGCAACATGTGCAATGGGTGGCACCCGTGCAAAAGATGTTTTCCACCAACACTGCCGCATATTTATATTTGCCACACAAAACGATCCCGCCGTTGGCCCTGCACTCTGCAGCTGTTCAGGTTGAAGCGTTACGCATAATTCACCTTCTCTGCTCCCCGTCTCTCCACCGCGGTTTCACGTGGCATCCCTGGAAAAACCGCGCCTCCCGTGATCCCTTGCCAAAGTGGCACCGCGTTGAAGGACAGCTGACGGGAAGCTGTTGAGGGTTCGGTCCGTTGGAACCGCGCTCAGAAAATAAGCGTACGGACGTGTGTGGCGGTGAACGGGTGTACGTATGTGTGTGTGTGAAAGAGAGATGGCCTGCAGCGAGCGAGTGCTGTTGGGTTTCACCAGCCAACGCTGAGCCGGGTCTGGTTGGAGCAGAGAGGCTCAGAGTGACCTGCCAAAACACACAGCAGCCACACCAACAGTGAACTCTGCATGGCTGGTGACGGAGGGATCAGTGTAGGAGGGAGGGAGGAAGGGAGGGAGGGGGAAAAGGTGGAAAGTGAGGTATGAAAGGAAGAGCAAGGGAGAGGGAGGGACGAGGAAATTCATCATGGTCACAAAGCGTGCGCCTTCTTCAGCTGTGACGTGAGTGCGAGCTTCGTAATGACAGAGTGACTGATGTAGTTCTGGTCTCAATGGGTAGATACCCTGTACTTAAAAACCCATTTAAGCTTGTAAAATCACTCACCCGTAAAACTTTAGACTACAAGTGTGTGTCTGTGTGTGTGTGTGTGTGTGTGTGCGCACGCGCACATGCTGCTGCAGTATCATCATTTACCCACTGATTGCACGTGCAGGATCTTTGTGTCTTTGCTCATTAACTTTGATTGCAAGGGCGAGTGGCGGGCGAGCGGCGAACAAAAACAACAGGTCAGCTGTGTCGCGAACTTCAGCCGTTTGGCTGGAGGTGAGAGAGAGAGAGAGAGAGAGAGAGAGAGTGGAGAGAGAGAGGGAGAGAGTGGAGAGAGAGAGAGAGAGAAACACTGGAGTGATCAAGAGTTGGGCTCAGGAAAGAAAAACAGAAGTAGACTAAAGGAGGGGCGGAGGTGGTAAATAAGCGCCTTTCAGTCATGTGGAGGGGTAGATGAGCGGGGACTCTGACAGCTCCGAGAGTCCGACAGCTAAATGGCTCACTTAAGACAGAAGAGGTGATCGAGGAAGAAAAGCACGAGAGGACTGGGGAGGCGGGGGGGAAATCAAGGAAAGTGAATGCGTGAAGTCAACCGTGTAAGTGTGTCTGTCACCGAGCAGAATGACTCTGATTGCGCTTGTTTGTCTACGTGCATTAACATAGTTTTGCCAAAGAGGCGGTGTCGTGCGTGTTGGATGTGGAAAGCAAAACTTTTAAATACGGATTTTTAGTGGATGTGATTAACAGTTTTGTCAGTTCCTGCTCGTTTGCCAACGCAATGACGTGGTTCTTCAATGACTCTTTAAATGTTCCATCTTTACAACAAGTCCATGATCAACAGCATCTGTGTTTGTCAAACAAAACTCAGTGGATCAAACGCTGAATTATTCTTATTCCTCCGATTTTGTGCAGTGGACAATTTTCCATTAATTGTTCATTTCCATTGACGCCGTCAATTGTTCGGACCTCTGACCGACTCCTGTGTGGCTCTATAGAAATGTTTATAAGTGGTTAAATCAGACTCGTGGGGTGAAACACGTGGAAACGAAACCGGACTTCTTGTGACGTGCAGGCGACATATCCAGGATGTACTCTATATTCGCTCCGAGTCGCCTGAGATCCGCTCCCGTCCCCTGCGACCCCAGGTCGTGTGGAGAGGATGTGATTCGTTGTCATTTTAAAAGGTAAATGGATTTGGACTTGCAGCGTGCTTTCTCACCACTCCTGACAGCCGCCTTGCTCGCCGCTCAATCCATCCAGCCGATGAAAATTGGGTTTCGGTGTCTCGCCCAAGGTGTAGGGGCTTGGAAAGGTTCTGGGAGAGCGAGACCCACCGCATTGAACGCTCGCTAGCTCTGCAATAGCTAAACTCCTGCGAAGGGGGCGAGCGTCCACATTTTACGAGCTCACGCTAATGGCGTCAATCTGTCATGACCTTACGGCGACTGATTCGCCAGGTGAATTATTTCTTTCTCATGGCATCTGTTAGTGGGTGAGACATATGAGGCAGCAACTGGGCATTTTTTGTCCTCAAAGCTGATGTGTGACAAGCAATACATTGTGCAAATAGAAGGATTTGAGTGATTCCTGACAAGGGGCCAAACTGTATTTGCTCAACGACTGATTCAGAGCATCTCCAGAACTGCAGCCGCTGCTCGGTGTGCCTGACTTGAAGTTCACAATTTACTCTGGCCGTGGTTGCAATGCACAGTGGCAGCATTTCGGAGAAAGTTTCATTTTCAAAAAGTTGAGTTTCCGCCCTGTATACACTGAGACAGAGTTGGAGTGTTTTCAAAAACTGTGCCTTGGGAGCTATTTCTAAAAAAAATCCCCCCCAAAAATTCTACATTTTCAGAAGCTCCGAGCCCCTTTGATCCATGGGTACAAATTGAATTGTTGGAAAGTTCAATAAAGAATTTTCTGGCCACTATCTCATAGTTGAGGCTTTCCAGGATTTACATAATGATTGTGGTGATGGATTCTATGGGGCTGACAAGCACCAATGGGCTAAGAAGCACCGTTTCCTCTTGGCTTTACTACCTCAAGAGTATGCCAAATACCCAGTACATCATCAGCCCTCTCGTAAAAAGCAGTGCAGTGTTTATAAGGTTGGAAAAAAGTGTCTTCGTAACAGCTGTGGAGCTGGAAACCAGCCCTGGCAGATTAACTGAACTCCATCCACTACCATTAAATATCATTATGCAAATATGGATCCATAATCGCGCGCTATCCAGACATTAATCACGCTTTTCTATCAACGTTGGCGAGTGAGTGGTTTCCTTATTGCTATCATTCTTAAAAAAAGAAAAGAAAGCAGTTGCCGCTCAAAGAGCGGTCCTTTTCCAAAAGTGCGCTGGAAAGCGATGCCACTTTCCCCTTTTCCGTCTGATGGCTGACAGTCGAGAGTGTTGGGGAAACATGTGCCGAAGGCCCACCAGGACGAACCGCAACTGTTCTCTTACCCAACGAAGTAGGTTAGTCTCATTCCGTTTGATGTTGTTATATAAAGCGTCTTGATCCGACCGTTCCATAAATTTGGCGTATAAATAGAATAATAGGGTTCACGCGTGTCGGCTGGCGTCTCCGGCGTCTGCCGCGCAGCCTGTAGGGGCCGGCGGCGGCTCCCCCGTCGCATGTCCCTTTGCACATCACTCTAAGTCATGTTAACAGATGTTGAGTTGTCATCCAACGGCGCTGGCAGTCAAAGCTGTGAGCTTTATGCATTTTTCAGTGTAACCTCCCACTTTAGCTACAGAGAGAATACCTCTATTGACGAAACTTTTAATGTGTCGTAAAGCGTGACGGCGGCGCGAGAGCCTGTTCCAGCGACGTGATAAAGTGGCCCGGATGGTGGCAATAACCATGACCTTAGCAAGACTCGTAACCTTTTATTCCACCTGATGGTAGACGTAGGAGGACTGTGTGCGTGTGTGTGTGTGCGTGCGTGCGTGTGTGTGTGTGTGTGTGTGTGTGTGTGTGTGTGTGTGTGTGTGTGTGTGTGTGTGTACTTTCTCCTCACTCCCTCTGCCACATCCATAACTTTTTATATCCAGCAGTCTGCACTTCTCCTCATTGGCATAATTTACTGCTGTTTTATGCAGCGTGTCCTGTAGGTCGTCCAAAGTTTAACACCTCTGTTAGGTTTTAATGTCGCGGTGACTGCTCCGCGCTGCCGGCCAGGCTCGCCCAACTCTTATTTTCCTCTCCGTACGTCTCCAGCAACCGTTCTTCTGCTTCGATTGCACGTAATGAAGCCGCTTATTCAGACTGAATTTCACACCTGATAAAATTCGTCTCCCTCACTCTCCCTGTGCTGAGTATTTCATCATCACTTTATCTGGACAATCTTTTGACATCGTTTTGTGTACTTCTTCTTCTTTTTTCTTTTTTTTTTAAGATTTCCACCCTTCGGCTTGTAATCGAGCCCATTAGAGGTGATAACGTCAGTCGCTTGTCTTCCAAGTCTTTTTATGATGTCTTGAATTATACAGGCTGGATGGAAACAGTGAAGCTCTCATTAAAAATGGGTTTTACACTTGCTTAAGGCGGCTGCGTCGAGAGTCGATACGTTGTGTAATCGGCTGGAATCACACGTGAAAAGTAACCCCCCATCCACTGCCAACAAGTGTCTGGATTGTGAGCGGGAGTGATCCACTGCGGAGTTTCCCCCATTGTGTAGGTCCCGCTTTATGTGGGGGAAACTTGGCGAACGCCGCGCAACACCTAAAGATGTTGAGCGCGTTCCCATTCTTCGAGGGGCTTTTTCATCAGAAGGTATGTTAGAGCGAGCACAGATGGTGCTTAACATGCTTAAGGAACGAGACTTCCAGGAAGCCCTCCAAGCAAGGCAAGGAGTGCTGGGAGCGCCGTGCCGCCGCACCAGGTGCCCACTTCAAACTGGGAAAAAAGCCAGATTTTTTAATGCAGTGCAGGTTTTCCCTTTTAATGTATGCAGTCCCTGAACTTTTATCTCATCACTCTAAACAAACCAGCCGTAATGCGCCGTCTTTATCTCGCCATCTTAAACGTCTGAGCAGCTTTACAGCCACTGTTTGGAGGAGAAACAAAAGTGATAACTCGCCCCCCGAAGCGTATTAGCTGATGTTTTGGCCTCTCTGAACGACTTAAGCTGTTGTGTTCTAAACCTCCCCCCCCCCCCATGTTTTGGACCCAGTTTACGTTGGGATTTACTGCGTTTACTGGAAATGTCAAATGAAGAGGAAGCAAAGATTAAAACCAGAGGGGACCTTGTGTCGTAATCCTCTGTAGATTCACCACGACGAGTGACACCTTTCACATTGCTTGTAATTAGGCTAATACCAAAAAAAAAAAAAAAAAAAAAAAAAATTAATTAGAGCTGGGTGTTCACTTGCGGTGTCGTTTCTCTGTAGCGACAAGCTCTCTCAACTCCCTGTGCTATATAACCTTTCCCTGGGTGACAGTGTACGCGCCACATTATCAAAGTTGGTGTGGTGATTAATGGAACATCTTTCAGGGCTCATTTCCTCAGTAGTTTTTTTTTTTTTTTGTCATAGTGTGTGGAAAGAGGAACAAAATGCTCAAACAGATTGGAACTAGCAGTGTTTGCTTCTGGCAGAGGAATCGCAGGTAAAACTTGGCCTCAAAAACTCAAAACAAAAAGGCGAAGGCAGGGAAAAGTGGCCGACGAGAGCGAACGGCCTGGGAACTCGGAAAGTGGAAAACAGTTTTTGCATTTTAGGTGTCTGTTTACATGATGACGTCGTTGGAACCGATATAAAAAAAAAAAAAAACAACAACTCCCAAGTTGGAACTTTTCGAGACTATACGTCTCCGTGGAAACGGTCATCGTTTTCAAGACATCGCTGTGTAAATGTGAATGTTTTGTGAACCGAAAATCATGCGTTCAATGTCAGGGGCCTTCAAATATGAGGGTTATCGGGATGAGTTTGAGAACAGGACGACATGAAGTCTCAGCAAAAGTATATTGAACAAAGGCGACGGGGGTTCAAACTGACATCAGAGGACATGAAGGAATACGAGACATCAAGATGGGGAATGCCACAAAACCAATAGAACTACAACCATTTTTTTTTTAAAAAGGTCGATTTTCAACGACGTTAAGGTTCCTGGTTTGAACCTTGCTGGTCCATATGGCCACGCAGGCAGGAGTTTGCATGGTCTCCCTGAGACTGCTTGGGTATTATTCTTGAGCAACCTTGGCTTCACGCGACAATGACAAACACATGGTTACGTAACTGTTTGGCTGTGTGACAGACAATAAAGGCCGGATCCCCAGCTCACTGCATGAAGCAGGATACAGACGTTAAGAGTGACAATTTCCATGACTATCCTCTTTTATCCTTCTTTTTCCTCACTCTAATTAAAAGGGATGCACCAATATTTTATACATTTTAATGAGATTGAGGACGGCAATGTCATTATACTGGATCTATCTTTTTTGTGACCTCAAGTGATTAAAGTCAGGCCTTTGTCGCTCGTTCTTAACACTTCTGGTTTAAAGGTTTTCACTGGAAATACTCACTGATGAGTATTTTGCATTTCCACGCTGGTAGAGTGGATAAAAGCTTTCACACCCACGCTGAAGGTGTAAACCAGTAACCGTAGTTTAAACTCTTTCTGCAAGTCTGGCACATTAATTTTTGGTAACCGAGCTCTTGTGCCTCTCTCATACTCTCCGTCATGCATATTGCTCACTTTAGTTAAGTTATTCAGGTCGAATACGAGATATTTCCAGTGTAAGGACGGTTTAAGATTGTAGTGCAGTTCTAAGATTAAAAAGACATGACCATAATATTGTATTGGGATAGAAACAGCAAGCAGGAACCCGGGAACTTCGGATCCAAACGCCTCTTCTTCAGCTTCTAGGCCACCAAATAGTACCGCCATTGAGTGTCAACCATGTTCACAATCAATCCAAAGATCAATAATGAAGAAAATCAAGAATCTAGATGATTGTACTTGTTGAATTTACATGGACGTGGTCCAGTGTTCTTTAATGGGAGTCCATAAACGATCATGTGAGTGTATCCGCAGTTTTCGCAGTTTCATCAATTCTCACTGCATTTCTACTGGAGGGTAAATCGCTGTCGTTGGTCAAATCAGTCACACTTTGTTGTGAAAAATTATTACCTGGATTTTCTGTCTTGTCTGTGATTGGATGACGTCTGAATCACGCCACACTGACACTGTCTGTCGGGCCCGAACACGTAAATAAGTTCAGTATGCAGCGCCATGTGCAAAATCCATAGACGGCTTTATTGATTGAAATGGAGAAAAAAATGAGATCTGTTCACTCGTGTGCTTTTGGGACGGATTGCTGAAACGCACCGGTGAAACTCCACCTGTGTGGAAAAGCCATTAGAAGTAATTGTTGCAGCACTTTACAGGCTGTGTGGAGCTGCCTTTTAAAGACAGTGTTACGACAGTTTTAATTAAACTGTTGGAGAACGGGACCGTTTATATTGGGCACTCGAGAAATGGCGGATCCCACCGGCGTGTTTTTAACTTCGATTGAATAACCGTTAATCCGTTGCACGTCTTGGATTTTTTTTTGGGCTGAGCCGAAAGTAAATGAAGTAAAGTAAATGCTTCTCATAACCGCATTTGCGCGCCGACAGTCTTGCACTGTGTGGGAGCTCGGTGTTTACACTTCCCCGTTCTTCCGCATTCTTATCATCTTCCCCTTCAATTACACCCGGATACCTCGAGAAGCGACTCGCCGTAATAAAAGGGGAGCGCGCGTGTGTCATCCCGCGTTGTGCTAAATAACAAAAGCGTCTAACGGGAGGTTTATTTACCGCCCGTCGCCGGGAGCTTCCACGTGCCAACTTTGCTCTCCTCCGCTCGCAGCAGCCGGATGCGGGCACACATGTCAGCCGGGCTTGACATAACTTTCACTCTTTGCCGCGCCTTTCATTCTTTCACTCCCTGCCTCTCCTTGCCACCCCAAGGCAGAGCAAGGCGGTGAGGGATCCCGGCAAAAGCAATGATCAAAAGTAGCACTCGGATGCCTACAGGTTTCCCTGACATGAGAAGGGATTGTGTGGCGGGGGAGATAGATGGCGGCGGCGAGGTTCGGGAGAGCAGAAGTGGGGGAGGCGAGCGGGGGGGGGGGGGGGGGGGGGGGGGGGGAGGGTGGGGGGGAGGAAGAGACACACCCATCGCTTGTCAAGCACGAGCGGAGACGGGCACAGCGAGATTGGGAGAGATGTGAGGCGGGATGGCGGCGGGCGAGGGTTGGCGGTGGGATGCGCGAGTCGGGAGTCGGGGGGGGATGAAAGGTTGGCGGCATGAAAGGGAGCCAGACGCGCGCTGGAAAGAAGCGGAACAGAGAAGTAAAGGGGGGGAGAAGAAAAAAAAAAGGACGAGAGGGGAAAGTTGGGCTGAGCAGAGTTGAAAAGCCGTCATAGGTGAATAATTGAAGACGGGCTCAGCTGCCTCCACTCGCGATGCAGCCGAGTCAAAGCCAGAGGTGGAGGTGCAAGGGGCGAGCAAGACCGGAGCGGAAAATCTTTTGGTAATGAAGAAATTCTGGACTTGGTGTAATCTTCTTCTTCTTTTTTTTTTTTTTTTTTTTCTTTTCCAGTTTTCAGAAAAAATGCCACTCACACCCACTGCCCGTACTTCACTCAGCTTCCCTCCGACGCGCCGCCCGCCACTCCAGAACAGGCCGCTCGCTTCCTGCCCTCCACTGGAGCGCCACAGTTGACAGGAGCACGCGAGCGCAGCGCTCTGTTTAGCTATTCCGCGCTGGGTTTCGTCTGCGCCTCATATAAAAGATTTGTTTTTTTGTTTTTTTCTTCTCGCTCTCAAGGGCAATGTTAGGTAAATGATTTACCTCCTCGCTATTGTTTAGTTCCAAGCGCGCGCACGTGTGTGTGTGTGTGTGTGTGTGTGCGACTTTATATTTTCTGCCCCGGTGTGTCATCGCCTCATGCCCCCTATATGTGACATGATTTCTTGCTCACACACCATGTATAATGCATATCCCAAATTATATGTTACATGTTTGTCTGCTGCAGCCCCCCCCCCCCATCACCTTCCCAGCCAGGCTCCAGCAGACATTGTAATGCACAAGCTCTGGCACTCGAGTGCTTTATTTGGCCGCATATAAGACCAATTTCAGCCAGATTTATGACTTCTGCAGTCGGGTTATTTCACTGAATCCCCAGACAGGACACGATTCACGGCTGTTGTGTGTGATACCTGCTCGGTTTTCAAATCTGAGGGCTGCAACATTGCAGGCGTGCCAGGGGAGTTGTAAGAGGAAACCCTCCATATTTTCTGCAGCCCACTTCTTATTTAGCCCTTTCTACATTCACAAGCAGAAAAGAAGGGAAAAAAAAAAAAAAAAAAAAGAAACGCCCCGGGCAACTTTTATTACACCTTCCTTCAATTACACGGTTGTCATAAAACAACACACATTTAATCACAGCCTCTGCAAACATGATGAAGTAGTTCATCACAAAGAAAGGCCAGGCCTTGACAATGGAAATCATACATTTTGGAGCGGACAGATATTAGATATGTGTCAATAAAAAAAGACATAGGCCAGCCCGCAGATTGTGAATTATTATGGCGGATGGAGATGGCATGTTTCATAACTTATCTGACTCCAGAGGAGACTCGCACTGCGCTCCCCAGGGGGGGGGGGGGGCCTCAGTGGGGTGTGGCGACAAAAGGGGAAGGCGGGTCGAGCAGAGGTTTCCCCCACCGGGGGGATTCATGTGCCTTAAGGAGACGGTGACAATCCTTGTTGGAGTGTTAAAGAAATCCCCGCGGTACAAAGACTCTCCAGACAAAGAGCCGACTGTAGGTACAGAGTGAGAAGGAGGTGTGTGTGTGTGTGTGTGTGGGGTGGGGGTTCACACTGACTGGTTTTGCCAGTGGGAAGACGGATGTGTCACCAACATGACTTTGACACCATTGTGACTTGACATGAGCTAAAGATACTGTAGCAGAAAACATGTAATAATGCTGCTCTTTAAAAAAAAAAAAAAAAATCCTATCATACATTTCTTTTTCTTTTTCTGATAGAATCAATGCAGTCACCCTTACATAACTGTGTCTGTCTAATCCCGCACAATCTGTCCATGTTCATATAGAAACAAACTGGTTTACACTCAAACAGATGGGTTTCCAAATCCTTGGGATTCTCATTTGTGTAACGAAGATGAATCGAGGGCTGGTGGTTTTCTGCGCCGACCCGTTCGGCCCCCGGGTGCAGCGACCACCACGGTTACCGCAACCCCATCTGCTCGCAATCCCTTTTATCGTCGGGTAATTTGCCAAGTCATGCTGGAATTATTGTCCAGTTGCAGAAGAAGTGAACAGCGCATATTAAAATTCGCATCTTTTTGAAAATGCTCATTCTTTACAGTCCATAAGACTTCTATGAACTCAAAACAGTAACTAACCCTTAGATTGTATTACCTCTCAAACTGTATTGTATATACCTGGCCTATTATTGTATATGGTTGTATTTTTTTTTTTTTGCAGTCATACTTCATATGTGCTTTGGATTTTCTTAATTATCATTTTGAAGCGAGCTTGTTGTCGCTGCATCGTCCAGCAGCAGCTATTTGTTTTCAAAATGCCCCATGTGTAATGACAATAAAGCTATTCTATTCTATTCGAATACTGTCTCTCTGGAAACGGGGAAAAATCGCAACTTTTCTGAACGTAAACGGCCATCATTTTCATTTTCAAAAACGTTGCCATATAAACATGAAACTTTTCTCAAAAGAAAGCACAAAAATGAGGCATTACAGCTTGAAATATTGCATTTTAACGGGGGCCTAAATCTGTTTTGTGATTTTCAGGCTCGAAATATATGTAGTTGAGTCTACATTTGCTCACGTTTCCCTTCAGAGCTGAACCACCATAAAACGCACCATCTGGTCTCAAAGGATTTTGCACATCAAAGTTGGTGGAGGTTCCAAGAATGGCACAGCACATTTTTCAGTGCATTTTATCATTTCAGAAGCCCCAATGGATGTACTTCACATGATCAGTCACATTCACCTATTCACTCACACATTCACACACCACTGGCCATGACTGCCATGCAGCAACTCGGCGTTGAGTGTCATGCCCAAGGGCACTTTGACAGACACACAGGGTGAGATAGAGGGTGGAACCGCCTTTCGTCAGTTGAAAGATCATCGCCATATGGGTTAATATAGAGAAACTTAAAATCAGCTGTAAGCCACTTGCTTTATGAGAGTATTTATTATTACTGTCCAGGCTGAGGTGACTTTCCTGCAGAATACTGCAAATAATAGCCAAAAACAATCTGTTTAACAAGCTCAGAGCTACTATAGTGTAAACCCACTGGCTGGATTGTGTTATAGAGCCTTTTTACTGCTATTACTGTAAGCCAAAACTAATTAGAAGTTTATCTCCCAAAAAAACGTCTTATCCCTTAAGATACCAGTGTGATTCTTGACCTTTTGGCCGGCACATGGTTGGTCGTCTTGCACATTCACGTCGCTACCTTCGTTGGATCGTTCCCATCTGCATTATCAAGCCACTTAATCCAACCAGAACCTTTACAAGTGTCTAGCCTTAATCCTGACCCTAATCCTGCACTTAATCCCATTGTAGCCCTTTCCAGGAAGCCACCTTTCAACCTTAAAAATATACAAATGGTTAATAGGCAGTGGAATTTGGTAAGTTGGGTCCTACGTGTGGTGCTTTCTGCTCATCAAAGGGAAAATGACATGATTGAACACACACGCACGCACGCACGCACGCACGCACGCACACACACACACACACACACACACACTGCCATATTCCATGTCAAGTCAGCGTAAAGCACCTGCAAAGGGTTAATCCCCTCATGTCTATGCTGCTTTAACCATGCTTTTGCCGTGCAGTTGTCAGATTCCACGTTACAGATAATCTGTGTGAGATCTCAACATATTTAAAAGGTCTTATTGAATGACGAGTGAGAAGTATTGACATTTTCTCACTCTGCATTTCCTAAACCGAACGACAAAGAGGGAAACATGCTCGCATGAATTCTCAGTCAAAGGTCATTTTGGAGAAGTGTTAAAAATAATTTCCAAAGAAAGTCCTCCTGCCTGTGAGGGCTCGACACATTCTCTTGTCTGTTCTTGTAATCTCAACACAAATCAATGTCTGAGTGTTTTCAAGGAAAAAGTGTTTCTTTTATAACCAATTAAGAAGCCGAGTGTTTCTCTATTGATGACCCCATTTCCCTGAAATGGATCTGATAAATCTCTCTGTCTATAAACTACTTCCAGAAAGATCTTGTTTACCCGCCAGGCTGTTCTGTGGTCACTTCCGAGAAAAACAAACACCTGGAAGATAACTCAAGCAAGTGTGTTCATTTTATTTTCCTTCAACGGCAACTTGATATTCACATCAATTTTCTAGTTTATGTGTCCAAACTGGGTAAGTCTTCACCTTCTACTGTAAATCAAACCAACCAGTTTCCCTCCAGTCTTTTGCAACCAATGCTAATCAAGATAGAAAAAAAAACAAAACAACGGTCCTATTTTTAGGTGGAAAAAAGAAGAAACAATTTCAAAGAGGGGGTTTATTTAGCTGGAAGAAGACGGGTGAAAAACAGAAGCGAAGATTCAAGGGTGCCCAGAGACAGTGATTTTGATTGAGAGAAGGGGAGCGAGGGATGGGGGGGGGGGGGGGGGAGAGGGGGATTTTCAGCAGGGAATTGGAAGGATGGAGAGAGAAGGAGTGTGTCCAGAGGGTGTGGAAGAAGAGCTGCAATAGGAGCGCAGGTAGCGAGCAAGTGGGCGAGAGAGCTCGAGGCAAGCAGGGGGAGAGAGAGAGAGAGAGAAAGAGGGAGGGAGTGAGGGAGGGAGGGGTGGAGGGGTGGAGGGAGTTTGTATTGCATTCCTGTTGCATCAGTTCAGAGTAACAAGATTTGAAGATGCAGGCTCAGACATACTAATAGGTTTTGCACTGACGTCCCCCCCAACCTTCCTGCGCACACACACACACACACACACACACACACACACACACACACACACACACACCCTTAATAGACAGTTCTGCTCAGCAACATGGCTTTCTCACCACTCACATTTAGCCCCTGTTGATACCTCTGTGTGTGTGTGTGTGTGTGTGTGTGTGTGTGTGTGTGTGTGTGTGTGTGTGTGTGTGTGTGTGTGTGTGTGTGTGTGTGTGTGTGTGTGTGTGTGTGTGTGTGTGTGTTTTACACGACAAGAAGACATACCAAATAATCCCTGACCAAAGAGGCAGATAAAGACAATGACCTTGAGTCGCAGTGAATAGAGCCATCAGCAGAGGAAATAAACAGAAGCAAGGCCACCATAAGAGCACACAATATCTCTGCCCCAACAAATCTAATCTACTTTCTCT
Organism: Blennius ocellaris; assembly: GCF_963422515.1. NCBI lineage: Eukaryota > Metazoa > Chordata > Actinopteri > Blenniiformes > Blenniidae > Blennius > Blennius ocellaris. Next base: position 7,144,427 of record NC_137669.1, read on the forward strand.
TTTTCTGTAAAGCCAGGGCAGCTCGCTCGGCCTTTAGTGGCACCGTTAGAGCCTCGTATGAACGTGGGCTTCCTTTTGTTTATCCCACAACGTGCTGAGATATTCCGTATTTTTTTATTTTTTTTCCACGGCCGTGCTGAAAGCCCCGTCTTACGCGAATGAGAATGTATTTTAATCCCTGCATTAAAGGAGAGCAGGGATTGCAGGGCATTTTGTTTCTTGTTTTTCAAGTGGTTATTGGATGGGGTGGGTTGCTCTCCGGCGCTTTAATCTCCACCCCGACTGCTTTGAAAACAAAACAACTGAAGGGGGATGCACACGGGACACCGATATGTGGTCAGTTATGAATTTCCCCACTCCTCCAGAGGTTTGGGATGTTTGTTTTTCACAGGGAGGGTAAAAAAAAAAAAAAAACGTTCTGAGGCATGAGCCCGAGAGGAGATTTAACTGACAGTCAAAAACAGTGTGTTGCCATAATATTGCAACATCCTGGGTATTTTTAGCTTTGGCCATGAAAAAAAAAAAAAAAAAAAAAACAAAAACAGCTAATTTTCTCATCCTCTGGCATCTCGCATTATGTAAATGCACAAACAGCATCAAAAAAGCAGAGACCATTAAAGCCTCTTCAAAGACATAATAAATTAAAGAGAGACTCTCGCACAATTCCCCCGCAACATTCGTGAGATTCATATGTGATTTACCAAAAACAGAATGAGCAACATTTCCTCTGAATGAATGAATTTACCAAATCCATTCAGATGGGAAAAAAACATGCGCTGGGAATCTGTAGTAGTCTGTATTTTAGCCACACGGTCAGGAGTATTTAAGGTTTATTGATGGCGATGGAAGGCTTGAGAGACGTCATTCTATACAGGACATCACAAGTCTTGTTGTCTTAAACTTTCAGGACTTTTGAGACCTCATCTCATATGATGTGTATGTACACCTACACTGAGTAACTTGCAGTGATTAATGGAGTCAGAAGTTGCCAACAAAGGTTCAGCCCCAGTAAACAATAACAGGAATAATGTCTGGTTAATGTTAGGAAAGCTCTCTGGTGTTAAGTCACTAATAACCTGGCTAATAATCCCTGGCTAACCAAAAAACATGTCTATTTACTACGGTCCCGATTAAACAACAACAAATCATGTAAAAACACATGTTTTTAATTTCAGAAAAGTTTTGAGAACAATGTCTGTTTACACGGAAGAAGCACATTTTGAAAACCATGTAGTTTTGATTTTGGGACACCAGTGGGTGCTGCTGTTTGTTTATTTAATGAAACCACATTGCACACAGACGACAATATGCTATAAACAATAACAATGGTGAGTACACGGATATTTGAATGGACAGAGGACTGTTGATATTATTGTGGTGTGGATTTGCGACCTTAGCGTTTCAAAAAGTTGTGATTCCTCCCGTTTCCATGGAGACAGTCTGAGTATTTTCGAAAAGTTCCACCTTGGGAGCCATTTTCAAACCGTCGCACTCTCAGTGGCTGCGAGCATTACAGACAGACACCTAAAACATAACAAATGCTTTTAATTTGAAACGTCGTCGTGTAAACGGCCTCAGTCAGCAGTGTTTTTGTTTAATGTCCATTTAAAGGCCATACAACTGATATAAAGTGGTTCATTTCTACGCTCTCTGACTGTCCAAAAACTTCACATGATGCATAACTGTTAAAACCGTCTCCCTTCAGAAAACGATTGCAGTCCGTTTGCATGATTAAAGCAACCCTCAGACACGTCGGCCGTATTTAGAAACACACCTTCGACTTTTCTTAACAGAGACTTTTCAAGTTGATCTGTTGTCTTTTCTTCTCTTTTCATCCTGTACTCTGCCAAGCCCCTTAAATTCCAATTCATCTTGGGTTTTAAATCCCCCGATGAGTGTTTCCCTCGAAGGACTCACCCCCTTTCTTCTATTCTCTCGTCTTCTTTTTTTTTTTTTTTGGCGCTCGCGAGTTCTTTCAGGTCGAACTGGTACCTTATGTGTAAAGAAGAGAGACAGTGAATCAATAATCAAAGCTCACCGTCTTCATGCCCAAAGGCGAATGGTTTCTCCCTTCGCAGCCTGAACTGAGGATCATTCATAGTGTATAAAAGGCATTGCTAATGCCTTGCCGTATGAGCAATAAGAGAATCTCTTTTCTTCTCCGCGAGCTGTTGGGCTGATCCTTGTTGTTCCAGCGCCTTGTGATCCGGCACCGCGAGAAAGCAGATCCTCTTTTGCTGGACGATTGAGCGTCGTGGGTTTTGTTAATTTGCTGCACAGATGAAGGCGAGGGACTGCCTCGGGTGATACAGGTAGAGCTTCAGATCTCTTTAAAGTGTAATCTGATAGAGCGAGTTCTGCTGCCTTTGCTGTGACACGACTGTTGAGAGGCTGCCGAGCGTTCCTCCCTGGGCGGATGTCGCACAGGCCGACCCGGAGGCTCGCCAGAGAGAACGCAAACCAAGAGTCCAAGCGTATATCACTAATTAAAGCGTGATTAGCACTAATGGCGCGTATCGATTAGTGGCTGACGTATGCAATCGTGGAAGGTAATCCGTTTAGTATCATGGCACTCGTGGCCTGTAAATTGAACTCTACTGAACTTAAAGTGATTAAAACCTCCCCTGGTTGTTTTGTTTGGCACGTCATGCACTTATTGCGGTCAGGCAGGAATCAATTACCATCCACCGGCGAACAAAGGTTGTCCAATCTCGGTAAGGAGCTACAGCTTATCGGATTTCCAGATGCTGAAGTGATGGTGCGCATGAAAAATATCGCATTTATAAAAGTGTGAATTGTTTCATGTGGAATGATTCCAACAAATGTCCAGAAACAGAAAATGCATTTTGTAGTCGATGGGCATTATTTCCAATCCCCAGTTTTATTTTGCATGACGTCATCGACAAACCATTGAATTTTAGGTTCGGTTCATGAAGTGCTCATTTGCGAGGGACGCTCGGCCGCGCCAGCTGAGAACTGGAACAGCACATTTCAGACACCTTAAAAATAAAAGCGGATTGCAGTTTTTGTTTAATTATCCTCATCCTGGTTGAAATAACGGGCGGCTCCCTGTGGAGCCAAGTAAAGGTAATTGTACCCTTCAGTGTCCCAGGTGTTGCCGGTCTATTGCCGCCTTGGTGCTTGGGTTTTTTTTTGTTTGTTTGTTCCTGCGTGACCATGGTGACGCGACTGCAGCACAGTTTTTGGCGCCGTGACGCCCGAGTCGCAGCACGACGAGGGCAAACTAATTGATCGGAGCAGCGGTGAACCGGCAGCTCCGCAACTCTGCCAAGCACAACTCACTGCTGTTCTCAACGGAGCGCCGTGGCTTCGAAGGGAGCAGCGGAACGGTCAAGTTAGCAAATGGCAAGAAGAGGAATGGAGATATATCTAAATAAAACGTGCACTTTAAAAAGAAAATATACATTAGCAGGCAGGCCGTTGCTGCAGGCTCATTCTGTAAAAACTGAGGCTTCACTGAGTCGAGTCCAATTCAGATTGAACTTTCTCATATTAATATTCCCATCCTGCTCCCGTTGATTTAACATGGATTAATCACATAAAACCCCAGATAAAAAAACAGCAAAGGCAAGAAATTCCACTTCAGCGTTGAGGGGACTTCAATCTGCTGCAATGAGACATGGAAATAGAACTGGTACGAGGAAAGGTATCATGTACGGTGATGTTTATTCCAGATTGTTCTCTGTGGTGTATTTACAAAAAACAACAAATAGCGCTGACTCATGGGCTGGCATGCAGTCTGTACATCGCTTTCAGCATTTCTGCCATTTCTGTGTAAACGGGGCCTCATTTTTCCTTTTTTTCCCAGTTTATTATATTTCTGAGGGCATTCAGTGAGTGAGTGAAGCTTCACAATAATATAAATCACTGTGTAAACCCACATTTCTTGAAGCAAATGAATCACTCTATCAAAAACAAACATTCAATGTAAAGAAGCGGAAGTGTAAAATGTAGAAAATATATTCTATGAACATTAAATATTTATTTATTATATACATTTTCCTTTTTATTTTGTTCACCAGCCACTTTAATTATCAATGCAAACACAGAAGCAGTTTTATTTGCATATACTAGTCACTGCAGGTCGACCAGGACCCCCGAAGTATAAACTGTCCAATCGCAGTCAGGATTCTCACATAATGTTAGCTTTTTCTTCAGTGAACTCAAAATATGCAGAGAGGAAGTTGAAGTATTCAGTTGTTGCGTATTATTGACACTACTACATCCACGATCTCAAAATGAATACAGTTTAGAAAAAGAAAAAGAAAACAGCATGAGAAAGTTTGTTAGTTAGCTTGTTGTGCTAACACAACCTCCAACGAAGCACGTATCTCAGACCAAAAGAAAATAATTGCTCAAAGGAAATTAGTTCCTTTGTTGTTATTTATCGAGAGAAATACCAATTATGTGATGTAAAAATGATCCAAAAATACTACTTGATCACAATATAGTGTTTGTAATGTGTCACTTTGCTGTCGCTTCAACATCGAGGCTCAAGATTAAGATTCCGACTCTGCCTTTTCCTGAGTTCCACCCCTTTTCTTATAAGTCACGAAGAACCTTTGGGGGGTCGCTTTCTAAAGCGGCTTGTGGTGAGTAAACATTGTCTTTCTATGAATATAACCTCGCCCGGAATGAAAAAAAAAAAAAAAAAAAGAAAAAGCCTGAATGGTAACTGTGGAGGTTGGCAAACTTCTGAGTGTTTTCCATTGACCCGGTGAACCTTTGGCTCCGTGATCCCGACGTGCATTCAGATCACGACGGCTGAGCGAGCGCCGACCTTTCAGGACTCGCGGGTCAGAGGTCGGTCATAATCTGACTATCACCATTCCTGTCATAACCCGTCTGACATTTCACCGACTCTTGACTCCAAATGTCAAGCCGTAATCTGTAAGGCTGAACGCTGCCAGGCTGCGACACTGCCGCGCATTTTTTTATTTTTTTTTTTAACCCCCGCGGATTCTCGTTATTTCAACGCTCCTTGTGAGGATTGGGTCGCGTAAACAAGCTAGATGTGTTTATGATATCAGACTCTGTCAGAAATGAAATTGGAAACTGTCCGCTGGGTTCAAAACAGTTTATCTGTCGTCGACCGCATGGCTGAGTGACTTCTGAATTTTTCGCGGGGAGGTCAGCGGGCCGCCCGCCTCATTGTTTGCGCGAGATAGACGGAAGGTAAATGAGTATTGTTGCTGGTGTCTTCTTCCATTCTGAGCCGGTGGGGAGACGGAGGGTGGTCACTCGCCGCTGGTGTCCCCCTCTCCTAATGGAGGGGGGGGGGATTGTGGGCGAAAAACGAGTGTCGAGCCTCATTTATGCCTTGATTCTTCAATCTCTTTATTTATATTTCCCCCACATGCTCAGGGCAGCCTGCCAAATTCACGCAGCCATGCACTTGTGTGTGTGCGTGTGCAGACTAGGAATGCATGCAAGTTAAGGTTTTAGGTAGGTGGATTACAATCGTAGGGAAAATTCGATTTCACTGGTGAAAATTTCCTCGGAACTGAGCTCGGATGCTTTTTTTGAACTTTTGTCATTTCCTTTCAGTTTCAGTTCGCCTATTCGCTTTCCGGTTTATGGGAGCTGCTTCTTGACAAAAAGAAAGGGGCCAAGTGAAAACTGATGAGAGCAGGGTTCGCTAATTATCCTGAATCACCCACAATGACTGAAGAGAGACTTTTTTTTTCTTCCTTTTAAATGTCATATTCTAATAGTTTGAGCGCTGCCTCCACAGTTCTGAGGTGATGAGTTCAGCTTAAAACGAATTATTCGATTGGACTGACTAAAGGCCACAATGATATAAAAGACAAAACAGAGACAAATGCATTTGAAGAATTTTGTACATCTTATTGACTTCCTTTTACTCCAAAAGCAGGATTGAGTTCTTGAATGAAAGCTTTTAAGTGGAAAATTGAAAACTCTTCTTGCTGTTTGGGTCCGTTTACACACTGGAGCCACTGCAAATGCAAGTTTTTCAACACGCACCACGTCTGTTTCCAGCATTTTTCCATTTCCGTGTTACCAAGCATCGTTTTCTTAGCGTTGCCATGTAAACGTGAAACTTTTGTGAAACAAAAACTCAAAAACGGTGCCTTTTCACTTGAACTGTTGTCGAGTAAAGAAAGCTTTGTACATACTCACCACATATTGTGTCGATGGTGGATCACACTTTCTTTACCGTGTTTATTTTCTGTATTTTTGGCCTTTTTTTGGGGTGTTTTTGGCTTTTAGGCAGGTGCGTTTCCGTTAGAGGCTTGCTTACCGGGTTGCTTAGCAACATCGTGGCGACAGGCTCCTAATGGAGCGCAACAATCTTAAAGGTTTTCAGTTTGACTGGTTCTACTTCAGCAAAATGCACACACACACACACACACGCAAACGCAAACGGCAGTTTTGTTCCTCATCATTAGATGAAGGATTGAGGTATCATTAGGGTTCAACACAACACTGAAGGAGGAATTGTTACCTTCGCTAAATTAACATCTTTCTAACTAAGTGATGTCAAATTGTTATGACATATGTGTACAGATTTCATTCTGCAATTAAACAAAATCCAGATTGTATTGACATGACTAATATGAAGATCTGTTTTAAGATACTACCCGGGTCATACCTAAAGGGACTCACTTTGTTCTCCCTTTCCACAGAGAGGAAGTTACAACGTGAGAAAAGAAAGATGATTCCTCTTTTCAGGTTTTTGGTTCCTTTCATATTAAGTGTTGAGTACTAAAGCAGTGGCGAGGATTTTTAATAGAGAGGTTTCTTCACCCCAGACTACACATCTGCCATTGTCACAAGCCAAACCACATACAAATTGGTTGGAAATTATTAGTATTATTAGTAGTAGTAGTCGTAGTATTAGTATTTGTATTATTGTTATTATATTCATGAGGAATATGCAAATAATGTGCAATTTTTCAAAGTGTAGATGCAACCATTTAAATCACAAGCACAATTTTATTTATAAATATATATATTTCTTTTGTTGCTCAGCTGTGTTTGAATTAAACTTAAATTTGGCTAAATTGGTTGGGAATTCTGTAGGTTTGACGTATTTGAATCATGAAGAGACCTATTTTCTCTACAGTGAATGCACTGCTGACAGTCAAGAAGGCGTCTACTCGTATATGTTTATGTGCATCGATTTGATCTGAAACTGTAAAGAAACCTCGCAGGTGTACTGAGCAAAGGTCCTCCTCGAGTGTAAATATAATGTGGGATCGCATGTTTAAAATTGTGAAGGCATGTAATTTTCCCCCAAATTTGTGTCGGTACTGTAATTTACTTTAGTTTCAGCTTGTCAACGGTTATGTAAAGAAAATCACCAACCTGTGTTCCCTTGTTACTGTGGTAGCCAACCCCTGATCTGTATAATTGTGGGCTGTACGAACATTCACCATGCATTCATTTTTCATACAACCTCCTTTGAATTCAACTTTGTATGTGCACCTATTCAGTAGATACAATAGATGTGGGGGGGGGGGGGGGGGGGGGGCTGTATCAAATGTATACTGTATTATTATAATTTTTTAATACTTAATTTTTAAAGTCAACACACTATTATTTATTTAGGGGTCAATGAAGTGGATGGGGATAGATACCATTCAGGATGTACCATGAGATATAACCAGAGGGGAAAGAAAAGTACTTTATATTTTTAAAGTTCTACCCTTGGATTAGTGTTTATCATGAGGTTCCATACAAGAATAGATCGTATATAATTTATAAAAAATTTTTTTACGATTTGTACTGTATATATGACAACTTCGGTCATGGGGTGAACAGGAGGGCTAAATTAGAAAGCATAATTCAACAATGTGGGAAAATTGGGGCAATTAATACAATGTAAAGACTGAACTAAATGGCCGTAAGTCAAGCTTATCAAATCAGAATGCATGAATGTGATAATCCCCTCTTTAAAATACCTTTAATTATGTTGGCATTGGGTTTGAATATATTCAATTGACCTTCTTTCTCACTTTGCACGTTTTGGAGATTATCTCAGTTGGGAATGTCTGGGGAAAATATACTGTATGTACTTTATGATTCTTGAGCCTGAGATTTATATACCGGGAGGTGTAACGAGCTCAGTGGAGCAGAATTACTTTCGATTTTTGGTATTGGGGCATCCCTGTGGTTATAGTTGAACGCCATTAGGTGACAAAAGAAAATGTTTAAACTGTATTTTTGGGTCAGGACTGAATACTAGTCAGCAGATACCACGATTCCCGTTTGCGATCCAATATGCACTTATAAAGTTAGAGGCTATAGTTCAGCTTCGATAGAAAGGATGGGATCTCATTAAATGTCGAAACTACTGGTTATGAAACACAAAGTGTGCCGCAAGTACTTTGTACTTCCGCGACTTAGGTATTCTATAACCTCTCCTCAGTCTTTACCATCTGGGTATGAATCAACTATCCATTTAGAAAAGCTCTAATTTATGCCACCCTCGACACCTCATGTTCATTTAACATGCATCAGATATGGCTACCACTTTCCATTATCGTTATTGCCTCTTACTTTGATGTTTTGCATGAATTTAGGTCATGAGGTTTCATGGCAGCACTTTAAAGGTTGGTAAAATCAATTCCAGCAAATATATACATATCTAAAAAAAAAGGAGCTAAGTAAACCCAGTTTTTTTTTTCTTTTTCTGGATTTATCTTCCCCTACATCCCCTGTTCCCATTCTTTCATCAGTCAGCCAACACCCACTTCTTGTCATGTACATGTCATGGCTCTTAGTGCGGATCTCGACGTATTCAGATACCTGAAGCAGTGTTGGAAGAAGTGTCAGATCTCCTCCACAGCCCCTGTAGCGCCGCGCCACCGCCGAAGACGTTGAGGAAGTTTGCCATTAGGCCCGAGCGCCGCCCCGCCTTCCAGGCCCGAGGCAAAGACGTCGTCTTTCCAGCTCCCCGGCGCGGGGGTCCCAGGCATCTTGGCTGGAGCTGCCGCGTACGCACGCGGAAATCCGCCGCATCCCTGCCACTCATCCGCTCGACGTATAGATGCCAAACTCATCACACCCCCGTGACGCCCGACTCGCTTCCAACTCGCCTCCAACTCACCTCTTTTCTTTTTTTTTTATCCCCCCCCCCCTGTATATGTTGAAGGTGTGGAGTGACTGCTCAATCGTTGTGACATATATAGGTCCTGTGTGTTTAATGGTGTGGAGGTGTGTGTGTGTGTGTGTGTGTGTGGGTAAGAAATGCTATGGGGTAGGGGTGGGGGCAAATGCGTTTGTGTCAATCACGGAGACACACATAGATTAGGATCACTTCCCCTCAATTACGCTTTATAAAAGGAGAGGTGCCGAATTGAGGAAGAAGAATGGAAGGGGGAAAAGATAGAAAGAGGAGAAGGAGAGGGAAAAAAAAAAATCTCAATTACACATATATATAAAAACTGGAGCTCGTCTCTGCGGTTCAAATTACATTTCTCTCATTTCATTTTGAGATCGTTTGAGATTACCGCCACACATAAATCACATGTGATTCCACTCACATGGCTGCTGATACTCTCTCGGTGTGTGTTCTACACAGTAAAAACAGAGATATCCGCCTGCATGGCCCACATTTATTACTCTGATCCATAATATGACATTATTGCATCATCTGTCCACCCAACATTTCTCGAGCCCTGAGGCACTCGTAACTGAAGTGACAGACGGCGACTGTGCGTGTGCGCGTTATTTTTTATTTATTTATTTATTTTTTAAATGCATGTGTATGGGCACATATGTGTGCGCCGGCTCGTGCGTACAAGCTGCAAGCGTGGCACAGGTTGTGTTTGAATTGATGGCCGATCGTTGCGCTTTTGCATGTCCGTATGTTTCAACCCGCAGCTACATCCACCATCTGTCTCGGTAGGATGCTAATTTAGCTCTCCTGTCATAATCGACTGTCTGTGTATTCCCCGACGGGCCTCCCGTCGCCCGCTTTGTTGCCGGGGACGGCTGTGAGCGTCGCCGCACACTTGTTACCGAGGCCTCTTCCCGTCGACTGTAAGCAACGCTGGTGGTTAGTCGTGGGAGGCCCGAGGGTGCTCTTTGTGTGTGTGTGTGTGTGTGTGTGTGTGTGTGTGTGTGTGTGTGTGTGTGTGTGTGTGTGTGTGTGTGTGTGTGTGTGTGTGTGTGTGTGTGTGTGTGTGTGTGTGTGTGTGTGTGTGTGTGATGGAGGGGAGGTCCGGGCCACAGGTTCAGCCGCTATATGCCTCGTCTCAAGCGTAGCCTGGGGAGGCATGTCAGGATATTCCTCGGATAATCACTCAAAGCCCGGGTGTTTACTCGCCGCGCGGAGCGGGGGAAGGGTGGCAAACCTGCCGAGTAGTTTCTGCTCGCGGAGGTCACGGGGGTGAAGGGTGAGAAAAGTGCACGGGTATTGTTACTGGGGCCTTTTTTTTGTTTTTTTTTTGTTTTGAGCGCGAGACGAGGGAGTGTAAAATTAATGTGCGTGCAACAGCCACACGTCGGCAGAGGCCTGCGGAGAGAGTGAATGTGAAAATCTGTAAATGTCACATATACACACACACACACACACACACACACACACACACACACACACACACACACACACACACACACACACACACACACACACACACACACACAAGCCATTTCATTAATGACGGTGCATGAGGAAGCTTTTGAAAAGGCAGAAGATGAACACAGACGAGACGTTTCCTTCACTGAGTGACTTGTTTATTAGGGTGTAACACGTCATATGTCCTAAAATCATACTTTCTATTCGTTGTAAAGAAGCTCAGTAGCTGTATGTTAATAAACAAGTGCACATTTACGCGTTATGCCAATGCTAAAATGTGCACATGCACAGAAGAGTCAGTTAGTAAACATAGTGATTTTACGCTCCGTTTACACTTTTTTTCAAGTGAAAACGGAAAACATTTGTCGTGTTTTTCGGCTGTCCGTTTACACAACAACGTTGCTCAGAGCCACTGAAAATGCAACTTTTTGAAAACAAGGTTCGATTTCACTGTCATGAAATGGAGGAGCTCAACACTTTGAGAAGCCTACTAGGTGCCCTTCTCTTGCATATCCACTGACATCACTGCTTCTTGAGGAAAAATGTCGCCTTGATCATCACATGAACTCAAGGATGAGCTGATTACACTACAGTATATATACAACAGTTCTTGTTTGTTTTTTTTTCCATAAAGTTTTGAGTAATCTTGCATTTGACTGTGAAACCACGATAGTCAAGGTCGTGTTGTCGTAATATAAATTTACATTACTGTAACTTCTGCATGTATTTTGACGATTCCTTATATTTGAGGACGGGTGTTTCTTTAATTTGCGGTTGTGTAAATCTCCTGTTTCGGAGGCTTCGGATGTTGCTATGATGTTTGGAAGGTGTTTGAACTCAACGAGACGTCAAACTCTTGTCAATCACTTTGCGATTGAGATTCAGCAAAAGCAACACCCGTAGCTCAAACGCTAGTCATTGTCTTTCCCGAGTCGAGGCGACCATCTGTGTAACACGACTGTACAGACTTTGCGACTTACCATCGGGGACACATTTTGGCGTGACGCATCAAGAGCGGACGATAATTAACGCAGCGCACCGTGTTGTTATCGCCGTCCTGCCTCGTCCCCCAGAGGCCTACAAAAGGCATCATCTGAGGGGCTTTTTGCACGCGTGGCGCATACGAGACGACCGCGTGTGGCGTGTTGAAGGTAAAGATGGAGACGCTCCCGCGGGGGACAGCTGCTCACCGGAGGGACGGACCGAAAAGGGATGCTTCGCGCGCGCGGCGTGAGAAACACTCGGGGCCGTACTTGTCGGGAGAGGAAGGTGAGGCCGACGAGAAGGAAAGAGGAATGGGTGATTGAGACAAAAGCAGATGAGAGGAGAGTTGAGTGTGTCCTGTCTGATAAACAGGAACATGGCTCATCATTACAGGGAGCACCAGGGGAGCACTGTAGCCCATCTGCCAGCTAATACATACTAATGTTCCCGCCGCACTATATAGCCACCATCAAAGCCACAGGACACGCACGTGGCATGTGCATCCTCCCGCGCAGCGACTCGAGCACACGGGAGTGTTGTAAATCACAAGGAAGCAGACCGGGCGGTTTCAGAGATGGACTGCAAAGACGCGATTGAAGGCGTCGGCGGTGAGCAGTCATCCTATGGCAGGATCATCCCGTCCTGCGACCGCGTCGCCCGCACCGTTTTCTCAGATCAGTAGCTAAACGCCCCGGTGATGTGAATTTAAAGCGGTTTCTCAAATCTGTTTCAGCTGTGTGAACATCATACATGCCTAATGGGCTGAGCTGGACCACCTCCCTGTACGGTATGCCTCCATCCATCAAACGCTTACTGGGAATTTTCTTTCCTCTCTCTTTTTTTTTTTTTTTTTTAAATCGACCACCCCCCCCCCCCCCCCCCACCACAGTGCAGATACTTTGCTGGCACCCCCAAATCATATTTTGGCTCCGTTGCAGTTGCCCTATTTTCCTCTCGTTTCCCTCATTAACCATAAACACAAGTGCAGAGGATGGTCCGTCACACAGTGCAGTTTACTGTGTCAGGATGATTTCAAACAGGTTTAAATCCCCCGAGCGGTTCGGTTTGACACCCACTCAAGCGTGCTATTGCCTTTGATTTTGTGTTTTTGCTTTCCGTTTTTCTTTTCTTTTCCGCAACTTGATTGTGTGCGTGTTTGGGTGTGTGTGTGTGTGTGTGTGTGTGTGTGCGTGTGTGTGCACGTGTGTGTGTGTATGTGTGCGAGAGAGGTGTCAATGGTGTAAACAGTGAATGTCCCCGGTGTCTGGAGGTATTACACTGAAGCGCAGCCATGCATACAGGCCTAGAAGGGTCTTTCTGAATCAGTGGACAGGACCGGGGCGACCTTTTCAACTCACATTAAAACAGGGTCACCTCACCGCGGTGCAAGTTTGTGGGCGAGCGACACGGAAGAGGGGAGGAAGGCGAGTCGGGAGAGATTGTGTGCATGTCTGTGAGGGGAAGCGGGATGGGGCTTGCATGCGAGGGCCCTCTTTGGCATACCTTGTGAAAATGTGGCCTTTCATCATCACTGTATTCCCGTGTGCATCTGTCCATACGTATTTGCGTTGTCTGGGCTCTGGAGAAAACACATACTGTACCCAGTCACGATATGCCATCAGATGTGCCGGGATGATGCGTTCGGAGAGGTTTCAAAGTTTATGAGGAGGATGGAAGGGGTGATTGGAGCCGAATGCGCTCCTGCGATTTTGTTCGTGCAGAACGGGCCAACGAGAGCTGCCCCCCCCCCCCCCACACACACGTTGTCGAGTTTGATCTCAGCTCGTGCATGCAATCAAACAGGGGTCGTCCGTTCCCTCATAGGCCTAAACAAGACACATGCATGGCTGCGCTTCTCCTACCTCAGCAACAATCTGTACAAAAACGTCTCCACATATCAAAGTGTGTGTGTGTGTGTGTGTGTGTGTGTGTGTGTGTGTGTGTGTGTGTGTGTGTGTGTGTGTGTGTGTGTGTGTCTCAGTGCATCAGACCGGTGAAGAGAAGAATAACCCAATTACAGAGACAGTCTGCCTCACAGACATACTGTATGTACATGGATAGAAGGAGGTGTGTGTGTGTGTGTGTGTGTGTGTGTGCGTGTGTGTGTGTGTGATTGGAGACAAACAAAGGCGGTGAGTGAGAGAGAATGATTTTTGATGAAAAGAACACAGCGAGGAAAGGGGGGGGGGGTTCAAGGCTCGGACGAGTGAATGCAGAATAAACTGTGCAGATAGGTGTGGAACAAAGGTGATCTGGTTAGATATAAGATAAAAAAAAACAAAAAAACACCATCAAGCTGTAAAATAAAACCCCCCAACATTCTAATATTTGAGAAGAAGTCAAATATTGGGATTTATGGAAATGAGAGCTCCTGGGGGCGGGTGCTGCACGGTGCACGCCTCGCTTCATATACAAAGTACCTCTCCCTCCTCTCTGCGGGGCTTTTTTTTTTTTTAGGGAAAAAAGGGGGAGGAAAAGGAGGGGAATGTGGCCCTGAACCTGACAATTTGGAGGATGCCGTTGCATAGCAACAGACAGCAGCCAAGTACCTAAAAAGCAAAAAAAAAAAAAAATAGCAGAGAGTGAAAAAAGCAAGGCTATTTGGCTTGTTAAATATTCTCTGGCTGCCAGGACGACTCTCAAAGCCGTTTCCATAGAACCGGATTTAGAAATGCAAAATGCAACACATAAGGTGGATGTGTACACAAACCAACAGTTCATCGCTTTTATTTATTTCATTTATTCACTTTCACATGCAGCGCAACCTTTGCACAAACTGCATCTTTAAGGAAGGTGGTCTCCTCATGTTATAATATTCAATATTAGAAAAAGACGACAGAAAAAAAGGCGTGTTTGCCGGCGCCACTGTCCACGCCAAAGGCACATATTGTGTTCAGGTATTATCTAATAAGCCCACACACAATGGGGAATTTACATTTGAAATGCCATTTGTGTTTGTAAGTCTTATAACATGCGGCGGGGATCAAAGTGGAAGTGTATTTTATTTATTTATTTATTTATTTTTTCATATTACAGATAAACACAAAGCAATTTCAAGTTGAATTTATTAATATTTCAGACTTGGAAATCCCTGGATGAGCGGTGGACGGCGTGGCGGCTGGGACCCGGGCAGGGTGGGAATGCTCAATGAAGCAATAAGGAGCAGAAAGGGGTTTGTTGTCTGTAAAGTCAGCTTAGATTAAAAGAAAAAGGTGGATGATCCAAAAAAAAATTATATATATATAAATAAGTGCGATATCCCCTAAAGGACAAACAAGATTCCACTTTATTGAACATCTTCAGTAAACAATATCCATGCATTACCTGCTATTGAATAATACATCAAAACACACCCACTTTTCTTTTTTTTTTTTGTTTTGTTTTTGCTTAATCTAGTTTGAATCCACAGCAGCCCTGGAAAATCAAAGCTGTGTGCTTCCACCAGCTTTTGCCAACTTTGCAGCCTCTCCACTATCTTCAGCCGCGGTTATTAAGGTTTCTTTCTGCACATGAATAGGACGCCGTTGCTCGGGGATATATTGTAAGTGACTGCTGTTGATCTCGCCACCAGTGTTTCTCACAGAGCTGTGAATAATAGATAGGAAAGCTGACCAGAGATAATATGTCTCTCATTGAGAACGTAGCTCCTAGCGCATGCAGCGTCTAAGAGAATGCTAACAAGGAGAGTTTTTTTTTTTTTTTTTATCCTCCCCTCTTCGTCTCCCTCCTTCCCTCCACTCTCTTTTTTTATTTTTGCAAAGCCGCAGAATGTTCCTTTTTCTGTTGGCTCTCATGCATTTATTAATAACAGAGTTCCTTTCAAAACATCTCCTCTAGATAAGATGGATAACACATTCCTTTTATCATGCTCGCTCCTTTAGCGCGCGCGCACACAACGCCGTGTATCGCGCTGACAGTGATGAGCTGTGAAATCGGATGGGAGGGCTGGAGTGCGGTTTTGTAGCCTTTCAACACATAAATTTGGGTCACAGAATAGATTATCACCCCACACATGTCACCCTGACACTGATAGATGCACGCAATCCCACACCACTCATAAATTACACATGCTTCATGAAAATTAATGCACTGTTTAAGTTGGTAAATGATCATTCTGTTGACTGATGTGCACTGTACTGTACATACAGTTTTCGCTTTCTGCCGCATGAATATTCAACACGCGCTAATATGTTTTCCCATCTTGAGAAACTCTGGGAAAGTTGCAGGCTGATTAGGTGTTGGCGTATAATGGCATGTGCATTGAGAGACGGCACAGGAGGTACTGTCTATATATATATATATATATATATATAGAGAGAGATTTTTATTTTTTTTTCCCTTCTAAACTGAAAGTTCTCAGCTCATTTCAGATGAATTGAAACAGTCATGGTCCTCATATGGTGGCACGCGGGTTCTGGGCTGCAGAGGCCATATCAATAGGATCCTATAGAAAAGTAAAGACAGACAGCGCTGTCACTCGGCAGAAGCACTCCACTGTGAAGAATCCACAGTGTTTGAAGTCAATGACAGCTTTTAGGGATTTGGTGAAGACTCAAGCCTTCGCTCACACATAAAGATGAGTCTTGTGTATTTGCGTGTGTGTGTGTGTGTGTGTGTCTGAAGGTGACAAAGACGTGAAGTAGAGTTTCAGCCACCTCTTAAAGCAACTGCTGCCATTTCTTTTCCCTGAGATTTGTAACTGCTTTTCCGATTAGCGTCACGTCTCCTCATATTCGACGGACAAATTAGCATTCATCTTTGCATTCGTAAATGACCCGTATTAGTCTGTAACAAGAGTGACACCTCCCCCACCCCCTCTCGCTGCCCATTTTGTGGGACTTAGCAGCAAATGGAGGCAACTGAAATTTTGGCTGGAGCTCTGGAGACAACACTGTTTGGGGTTTTGGAGGGAAAGGGAAAAAAAACAAAAAAAAAAAAAAAAAAATAGACAAGTGATAGTTAGAGCTCACTTCACCCATCCAGCAGCCCAACCCCCTCTCTGGAAGACATTGTGTACTTCTGTGGTGTGGACAGTGTGACTGGTTTGGGATTTTCTACATGGTGATTTTCATGCATCAGCTTTTGTCTTCATCTGGCTACAATAAAGCTCAATGAGCCGTGGAGACAAGGCAACAGAGAAAAAGCAAAAATGCAAAAGTAATGAAAAAAAACCAAACTTAAAGTGGGCATATTATGCAAAATTCACTTTCTATTGGTTTCCCCACAGTAATACACGGCCTACCTGGGACCGACACCCCAGAAGTGTAGAAAGTGTGTCCTCTCTCTCCCTGGCTTGTTCCAGGTTTTAAAAAGTGTGTTGCTCCAACCAGCCAATCAGAAATCAAACCCTATATAGTGTCATCAGGGGTTTAGCCAATCACAATCAAGGTAGGCTCCTCCCCTTTGACTCCTCCCACAATTAGGCAGCTCTGCTCTGGCACATGGCACCACGAGAGGAAGTACTTCCTCCTCTTCCCAAGATGGGCGTGTGTGGGCGGAGCCAGTCCAGCTCACACAGACACAGTAGATTCTGAATGTCGCTCCTATGATCCAATATTCAATTGGAGGGAAATCAAGGGAAAGCTGAATTTGGGGGCAATAAACTTTAAATACAACAGTTTTTGGACCAACGAGACAATGAAAAAGTGTTGAAAATGGATAATATGGCCCCTTTAATGTATAAAAACCGCCATCATTGGTTGTTCAGTAGCATTTATTAAGTTTATTGAAACTTCAGATAATGGAGTAGGTGCCATGGGGAGAATAAGGCACCTTTTTTATGACAACGATTAAAGTTATTTGTGTTTTTAGAGAAACTGCGCACACGCATACACACAAACCACAGTACGCTCACCACACTTACCATAAATCTGACAGTTTAGTGGACAGACGAACAAGTTGCATTGTTTTTCCAGATGACTGTCAACTATAAAACTCCCAAGTCCCAGGAGAACATGGACAAAGAGTCACGACATTCAACTGGAGGCAAACATTGTTGTTATTGTCCATCTACTCACTCATATGCCGACGTTTTTCCGAGGCCTGTGTTGTGTAGCAGCGTTTCTGAAAAGTTTGACCTCGTTTCCATGGAGACAGAGCCAGAGCGTTTGTAAAAAGTTGCCCTTTCAGTGGCTCCGAGCACCGTCGTCATGTCGGGATCAAAAAAATGCCTCAAAACCCGCAACTGGACAACAATTCAGAAACCTTACATAGACTTACCAGATATTTCACATTAAAAGCCTATGAAAAAAGCAAGTCGTTGACTTTTCAAAACCCATTCACGATATGATGTTATATTGTGAGAAAGATTAGGAAAACCAGCAGGCAACAGGATTCTACTTTGACAATCCGTGAGTGAAACTACCCGCGGTGTATTCCGACCCCGGTTTTGCTTTTTTGGAACACAGCCTTGCCTTCAGAAATCCTAAAAATAAGCGTTGGGTTTCAATGAACACGGTTTGACAGCCCTTTTTTTTTTTTTTTTTCCCTTTTCCCTCTGCCATGAACTGCTCTTCCAGCTCCAAACAATGCAGCAGGTCTCTTCTGTGAGCGAATTTAACGACATGTGTAACACCCGGTACGTGACATGTCGCATCCAGGCTGTAGGAGTCTGAAAATCCTCTTAGCGATGCTCTTTCCTTGCTTTAAAAAAAGAAAGAGCGAGAGGGAGCGGTAAAAAAAAAAGTCGCGCCATAAATTCACACGTCAATAAGGATGTTCAGCAGCCTCTCTGGTTTTGTTGCGCGCGTGTGCCGTTCCAACTCTGAAGGTTGTGCCGCAGCTCTATTGGCATCCCTCTTCCCGCCTGGCGCGGCGCGGCGAAGCAGAAAACAGCTTTGTTTGTCTTATGTTTGGGTGACAGACAGGAGGTCCACCCCTCTCGCCCCCGCAGATATCACCTCCTCTCTCCGTTTGGTGCACATCAAGAGGATTAGCGTCTTATTTCTCAGGTAAAACAAGCGGCATCAATGCAGGCCCCGCGACGGATTTGCTGCGGCGGCTCTGCATAAATGGGCGCGGGGCCGCCGAGCCGTTCACGCCGGCCCTTTGTGAGTTAAACACTTCAGCATCAATCGATCGGCTGGGGAGCAGGCGAAGCCTTTATGGATTCACCTTCCCCTCCCACGCAAAACAAGGCAGGGGGTTGAGTTCTCATCTTGACGGGTTTAATTCTGGGGAGAAGGGATGGGTAGATGGAGGAAAGGTGAAGATGACTGCCTCATCCCGCCGGGTTTACATCCAGCTGCCGGGGAGGAATCTGGAAGGCTGCGTTCTTTCTTTGCACCATTTTTTCTCTTGTCTCTCTCATTCGGCTCTTGTTTTCCTTTGACCCATTCTTCTATCCTTTCTCTCACTTGTCTCCGGCACCGTCCACACCACAGTGAACGACTTAAAACGGCTGTTTCCATGTAAACAGCGTCTTAATCTTTGTTGACGGGAAGAAAGTCAGACGAGTCTTTTGTCTCTCTCTTGCAAGCAGTTCATAAACTCGATGTTGCTCAAGCCCACAGAGCAGATAATGAAGTGATTGACCTGTAGTTGCGTAAGGACAGCTGAAAGAGAAAGTTTACTCACACTTCATAAACTGTTGCCGTAACACCGCTTCACTTGTATCGTCTGCTTTTCTTTTTTCTTTTCTTTTTTCCACGACCAAGAGAAGCTGAGGTGAACTTTATAAACACATCACTGATAACTAGAACGCTCAAGCACCAGACAATCTACTGCTGCGACTTCCAAGGTCGAGAGGAAAGAAAAGATTTCACACGTGTGTGAATTTTGGTCAACATACAGTTTATTATCCGCTGTCCCACATTGCAGTGTTTGGCTGCCCAACATGCTCTCTGGCTCAACAAGTATAAACTTCTTTCAATGATTGACACACGGAGTCATGAAAAAGCAGTTTCTTACTTTCTTTCTTGGTTTCTCCTTTTTTTTTTTTCTTCTTCTTCTTATTTAATCTCCCCTTTGCTTTGTGTAAACAGGATTTCTCTCTAAAGGTCAATAAACATCAGCAATATCCGTTAACATCCAACTGTCACGACAATTAAAACCGCAAATCTTAAAGAGAAAAAAAAAAAAAGAAGCCTTATCAGTATTTTTTTCCCCCTATTCCTGCTGATATCAGCTTCGAGGACTGATGCATGCACGTACACACACACACACACACACGCACGCACGCACGCACACACACACAAACACTGTTATCTCTGCTATCTGGTGTTTAGCCAACTCAGAGCTAATCCAGTGTGAACCCACTCCCTGGCTTGTGCTCAGCAGTTTGCAAACAGATTTCGAAAACATACACACACACGCACACACACACACACACACACACACACACACACACACACACACACACACACACACACACACGAGCACGCACGCACACACGAAGGGAGTCAGAGAGTTTGGCCCTGGAGCAGGGAACATCACGCTCCAGTAATGTGATGCCGAGGCAACGCAGCAGTACAGTAGTGTGGCATTAACATAGATGTGCGTCTCGGCGCGGGGAGGAGGGAACATGCGGATATTCGGAGCTGTCTGCGTGTGATAGCTGTCTCATTACTTCTGCTGCGACCTCACGGTCCTCTTGACACACACACACACACACAAACACACACACACACGCACACACACCTGCCCAAATCTGCCCAGTCCATCAGTCTTTGCAAATAATCTCATTCCTCTCGCATTTGACACAATAGGAGATAATGCGACGACAGGTTTAGATGCACTGTTGCAGAATTGCATTATTTACTTGACTGCATTCATGAATGTGCAATCAAAAAAACACCGCATTCAAAAGTCTTTTTTTTTTTTTTCCCCCTCCATCATGAGCCTGATGTTACTGAATTTAATGACTCGTTGGTGCAGACGTGGCGCGGCTGGCAGGCTGCACAGGATGAGGACTGGGGAGCCATAAAAACCGGTGAATTATTAGTTTCACAGGTGACGGGAGGAGGAAGGTCATTTCAACCGCATTTGAAACTGGCATCACTTGTAATTATGCTGCAATTACTGCATTGCTAACTGTATTTTTGGGGGGAGGCAAAATTATCAGATGCATTCATAATGATTTATTAAATTGAATTTACGGACACACGGCTGTTTGTTTTTATTCGTTGAATTAGTCTCAGTAACGCTCGTATATCCTTGCGGTTGTAGCGCGGCGTCACAGTTTTGCCCCCCCCGGGGGGGGGGGTAAGGTTGACACTTTTGTGGCCCCTCTAATGATCAACGCTCATCTTCAGAGACTTTTGAAATGTTCAGGCAGACATGAATGTTCACGTTGCCGCCTCCGCCAGCGATAAGACGACGCGTGAAGCAGGTTTACCGGGATTTCTTTAAAGTCGTGTCGCGCCGGTGAATCGATCCTCCAGATTCAAGCAGGAGTTGGCGAACAGGTGTCATGCTGCAAGGCGAGCTGACGCTGCACCACACTACAGCAGAAGTGCCCTTGACTCTGCAGGCGCAAGCATTCCTTCCAGAGCGAGACCCCCCCCCGATTAATCCCACCAAGGAGTGTGAGGAGTTTTCGATCACTCCTGCTAAAAAGGAGCAGCACTTGTAGTGAATGTAAACCTTGAAGCGTTTCGCGGCTGCATTAGGTCTTGATGGTGCCGCCCGGTGTCACTTGAGTCCGTTTTAGTGGCGGTCTGAAGATTTGAAATTGACGCCGTGGAAATGGAAACACGTGCGTGAGCCCACTTCTTACATCTGTTCAAGGTCTCGGGACGCAGACGGAGCTCCTCTCTCAGCACATGAGCTGCACTCGTGAGGAAACGACTGGTATTAGTAGAAGAAGTGGGATCTGGCTGGTCTTGCTATGCAGATTTTCTACACCGTGAACCCGAACAAGCTCACAGAACTCAAAACTTTGTGTGTGTAACAGATTACACAAGACTATTTAAGTGGTGTTGTTAAATAATTGAAATATTATCTTTAAATGTTTATTTTAAATTAGACCTGAAATGAAATGTTAATTGTAAAGGTTATTATGGCGCTATTTTACCAGTCTGGCCCACTCAAGATGGCTTTATGTGGCCCCCGAACTAAAATGTGTTTGACGCATTCAGCACACTGGCATTCAGAGCCCGAGCTCATTTATAATGCCTGCAACTGGGCTTTAACTGCAAATAGATTAGAAACACTGCTTTCCTAACTCAGGAATTCGAGGAAAGACATCATTCTGCCTCAACACGAGCGCTACCTCCTCGTCTCTCAAAGTAGTGTAATTTTAGGAGCCAAAGTTTGAATCGTCAGATCACGGTGACCTTGTGTTTGAGCCATTTTTCCATCAGCGATACACGATGAAACACCCAAGATCTCTCATTACTTTCCCAAATAGTCTTCACCTCAAGCAATGTATTAATCCGGGCCGATGGTGTAAATGCCAAACGCAACTTTGTTGGTTGGCAGAGGCGTTTCAACCACATTAACTAATTATAGTCTCTTCGATATTTCAGCTTCATCTATCAAATAAAAAGCTTTTCGGAGCTGAATTGAGAAGGTGGGATGAATCACACTTTGGCTGAGCTACTCCATACATGTTAAACTACTCACTTAGTCTATTACAGACAAGCACTCCGCTATCTTTATAATAAAATTGCTTTCTACATCCTCTCACATGTTTTTTTCTTTTTTTTTTCGGGAAGTAAAGCTTGTAAAATGACAGGGTGTCACTACATACAATAAAAAGCAGAATTTAAAACCCATCTGTCTAATCTATACCATGTTTAATTATAAGGGGTCACCACTGATGAATGAAAACTGCTCCTAAGGTGGAACTTTTAGAAAACGCTACGACTCCATATCCGTGGGAATGAATGAGGGGAAACACAACTATTGAAAACAACTCGGAGTTTGTAGTTTTATAGTTGAGTCTCTTGGAATAATAATCCAAATTGTCGTCTGACAAGCAAATGTCCGTGTGCTCGCCATTCTTAATGTTTATAGCGTGTTTGTGTGTCTTTGTCACAAACACAAACAGCAGCTCCCACTAGTGGCCCGACATGTTAACTACATTGTTTTCCGAAGTTTCTGCGCAAATGTAAATACCAGCTGTGCATGAAATGATCGTTGTCTGCCAGGCATTGTGTCGTATGCTGACATTTCATGTTTACAGTCATAAAAATCTTCCCTCAGAGCGCCAGGCTCACCGGTGAGAACAGACGTCTTTTTTTTTTTTTTTTTTGCATAAACAGTGTTTTTGGGGGAGCTGCTGCGTTTGGCAGACACACCGGTGGAGAGTTAGCCTCAAGCCGATTGGTCACTTTCCAACAAGTTTACATAAACATGACAGTTTGCTTTTCTTCAAGCACAGTGTCCTGAAACTCCCTGCTTTTAAATCTCTTTATATCTCGCATTTGTCTTATTTTCCCACCATCAGTTCTGTTTATCTCTTTCTTTCTTTTTTTTTTTTTTACAGCCGTTATAAAGGCTCAGTCGACTCGAATGACTTTCCACAAATAACCACCAAGATACTGAGGAAGTGAACTTTGTGTGACATTAGAAAAGTCTCCACTTAACTCACTCAGTTGACATGATTGTTGCCTTTTCTAAGAATAAACCGATATTTGGAGGCTGAATGGAGACCGGGTGACTCATTCCAATGGATGTCTTGTGCTGTTTGGGAGCTTCGCCGTTCATTTGACTTTCAATTCCTCCGCTTCTGTTTCTGCATGTTCTCTCCAGTCTGCAGCTTTTCTGCCTCCCTCTCTCTCGCTCTCTCTCTCTTTCTCTCTCTCTATGTCTCTTTCTCTCTCTCTATGTCTCTCTCTCTCTCACTCTCTGCCTGTGTTTTTCTCAGGAGACCTGGTTAGATAAGACTGCCTGGGCTATAAAAGCAACAAAGAGCCTGGGGAGAAGAGTCTGACATGCAGAAGCATTCAGCAAGTGTAAAGTGGAAAAGAAAAAAATGAATGTGCTGTTCTTAAGCGATGAACACATACAGACAGACTTGCAGTGCTATCTTTGTGAGACCTTCCCATTGACATAATGCATTCTTTACCTTTATCAGTAACCAGGCTTAGAACTATGAAAACTGAGTGTGTAACCTCAACTGACGGTATGCGGTGATCTGACAAGTGTTTCTTTTTAGCCCCACAAAGCAAGGAATACAGAGACACACAGACTTGTGTTGCTATCTTTGTAGGACCGTCCAATTAATTAACCTTGAAACCAACGCATCTTAACCAAATTCCCTAAAACCACGTTAACTCTCAAACACATGCAAATCTGTGAGGTTCCCTGCATTTTTGGCCCCATAGGCATAGTATGCTCACTTTTTTTTTTTTTAACGCCATGTCTGTGACAAACACAGACAGCCCGTGTTCTTTAGAGCGTCTGATCCTGCTTTACCCCGTCTCTTCCTCCCCTCTTGAAACATTCTATTCGTGGAATCCCCTCGAGGCCTTTGCATCATTATGGCATTATTATTATTGTTCGGTCAGTCTGGGCCAAGATGCACTGGTTGGCTGCTTCTCGTTTACACACACACACACACACACACACACACACACACACACACACACACACACACACACACACACACACACACACACACACACACACACACACACACTTAATCGTATACAGTATGCGTACTGTATATACACTATATAAACTGTGATCGGTGAAGTATTTATTCCACCTGTTCTCGCTGCGTGTCAACAGTCTGCCATTCCTGCACATACAGCGCCACGGCGTTGACTCAGTGTTGTGTAACAAACAGACAGTCACACACACACACACACGCACACACACACTCCCGACTGCTTTCGCTCCTGTTGGCAATTGTTTGACTTCAGCGTTTCTTTGATTTTCAGCGCTGCAGTGGTCAAGTTAATGAGCAAAAATCCGCCCTTCCTCTAGAGTTTTTGGTTCGAAGGAGGGCGGCTCTAAAAATAGATCCCAGAAGCAGAGCAAGGGAACGTTCATTTTTTAACAAGCTGTTTAATGCATTTATAAAACTTAATGTATCGAAACACGAGTCGGGAATCCCCCACATTTGCTTCCATTTTGGTTGTCGATTGTTTGCTGGATGCAGCCCGAGTATTTCACATGACGCAAACAAGAGTATGAAATACTGCTTTTTTTCCCAAACATGCTTGAACGTATTTTAAAACAACTTGTGCTTGTAACTGGCAACAGAACTTTGAGCTGTCATAGTTTAGCTTTATATAATACAAGCTTACAAAATACTACATGGTTGTAGCATAGCTGCTCTCAATATATGTGTATATACTGTGTATATACTGTATATATACGTATATCTATGCACGTTTAATTCCAAGAAAATTGTTTAAATAGTTTTTACTTGAAAACAACATCTTTATCGAGTTTTCAGAACATTGTTGTGTAAACGCAAAACTTCTCTGAAACCAAAACGAAAAAATTATGCCGTTTCTCTTGAAACATCAATTTGACGGAGATAAAGGAGCTACCCATGGCGAAAGGAAAATTAGGTGCAGCCTTCCTTATAGTGTTCAGTATTGATTTGCTTGATCTGCGGCTTCAGTGTTAAATGGAGCCACTCTGACATCATGAGCAGAAGATAGCCGTTTAGGCACAAACTGACAATCAGACATAATCCCATGGAAAGCAGACGAGACCAAAACCACTACTACAAGATGTTTGTTATTTGAGTAAGAGCCTTTAATGAATGGTAAAATAGCTTCAAAGTATGTTTACGTGTCAATAGCAATCTAGCCATTGTGACATAGGCAATAACTAATCCAATTAAACATAGATCCAATCAAAACAACTGTCATGTAAACACTTTTGTCTGATTACTTTGGCCCTGATTACTTTGGCCCTTTCACACAAGTGAAGGTAGTGTGAACTATTTATGTTTGATGTGATCAGATTCCATACACGTTGGATTGATCCCCTGCTCCAGGGCATTATCCCACATTTGAAGTAAAATGTTGGTGGCAAAGCACAAATAAGCGAGTCTTCTGAACAAGAATATATATATATATTTATTTTAAAAAGGAAAACACAACAGGCTGGATTAGTTGAGCGAACAAATCTGTCTTCAATACCAGCAAGGAAAAGCATTATAGGCTTTGATGTATTGATTGACTCAGATGATATTCTTTGTGTATGTCAACCCACACAGCAATCTATTCAGTTTATTCAACATTAATGTAAACAATCTAATCTTTCAGTTGGAAATAAATCAATCACGCGTGACAGAAGTTGACCGTGGACACGAAAGTCACCCATATTAAATTAAAGGGTGACGACGGACTCTTATTTGAACGATCCAAATGTAATGGAACAAGTCGCATTCACTGTGGCCAAGTCTGCGTTTGATGTTCGGAAATCTAAACAGAACGTACAGGAATGTGCCAAGCGCAGGAGACGTGGGCTTCCCGGGATACCAATCTACTTATCCGCACAGTGAGAGCGACAGCTGTGATTTAGTATCTGAAGTGTAAGAAAGCTCACACACTCCCGTCTATCATTATATCATGACTCATTCTGTCCTGTTGGTATAAATCAGCCACACGATAATCGTTAGGTTACTACACAGAACTAACAACACTGCAAATGCACTGATAGATCTGTAACTGTTGGATTAACTATGAAGGGGGGAAAAAAAAAAGAGTATTTCAAGCTATGTACCTCTTTATAACATTTTCACTGAGACGTACCATGCATGGCAGGTTTTAGAACCGTTCTTTAAATAGCAGTATATGCAGGCACTATTCAAAATATGGATCACATTAAATCGTTTCTCTTATCAATATGCTCAGGGTTGGCCTTACACGTCAGGTTTGTGTAAAAAGCCTTATCAGATCCTCAGGTAAGGTATAGTTTTACTTCAGATCTGATCACAAAGGATATCAGTGGTACTCAACAGCGGTGCTTGAAGTCACTGAAAATTAAACTTTTTGAAAACACTTCAACACTTGTCCACACAGATAAGACAACATACGTACAAATACATTTGTGTGGCAAAAAATATAATGGCACAAATGATTGAGCACAGTGCCATCATAAACTGATTAGAGCATGCTAGTAGTTCTCACACACACACCTGGTGATGGAAACACACACGTACACGCAAAGTAAATGAATCAACAAGAGGTTGCTTCTCTAAGGGTCCCAC
Organism: Blennius ocellaris; assembly: GCF_963422515.1. Classification (NCBI taxonomy): domain Eukaryota; kingdom Metazoa; phylum Chordata; class Actinopteri; order Blenniiformes; family Blenniidae; genus Blennius; species Blennius ocellaris. The sequence goes on from NC_137669.1 coordinate 7,171,096, forward strand.
ACCCCCGCGCCATCATGGCTTCTACATCAAGACGTGACCGACACACAGACACTAATCAATGCGATGCACCCTGGGCATTGCTAGGGAACAACCCTCGTGTGTGTGTGTGTGTGTGTGTGTGTGTGTGGGTGTGTGGTGGTGTGACACGCACACAAACACAGCACGCGCACACCTCCTCAGACAGCCGACCGATTACGCATCATAACACAGCTGATTTGCCCCATGGCTTGACACTCGCTGTCCACTTCAATCATATTACCCTCCCCAGCCGGCCCGGCGGTGTGTGTTTGTCTGGGCCCGAGTGTTTACAAGCGCCGGGGTTCATCTAGATATTGCCGTCATCCGCGGCGCTTTCAGCAACATAATTTGTCACTTCTCGTGAAGTGTTGGGAAAGGGGGGGAAAAAAAGCTGAAGGCAACATGATGGAAGGAAAAAAAAAAAAAGTGTGTCATGAATTCTGACTGCGTAGCGCTGGGGTTTTTTTTTTTTGTTGTTGTTGTTTTTTTTTATTTCTTTCTGAGAAAGAGGTCGTGCTGGGCAGTGCTTGGAAAACTCTGCGAGGGCTTTGACAGAGCAGTCTTGGCCTTAAATACATCTGTGCTCATAAATAGCACTCCGCCCGAGGCTCTGAGCCATTCAGATGATATACCGTGGCTCTCAACCCAAATAAAGCCTCCACAAACAGCCTTGAATTTCCCCCGCAAACAGACTGCCCGAACCTCTCCCGCCGAATCCCCCTGAAATCCTGTTGGCCTCGTCCCAGCAACTCTTAACTCCCTCTGCAAGAAAAAGAAAAAAAAAAAAAAAAAAACCTGCTTGTTCGCCTGTAAACTCCCCATTAAAATGATCTGTGGACCAAACCGCACTCCTCCACCGCTGTCAGATGGCTGTTGTTTGTGATGGCAGAGCCTTGGCATGAAAGGGTCTGGGGGTTTAAGGCAGCTACTACTTTGGATGTCATACGAGAAGGACATTAAGACAAAGGACTGCAGGGGAATGGGCAAACTTAAAAGCCGACGTGAAACACACCCTGTAGTTATGATGGAATTGTGAGATTTGGTGTGGGGGGGGGGGGGGATGGGGGGGGGGGGGGGGGGGGGGGGGGGATGCATGCAAGCTGGGATGTATGTGCAGATGTAAGATATACACCAGATGGAGGCAGAAGGACTCACACACACACTCGCTCTGGGTCCGCTCGGTGCTATTTTTGGAGATGGGGAAGAAAACGGTCTGACTTGGCAATTGTAAATATGCACACTGGTGTAAGCAGAGGGTCTCAGTACATATGGGGAAGTATAGGGTCTGGCACATGTTGAGAGTGGTGACCCACTTTTCTTTGCATCTGGACCCGATCACCAGCCTCTCCAGCGTAATGGGAATGAGATCTTAGACAGTGACATCTCTATCTGTCTTGATCTGGACCCGACTTTGAAAGTTGGCCACAGAGTTGTGGAGTTCCAGCGCCGAGCGGGGGAGCGGGGGAGCGGGGGAGCATGTGCCATGCAAAATGAGGACCACAGCCTTCACCGTCCTTCGTAGGAACTTATATAAACATGTGTGCATTGCAGCACAGGCCGTTGTTAAAGTGATTGGTTTACGTCTCGTGTGCCTCACTCGATTTACAGAGAGAGACATTTCACCAGTGTTTACTTTTACGTGGATTGAGATTGCATGTTGCCATTTATGCATTGAAAGCAGTCAGTCATTTTTGAAAGTAGGTTGTTTTTTTTGTTTTTTTTAAACGGCTCCAATCCCTTGAATTTGTCCATCTGATCCCTACCAATCATGTCTATCGGACTGAAACTTTGGCAAGAGAAAGCCTCTAAAGCAGGACCAGTCCGTGAAGTGGCTTTTTCTTTTTTTCTTTTTTTTTTACTTTGCATTTCTCCACTCTGCTCTGCATGCCCTACCAGAAAGTGTTGGAGTCTTTTTACACTCGCGCTTCACTCTCTTATAATTAATTCAGGATCCCAACAATACCTTCAAGTTCAAGTTGATTTCCAAGATGTTCATGGTTCCTCAAAAGTCCACTACTTTAACTTCAAATTGGCTGCGTGAATAGTTTTGTTCTATTCTGAAAAACCTTAAGCACAAGGACAAGTGTTTACACAGACTTCCACGTCATACTGAGGGTTTTTTGGGGGGGGAGTATAGGACCAACACGTCCTCGGACTTAAACCTTGGAGAAAGTTAATCTACCGGAACGATTTATTGTCTGTTGAAGAGTAGCAGCAACAAAGACACCGAACCTTGACTGTCATTGTAATGAAACACATCATTAACATTGCACCGCGGTTAGGAGGTTTAAAAGCTTGGCCTCAAAATGCATTTTATCATGTTGGTTCTTATGCTATGCACATTACTACGGTTAGTCCTTGCATGACGAAGGATGTGATCACTAGTGGTACCTATGAAGAATCATTTTGTGTGGAGTCTGAATGCTGCGATCTGCATTCTGGTCTGCACCATAGAACCAGGTCTTGTAAAGTAGATACAGCGGTAAACCGAGTAGCCCGAAGGAAACTGGACTAAAGAGTCCAGTACTTTGTGCCGAGGTTGACTGTAGGGTGAAGGGTGTGTTTTTCCAGAAATATGAAAAGGCTCTCCCTGCTGTAAAAGCCTCTGATGGCTTTAAAACTCCTCCCCCTTTAGATTAGGAGTCACCAAGTGTTTGAAAGCGTGTTTATTTACGAAATATGAATTACGGGCTCGTTCTCACTGCAGGCAAATGCAACCCAATTCTTCTTCTCTCCTCACGAGTGACCCACATCCAACCTGTTTTGTTGCCGTGTGAAACCGTCAAGTCCGATTTTGTCACCCCAGACCCAGGCCTCGGTTGTGTAAGGTACCAATTTGGATGTTTTTCTACATGTGACTGCTTTGTCATTGAGGTTTGACTGACGTCACTGATAAGCGCCGGAGGAAGCGGCTCTTTCCTTCCTCATTTTGTCTGGATTTTGTCGGCTCGTATTTAACAACCACTTGAAAATGAGTCCACGTGGGCTGACCTGTGTTGCCAAATATGGCGGGTTTACCTCCAATTGGGGAGTCAAATTCTCTTACTTTCTAACTTTGTTTACTTGTGTGTTTGTGTTTTTTCTTTTTTCTTTCATTACACACAGAATAGTTGTACGGTTTTAACATGATTTCTAAACGGGCTGAGATATGACTGATTCCATTGAGGTGTGTGAGTTTTATAGTGTTTGGGCTGGAAACTGAGTCACATCTGGCAACCCCGGTTGCTGACCGGTGTGCCATTCGTGTTTACGTCTATCAACAGCAGAGGGTGCGTTCAGTCGACTGTGGGTCCTTGTTGCAGTTTGCAAACAGTCATCTATCATATGTTGCGTTGAAGAGGGTGTGGTTGCCTCATCAATCGAAGGTGGTGTTGAAATAACACTGATTATATTTCCACAACTGCACCAACGGAAACTCAAAAGATCTGCTAAGATTGAGTTCACCTCTGCAACCAAATCCAATAAATGTCATCCCAACAAAGCACAATGTTGGCGTGAATGAAGGGCTGTGTTCAAAGTTGAATCAAAAAAGAAAAAAGTGAAGCACACTCCACCGGCCTTGTGTCTCCTCCAGCAGTGCGGTACTATGCAAAAGTGTACAGTGAAACACAGCTCATGTGATACGAGGAGAACTATTTCTTGCTTGTCTTCTCTAGTTGCTTGGCAACATCACTTCCTACCTCGCCGTGAAGTAATCTCTTTCACAATTCTGTTGAAGTTTCTTCACTAAAAGAAAGATGATTTTATGACAGCGAGAAATACAACCTTTCATTTGGGCTGTAATTTATGTGAGACATCTTGTTTTAGTGCTTCTTGCGCAGTCGGCAGGGAACTCCGAGTGCAGACGGGCGAGTTTTACCACCAGTGTTTCGTTTGATTGGCACTGATCTCTTCAATCTTAGCGAACCAGTCCTCCTAATATGTCCACAGCCATAACACGGGGGTTAGTCCTTCGTGGATAAACCACCAAGACTGACAGCTCCCAATAAATCATGCCGGCTTTAGAGAAGAAAACCAAACTAACCCCTTAAATGCCTGGACCGTCTTCAATTTTCAAATCTCTTTGTGAGTCGCTGACCTTAGCGAGATAGACTGACCCAGATGGATTTTACTACGCCTCCTAATACACTCGTCTCGTTTTTCCCCCGAACTCCCTAAGGCCCCTAGATGTTCACCTCAGGATAAAGACGTTGTTAGTGTGACTGAGGTATGTTGCTTCAGAGACTGACTTGCACTGCCACGCCGGGGTCCCCCGGGAGTCGCGCTAACGTTAGCCAGATATATTTGCTTCACTATTGGTATTGATCCGCGTTTAGTGTCGATTCCGGCACTGGGGAGTAATGATTGCACACAGCCAGTTGGACACACGTGGCGGAGACGAATGATGGGGGAATGGACGGCGAATAGCTTCACCCACACACACACACACACATACACACACATACACACACAAACTGCAGTAACAGAGTGGTACAAAATGTTCCCTTTCTAGTGCTGCTGCACTGCAGAGCCTCTGCTATGCCGCACCGGTGGAAAAAAAAACACACACACTTGCAATAAGCTGAGTGGAACTGATACAGCCACAACAACTGAGCAAGAGATGCCAAACCCTCTCCTCCGCACACACACACACACACACACAGGCACACAGACAGACGCACACCTCCTCCTCCTCCTCCTCCTCCTCCTCTTCCATCCTCCCTCCTCTCTCGCTCTTTGCAGCCGAAAGCCAGAGCAGACAGATAAGCAGGCAGCCAGAGACGGACTAATCCTCCCACAGTGAGAGACGTTTCGGGAAGGGGTGTATGATGAAAATCAAGCCGAACTGACAAGAGGGAGAGAGGGAGAGTAGGAGAGAAGAGAAGGAGAGAGGGAAAGAGGGAGGCTACATGAGGAAGGATGAGAGGCAGAAGGGTTGGGGGGGGGGGGGGGGGGCGTTGAAGCGAGGATACAGATTAGCGAAAGGTGAGGACAAAAAAGGAATTTTTTTTTTTAAGTCATTCCTAGTGTGCAAGGAGAGTCGGGAGTTGGTTAGGAATTTGATCCAGCAAGTTTACATTTTTTTTTTAACATTTTTTTCCCCTTTGAAAACCCCCCTCCCCCCACCTCTCCCTCCCCCTCTCCCTCCCCCTCTCCTCCGCCACGCATTCCGCCACTGTCTCGCACTTTTCTGATAAAATGGTTGCAATTGTGCGAGCAAAACCTCTCCTCTCTCCTTTTCCCGCTCAATCACCCTCGCCTATCCTCTGTCGTTCTCCATCCTCGCCTGACTTTCTCTCCACCAGCTCATTCCTCTCTTCCCTATCGCTCGCTCTCTCGCTCTCCTCTCTCTCTCTCGCTCGCTCGCTCGCTCACTCTCTCTCCCAGCCTGACTGAGGCTGATGTAGGTCAGTGCGTCTGGAGCCTGTCTGGAGCTGCAGAGAGCCTCAGAGCTCCATGCCGTGGTCCTCGCCGACCCCAGCGGCGGCTGCCTCCACGCCCGAGCCGAGGACAGCGCTTCCCGGGCTACGTGAGGACAGGATCAGCCCCGCATGACCTGACTTGCCTGGATGAGGATGCGCCTGCAACAGAGGAGGAAGAGGAGGGAGGGGAGGGGAGGGGAGAGGAGGGAGGCAGTGCGGGGTGACATGGGGTATCTGTGCACTTTTAAAAGCTTAGTCATGTGTATGTTGTTTGCATGTGGGTCGTAGATGTAAATGCGTGACGCGGAGGGGAACCGGTGGGGGGTGGTGGTGGTGGTGGTGGGGGGGGGGGGGGGGGGGGGCAGATTTAAAGGTAAAAAAAAAAAGGCAGATCGAGAGGAGATGAGGCGGTGCAGTCGTCACTCTCCTCGTTCAACGTGCAGCATCACAGAGAGGTTTTTTCGGGGGAAACGATCTTTGTGCAGGGTTTTTCGTTGCATCATCCGGGCACGCACACACACACACACACACTCTCTCGCACACGCACTGTACACTGTCTGCCTCTGTCTCCACTCTCGACCGAACTTCGTCATGATTCTTCACGTCTCTTCGCCCGGTTCTCCCAGCCAACGCCGCCTCGGCAAATAAAAAAACCTCGGCGACCCGGCAAACTCCAAACTCTGATGCACATTCTCTGCTCTCGATTCCTCCACTCTCCACCCCCCCCTAAAAAAAGAAGGAAAAAAACCCTTAAAACAGAAGGAAACAGTTGTGTTCGTTCTCTCTTCTTTTGCAGTATATCCATCCCAGCGTTGCTCCGTACGGATCCAGGTTTGTCGGATGTCCTTACTTCCTCTAAAGTGCCAAATACCAAAAGTGTCTTCCAGCCGTCGATGGCGTGTCGCTTTTTCCCAGCCAGCGTGAGGACGCCGACTTTTGCAAAAGACCCGAAAAAGCTCCGTTGACGACTTCTCCATCTCCTGATTCTGCTTCTCCTTTCCTGTTCCTTTTTTTTTTTTTTTTAACCCCTCCTTCGTCGCTGCTCTCATTCCTCGCTCCTTCCCACTCCTCTGGCTTTTAGACAATGCCCCCACCAAAAAAAAAAAAAAAAAAAAAAAAAAAGCGATCGTTGTATCAGAGTGCAGCTGCAAGAGTGGCTGAGTGTGTGTTGCAAGCGAGTTTGGGATGTGTGTGAGAGAGAGTGTGTCTCTGTGCTCTCGATTTGACTCCGCAGCACGTCTGGGTCCTGCAGCGGTACGTTGGTACTTAGCTGGCTCCGTCTCGCCGTGAGTTTGTGTGTGTGTGTGTGTGTGTGTGTGTGTGGTGGTGGTGGTGTTTTTTTTTTCCATTGCGATTGTGTGTTTGCTGCGTCGCCGTGACACAGCAAACCATCTGACCTGCTATGTCACTATCCGGAGCAAGGGATAGTGGGATTTCCCGGGGCGTGGCGTCGCCGGCCTGACCACGCCTCGTGCATTTCGTCCCCCGTCCGACGCTCGCCGTTTTTTTTTTTTTCCTCCTCTACCTCGGCCAAATGGAGTGGATTATAGCAGCGGTGGAGACCGGACTTCCTCTTTGACAACAAATGTTTAATTTGCTGTCTCGCTTGTTTTTTTTTGTTTTTTGTTTTTCCTCCTGCTCTGCACTGTCACTCCGATTTCCCTCCGGCTTATTCGTGGAGCACCATCAGAGATGCTCTCGCTTTTTGCATCCTTGCGATGCTCTCCGGGATCTGAAACAGTGATGGGAGTGAGGACAGAGTTATCGGGGAAGGATGCATCCTTCTTTTACAGAGGTTTTTTGCCTCACAGTCTTCAACTGTGACCTCGACTTGCATACACTGAAACTGGAGGGGGAAAAACAAATAGCGGTATAAAGACTTTGAGTACCAAACCGAGACCAATACCTCTGTGGTGTTGTGGAATCCAGTGTAGGAGAACCTCAAAAATAGGGCCTCAAACTGGTTGGATTGCACTCGCTGGGAGTCTTTCTATCAGTTTGCATTATATTGTCACGTTGCTCACGTTTGGAAAATTCAACAAATGCGACCACTCAGTTAGTGATGTTTACTTAAACAACTGCCAAACAAACCCTGCAGCACATCAAGCCAGCACAATGAGACTCAGTCTTATGGTGGAGGTCAATGTTTGAGGACGGGTGTGGATCTAGAAGCGGGAACACGGGGCGGTTCATATGGGAACTGTCATCGATGTGCTCAGTAGAGAAAAGCACACAGCTGATTTGACTCTTTACGCAAAGTGAGCTGCATTATAATGCTGTGTTCTGTTCAGCCTGCGTGCAGCACTGTTGTGTAACTTAGAAACCCAAGCTCATCCAGGACAGACCGTTAAAGCACCCAGTTTTTGGCCTTTTGGCCGAATGTTAAACACACAACAGCAAATACAGAGTCAACGGATCCATTTCTGTTTTTCCTGACATGGTTTGTGCCAAGAATTCCAGACAAAGTCCCAAGAATCCAGGGAGAAGAAGAAAACCGGAGACAGAACCAGGAAGTTGATTGCAAATACTGTGTTGCGCTCGGGGGTTAACTTCCAGATAACTGACGCGGCGGTGTTGTTGTGTAAGGGCTGACAGCAGTAGGTGGGTGATAAGCCGAGATGGCCACCTGCACCGTCTACCACATCTACACAAAACACAGAGGGCCCAAACTGACTGTGGATGAGTCACAGAGAGAGAGAGAGGGTGAGAAAGAGAGAGAGAGATTGTGTGTGTATGCAAATCAGTGCTTACTCTTCAGTTTTTCTGTTTAACTGCAGGGTGGAGGTGGAGAGAGATTGGTGGGGGGGGGGGGGGGGGGGGGGGACTTCCCACTGGTTCTCAAACATCCAGTCCCTGGAAGAGCACCAAGTCAGTTAGGGCAGGACACACACACACATTCACAAAAGCCCTCATTGTGTTTAACCCCCCCCCCCTCCCGCCACGATGAGGAACAAGGCAGGTCAAACTGGCGCGTCACAGCGCGGCAGTTGAAAAAGGCAAGTAGATGGTAATGAGAGGCTGTGTTTGAGATTCACGCACCGCTCCATCTCCCCGGCTCTCTGGCATTCGGAGCCTCGGTCTTGTCCCTGATTTTGACGACACACTGTGACGACTGTGGTACCCCCCCCCCCCCCCCCCCTCACCCCCCCCTGCTGCTACCTCACTCTGGCAGCCTGCTCGAGAAGGCCCCAGTTACAATGAAACCCACACTGCTCCACACACAGAGATGCTGACTGAGCCGGCAGTTTTGCTCCGGGGGCTGGCCTGACATATCTGCTTAATGTTTATGTTTTATTAAAAATCCCATATTAAACACCATGTCAGTCAGCGTCGGGATAATAGACATTCCCACCTCACTCCCCCGTGTTAATGTTTCCCTTTAAAAAAAAAAAAAGAAGCCCTTTAAAAATGAGATCACCGCTTAACTGTGCTGAGGTTATGAAAAATGACTTTTATAATGTCATCCGAGTACATCTTTGGGAAGAGCAAAGGGAATCCGAAGCCCTTTCATAAAAGCAGCCCACACCAGCCTCGCGCCGGCGTGCTCGGTTTCAAGGAGCCGCCGCCGAGTGCCCCAGCCTCCCACAGCACTCTCTCATAATGACACCATCCCTTTAGGCGTCAACAGAGCTGAGACAAAGCGCCGGTGTATTTGGGGGGGGGGGGGTAAACACGCGGCTCAGGCGGCTCCCGGAGATGACAGGCGAGATAGGCCCCCGTTGAGGCGGGCGCCCCGGGCGCCCGGGATCCCAGCGCCGCACCGCCGCACGGACGGAGCCCAATGCATCTGCCTTGCCACGAGGTGGAAAAGCTACCTGACAGCTGCTCCTCACACATCAGATAAGATTACAGGTAGACCTGCTACACCTGTTTAAACAGACCCCGGGCGCGCGTGCACGAGGCCCCCGCATGTGTGTGTGCTAAGCCCGGGGAAGGAGATCGAGACAGATAGCAAACTAATCCAGTGGCAGGTGCTCGCTTGTAATTGGGGCAGCTAAAGATATAGACTGATGAAGGAGCTCATTATTATTTATGTGTTTGATTTATGTAAGCACAGAGGGGGGTAAAGGGGTTGAAGCTGTGCATTTTTAAAGAGTTTGTTTTTTTTCCCCTCCCCTCCTCAAGCTTGATATAAATCTTGTCATAAATTAAGAACACACACCACATGTACATGACTGATGTTATGTCAGAGTACATGAAGATGATCCAATCAGATGTATTTTTTGGCATCAGATTTTTTTTTTTTTTTGCCTCTTATTCCCTGTGGCGGTCATTAAGTGAAGGTCAGGTTGATTTTTTTTATTTTTTTTAACTCCAGTTTTTATTTACCATTAGGTGAGTGGTGTCAGTCAGTCTTTCTGTAAGCAGCTGATGACATCACCGGCATGATTTAATGATGGCAGACTACGGGACAGGAGGTGTAAATCTGCTCGTGCGCGCCAACACGCAAGTGCGCGCGCGCCTCCCTTTTGGCTCTCGTCTGACATCTAGCGACACAGAGGGAGGAGGAGGAGGAGGAGGAGGAGGAGGAGGAGGAGGAGGAGGAAATCAGTGTGAATCCCCTCATACACAAGTTTCACAAACACTCCCTGACCACCAGGCTTCAGGTGGACCACAACGCACTGATGCAAAGTGTAAAAGAAAATGTAAAAAAAGGGTCATCACCTCACCTTTTCTTTTTCTTTTTTCTGGTTCTACCCGCTATGACGCAATGACGTGACCCTTCTGATGCGCAAATAACAGGTTGGGGTGGGTGATGTTTCGGGTGGCTTCAGGCTGACGAACACAACATGTTGTGGCTGCTTTTTTGTGTTTCCTCAGCATTTCCTTAACCGTCCCCCTCCCCTCTTCTCCACACATCACACACATCTAAATTTAGTCGATCCCCATCCACATGAAACTAATGCGGTTCTGAGACGTATCCTTGCGAAGCCAAACGCGAGGACACCATGTTCCTTTAAACACCCAGAAACACATATGCGCGCACACACCAAGTTCGTCTTTCTTCCAGTGGAGTCTGACAGGAATGAGGTCAGACACACGGATCCTCATTGCACATTATTATTATTATTACCCGTTTTTTTTTTATTCGTCCAATGGGAGGCCGAGGGGGGCGGGGCCCGGCTGGAAAACCAGGATGGAGACAGCCCCCCATTGGCCGCCGCGTCTCGCGATGAGGGTATAAAACGGCGAGGTTCTCGTTGTTGTGTTTACAGTAATATTACAGAGCGCACGGGAAACAGGGAGACTATGAGAAAGCGCAGCCGCTCCATTCAACCACATGGTTCCTCAACCGCACAGACAAGCTGCGCTGCAGACAGCCAGGTTCACGTCAGGGACTTGCACTGCTGTTCCCCACAGCGGCCCGTCTTACGCCTTGCAGGGCGAGTTTTCAGCCGCACCGGCAGTTGAAAGTTGCTGTTAAATAGTTTCGAGGATTTATTCTTTTTTTTCTTCTTTCTTTTTTTCCGAGAAGCGCACTGTTTTTTTTTTTTTTTTAAAGAAAAAGTTTAAAGAGATCAGCAGACGTCTCTGAAAACGGGCTGAACTGAAAAAAGAGACAGAAGAGACTTGGATGAACTTTTTCTTTTCCAGACCAGTGGTCTGCGTCTGAGGGAGGAATATTTTTTTTTTTTTTGTGCGAGTGTGTGAAAAGCCGATCAAGCATTTTTTCTTCTTCTTCTTGAACTTTTGTGAAACTAAGAAGAGTGTTTGTGGACACTTGGAGGGAGAGATGGTGCAGCACATGAGCCAGACAGAGAGCGCCCACGCTCACTCCCCCGGCGGGGACTCCACGGACACGGGAGAAATGGACTTGGAGATGGACGCGTCTCCGACCCCGGCGTCGCCGTCTTCCCGGGAGCGCACCGACCTGGCGTGGTGCAAAACCCCGACGGGTCACATCAAGAGACCCATGAACGCGTTCATGGTGTGGTCGCAGATCGAGAGGAGGAAGATCATGGAGCAGTCGCCGGACATGCACAACGCGGAGATCTCCAAGCGGCTGGGGAAGCGCTGGAAGCTGCTGAAGGACACAGACAAGATCCCCTTCATCCGCGAGGCGGAGCGGCTCAGACTCAAACACATGGCCGACTACCCAGACTACAAGTACCGGCCCAGGAAGAAGGTGAAGTCCGGGAGCGGGACCAGCAAGCAGACGGAGCGCGGCGAGAAGAGCGGGGAGCGCAGCGCCAAAGCCGGCGTGAAGAGAAGCCCTGCGTCCAAAGGAGTGAACCGGACGCACCGGCAAGGGGGCGTGAAGAGCGCGGCGGGGCAGGACTACGCGTCTCCCGGCGACCACCAGTCGCTCTTCAAATCCAGGTCGGCGTCCGGGGCCAAGCAGATCCCGGAGAAGCGCGCCGGGGAGGCGAGGCGCGCCCACGTGTACGGCGGCGCCGGCAGCCTGGAGAGCAGCGGGCCGCCCTCCGTGGGGGTCCCGGCCAGTCCCACCCTGAGCAGCTCGGCCGAGTCCAGCGACCCGCTGAGCCTGTACGAGGAGCACAGCCCCGCGGCCAGCGACTCCTCGCACACGGCGCGCCTCAGGTACGCCCGCGCGTCCTCCCCGACGCCGTCCGCCTCGCACTCCTCGTCCTCCGTCTCCTCCTCGTCCTCGGACGAAGAGTTCGAAGACGAGCGGCTGGAGCTGAACCCCAGCCCCGGCTACGAGGGCATGAGCCTGGGCGGCATGGGCTTCTCCGACGCGGAGCTGGACCGGGACTTGGACTGGGGCTTCGGGGAGTGCGGGGCGGGGTCTCACTTCGACTTCTCCGACTACTGCACCCCGGAGGTCAGCGAGATGATCTCAGGGGACTGGCTGGAGTCCACCATCTCCAACCTGGTGTTCACCTACTGAGCGCGCGCCGGGCGGAGAGGAAACCGCGACGCCCACCTGCCCTCACCACACACCCCCCCCCTCCCAACAACGCTTTGAACCGATCGACCCCCTCGTCAGACGGGCGTCCAGACCAGAATATTTCCGCTATTCGTTCACTGAACGAGGGAGAGTGAAGACGGGAAAGAAAAGAGAAGACGAGAGAAGAAAAAAAAAAAGGTGGCCTGATGCGCGTTGAAGCCCAATGCGAGGCACGCGCCGCTCACAGACTTGGACAGCGCTCGGTGCGCTTGACGAGAACGCGCAGGAGAAGGGGTGGTGGTGGTGGAGGGGGGTGAGAGAGAGAGAGAGGGAGGGGGGGATGCTTAGTCTGCATTTGGACACAGGAGGAGGAGTGAATGTAAGCAGAGAGCAGTGAAACACACAGACTGCAGCTCAGACGTGTAACCCAATCCGCAGAGGATGAGGACTGAGACTGAACTTTGAATCTTAATGTTATTGCGGCTCGGGATCGAGAGGGGAGGGGGGGGGGGGGCACTCACCGGAGAGCCCGTCATGTCGGGGGGTTTTGTTTCAGATAGCCAATTCACATTGACCATCAAGTCGCTATTCAGGTGTAGTTTTCTTTCTTTTTTTTTTCTTTTTTTTTTTCCAAAACTCGAAAGTGGTTTCAATATCAACACGCATGCCCTCCGCGATAAGGAGGATTTTGTTGTTGTTAAATGCGTAAGAAAATGAAAAAAAAAAATTAAATAAACTGTTCATTGCTGCGTAACTACGCAATTTTATGTGATCATAGGACACAATTCACTATCACCAGCTTCTCTTTCAACGGCAGGACTTAAAGCAAAGACTGACTCAAACCTTCAGAAGCCCTTTTCTGAACCTTTTTAAACACTCAGTGCACAATTCAGGACCAATGTTTCCCCGACGCGCATTCTTTCTGCCTAGTGCTTCAACTTTGTAGTTCCTCTGTGTCAGATGACGTTTTTTTATATTGATGTATTTATACCGGCCAAACTTTTTTATACATAGAAGTATTGTTCTCGTACAGGTCTCGTTTGTGTTTGTGCACATACACCTGTCTGTATCCAGCGCGGAAGGGCTAGAAGTGTATCTTATTTAAAATGTCTGACTTCTCTCACTTTTAAGGAGATTTGAGTGTGTCATGATTTTCTACTTGTATTTTTGTACAAAATCTATAGAAAGGGGGTTTTTTCCGGCGAGTGGGTAGCCTACAACATTGTTGTCTGGATCTACATTGGTGTTTAGACGTGCAGAGAGGGGGTTTGTTTGGCACAATCTGACCTCACACAGTGTTTACAGTATTTACCCACATGCTTCTTAATGGCACAGTGACTCCAGTTTCACCAGCCAAGTAAACAAAGCGCCACTGAGGCTCTCGGCCTGAGTGGCGACTGTGTTTCCCAGTACACACAGACCTAAAAAGTTTAGGAGTGAAAGATCCCAGAGAGTCACTGTTTGGATAGAGCTAATACCTCTGTGTGCTTTTTATCAAGATAAGTTTTATTTGAACCACTGGATGGAATCTCACACTCATTCCACTTTGCCTAGACTTTGGAGGGAGGGAGATGTATGAAGTGCTTCATCTGTTATTGCGCAAATTGCATCAAAAAAATAGTATTTAACCTTTCTGTACCTGTTGGCTAAGTATAGCAGGCTAATTGTTTTCCTATATTATGGCATGGCAAATAGCATTTGTATTTCAGATTCAGGTATATGTAGCTATAGCTGTTGTGTTTAAGATTTTTAAAAGAATAATAACATGAAGATATTTATGTAAACTGACTGTACTATAAGCAAAGATTGTGTGTTTTATGTATGATGGTGATCAACGACAGGCACTAGGACAGCCATCTTTGGACATCCTTATGTTGAAGATGATAGTGGTCCAGGAGTTCTTTTTTTTTTTTTTTTTTAAACTTCAAGACATTTTATTTTCTGTCGTCCTCTTTTTTCATTTGTGCAATATGCTGTGTATGATCATGTTTTGTCCAATCATGCCAATATCATTTGATGTTTATTGCTCAAAACCAGCCAATGTTTGGGTCAATCACTGCCTCTCAGACCTCTGTACAGATTGTCGTTTTTTTATTTGTTTTTCTTTTCTTCCAAGAAGGAAATAAAATCAGCTGGAACTGAAAAGTATTACAAAAAAAAGTGTTCTTTCTTGTTAATTTCTCACTCCAGCGCCATTGTCTGGTTACCTCACTGCTGTAAGCACCACAGAGGAGAGAAACAGCATGTAGTGACTCCTCCTTCCTCCTTTACTCCATCCACACAAAAAAAGTGCACAGCCAATCTTTTTTTCTTCTTTCTTTGAAATTCTCCAGTCGGATGTTTACTTTCGCCTTGTGCGCCTGGACGTGTGTGAGGGCCTGTTTGCTGTAGGTGAGCGTGTGCAGCTGCAGACTGAATCAATAGACAGCCAGTGAATCGATAGGAGTGGTCTCTTTCTCTCCCTCTCTTACACGGTGTGATTCTACACGTGCAAAAAACGTGGCTGCCATGGAAACACTGTATCCGAGAGAGAGAGAGAGAGAGAGACTGCAATCCACTGGGGAGCAACATGCCACTTGTGTGTGTGTGTGTGTGTGTGTGTGTGTGTGTGTGTGTGTGTGTGTGTGTGTGTGTGTGTGTGTGTGTGTGTGTGTGTGTGTGTGTGTGTGTGTGTGTGTGTGTGTGTGTGTGTGTTTGATAAGGGACACAGACTGATCCATCAGGATGAGGTGCAGTGTGTGTGTGTGTGGGTAGAGGGATGGGGGGCGGTGGCAGACATTTCTGCAAGGCATGACTGGAATAAAGGAGGAGGAGGTGTGTGTGTGTGTGTGTGTGTGTGTGTGTGTGTGTGTGTGTGTGTGTGTGTGTGTGTGTGTGTGTGCGCGCGCCAAACGGAATAAGAGGGAGGGTGCAGAAAGGGGGGTGTTTGTCTGTCCTGGTGGATTGTGCAGGAGACTGCTCCCAAATCCAATTAATTCCTTCTGGATGCATTCATTTGTCTAGTACATCTGATGAGAAAGAGAGAGAGAGAGAGAGGGAGTGAAAAGAAAAAAAAAAGAGACCCCTAAGGTACAGTATTTAGTGTGTATCAATTTACGCCCTATTCCACAAGAGACATTGGTAATTATTTCCATCTCTCTCTCTCTGTCAGGAGAGCAGGGTCGTCTCCAGCTTTCCTCTGACATCTTGGGCCGGGTAATGAGAAAGATAAGGCATGGCCATTACACACACACACACACACACACACACACACACACACACACACACACACACACACACACACACACACACACACACGCACACACAGACACGCCCCAAAGATGAGGTTTAGGGGGCCCCTCCGAGGTGTGTCCGAGGTGTTCCCCATTTCACAAGGAAGATTAAAAAAGAAAATCCTGAGGATTGTGGGAAGTTTGGACGGAGATGTCCTCCTCACACACTGACCCACATCAAGACACATGCGTGACACCGGCTTCACCTCCGTGCCTGATTACTGCAGTTTGTGTCCTGCGTTAACCTGAGCGAGTCACACCAGATCAAGCCGTCTGCTCGGAAACGCACGCCAACAAATCCAAATGCTTTCTCGCTGTGTTTCAGTTCAGATCCACCTTTTTTTTTTCCTCCTCCTCCTCCCCCTTTTCCTCCCGATTTAATCATAATAAAGGCCATCGGAGGGGGTTAAAGGTTAATCTGTCACCCTGGGTGGAGGAAACTTTGAAGGGGGGGTCTATCGAAAGATCACAATCAGAGATTTAGGACTTTTGTGCTCTTAAAATGCCTCCTTTTGTTTATATTGGCTTTATGGTTTTCCAGGAATCATACTTCTCTAACCTCACTTTGATTTCCATAATGTCTTTACACATATGATTGCGTTGAGTTGTCGTTTATCACAGTTTATCTCTAGATTTCTGTCACTCCTCTCCAGGAAACAGAGGTGGACATCTACAGAATTCTTTCTGTACCATTGTGACACACTTGTTCTGCTGCTCAGAATATCTGCAGATCAATTCTGGACTTTAGAGTTTTTTATGTTCTTCCTTTGTGTCTCTGGGTTATTTTCTCTGCACTGTGATTTTTTTTTTCTTCCCTCCACAGTCCAGACTGTTGTGAGTTGAATTGATCTATTTAAGTTCAGTGTGTGTGTGTGTGTGTGTGTGTGTGTGTGTGGTTGTCTGTCTCTGTGGGTTTGCCCCCGTGATGGACTGGCAACCTGTGCAGGCTGAGCCCCGCCTTCACCCAGTGTCAGCTGGGATCAGCTCCAAACCCCCTCTGAGCTCGATAAACCAGGTATAGGAGGCAGAGGAAGCAGTTGCCAGGGTTTTTTTTTTTTTTTTTGACTGATGGTCTTCACTTGTGAGGGCTGGTGGTCTGGAGGTTCGAGAAATGAGCTTGGGTTAAGAAGCTCCAAGGTCCACATCCCTCTGTGGGTTCATGAGCGAGGTCCTTGACCCCCAACGGCTCTCGGGACGCTGCAGTGCGACAGCCCATTGCTCCCCGCGCGTGTCGTGCCGGTTAACTATGACGAGGATGTATGTAATGTCGTTATTATTAATGTCAAGTAAACTAAATTAACCGATATGGGGGATTTATTCCAAGGTGGCAACACGAGTTCTGCACAAAGCAAATACATATCCTATTAAAAAGCACCACCGAGGTATTTATAACCTCCAGTTTCATTTCATGTATATTTTGTCATGTCTTGTCTGAAAATGCTGATTCAAATGAGTTATTTTCAGGCCAAAAAAGGGAGAGAAAAAAAAACTAAACTATAAAGATATAATAACATGACGGATAAGATTCTAAAAGTTCAGATTGATGTCTAACTTTGACCTCTCAGACTGTATTAAGATACATATGAAGCATCTGCTAATCTATTTTTAATGCTATTTTATCTAATTCAGGCTCATATAAAGCTGGAAGCGATCTCAGCTGAGTCTGGGGGACATCCTGGACATTTGTCCAGTCCATGTCGGACAAACTTCGAGTCATTAATTACTATCAAACGCATGTTTTTGATATGTGGAAGAACACCTGAGTGTTGAACTGGGGATCATCTCACTGTGAGGAGAGTGTTAAACCGCCAATGCCACCATTCCTAGTGTGTATCGAGTAATTAAAGCTCCATCTGCAACTTTAACAACCAATTTAGTCCACCAAGTGGGACCTTTTTAAGCAAAATAGTTCCTCTGAGACTCCAGGGAGGGAAAATAAAAACAGTTTCACATTCATATGTGATTTTGTTTATTTTTCATGTCTGGCATTCCAGTATACCACGTGACATATCAGCCTGCCAGGTCCCGAAAAAATACAAAAGATGGACAGAAAAGAATGAGTCCACTTTTACCTGGTATGCAGAATTTTTTTTTTTTATTATAGAGGAGACTTGAATACATATCAGATTTATAATATCCAGGCTTACATTAACCGTCTTTCCAGATGTGCTCATAGTCATAGTCTCATATATATTTTGTTACATCATATATATACACAATAATTTTCATCTTATAGTGGTGTATTTAACTGTTTTACAAGCTGTGAGCATCCCATGATAACACGTTACTGCACATTAAAGTCCAGAAATATTACAGTGATGCCATATAGGATAAACGTACCATAAAGCGAAAGGAGTGCATACACTGAGAACCCCTATGGGAATATTATAAGGATCATAATGGAATATCTTACTGACGTCGCGGCAGATAAGAAAACTACAATAAAATCAATTTAAACGCGTCTTTGAAAGTCTCGGGTGTGTTCTGGGTCCCTTCAGGATGCTGCAGCATGAGTATAGGGTTGTATTTTTTTGTATTTTTTTTGTGTCACACGCTGCCGGTGAAGTTGAAGGCGGGACATGGAGTCAGAAGGCATGCACAGACAGAGAAATATACAAACACCACTGATATGGCAGCAAGCCCAACTTTGAGTTTCATTGATTCCGGCCCAGCTGCGCCCCTGACCGGCTTTGGAGGGTCGAATAAAACACCCGAGACAGCTGGGAAGTAATGCAACCGATAGAAGTGTAGAGATTTATAAGGGGGGGGGGGGGGGGTTCTCGAGTGCTGTGTGTGTGTTATAAGTGAAGACACAGAGAAGAGAGTTTATCACGAGATGCGTAAAAGTTTGGAACAAGTTGGACCACAAACAGAAGAAATGAGACAGGTAGGCTGCTTCGACTCATGTCGTCATTATAAATAACTTTTTTTTATATGCTATATATTTATAAAGATGACTTCCTACATCTTAAAGATAAGATTTGCTTTGGTTGGGAGTCAGTAAAGAGAAATGTCGTCTCAGAGGACAGATTGGATTTTTTTTTTATTATTGCTGCGTTAAAAAAAACAACAACAAAAAAAGAAAAAAAAAGTGCTGTAAATAGTTTCCGAGGGGATGTGTGATACTGATCCTCCTATAAAGGCAACTTCTGCCAGGCACACTCCAGTAACTACAGCCAATAACACATGACTGTGGATGCAGCTCCAAGTTTGGTCACTGAATTATTCTGACAATTAAAAAGAAAGAAAAAGGGTGTGTGTGTGCACGTTTCAACACGGCACAGGGCTGGACAGTGGCTGCGTGTGTGTGTGTGTGTGTGTGTGTGTGTGTGTGTGTGTGTGTGTGTGTGTGTGTGTGTGTGTGTGTGTGTGTGTGTGTGTGATGGCTGGGGTGGTGATGTGCAGATGCTCATTACAGTGCAATCCGTTAAAGCGGTCAGTTAGGACAGGGTTAAATTGATGTCTGGCGGGGCAGAAGAGGGGCGAGGGGGGGGGGGGGGGGATTGGGGGGGGGGGGGCGGGGGGGGGGGGCAGAGTGCAGGACATGTTTGCCCCCCCAGGGGCTCCGGACTGGATAAACAGGGTAGTGCCCTCATTAAAAGTCCCATCAGTGGATAAACTGCGGATTGACATACATTGACCCATCAACACTTCCAAAGTCGTTAATGGACTGCTCTTCATAACAAACATTATAGGAAGCCGTCATCATCATCATCATCATCGCCACTCACACAGCTCTGCTCAAAGGTGATGGGAATTTAGGGACTGTCCAAAAATGATCATGGGAGAGAAGAGCGATCAGTTTGTGTTTTGCACTTTATTCATGAAATAACTTCAAATATCTCACACAAGTTAATCAAGAAAAACCAAATAAAACGCCAAACGCTATCAAATGAGTTTTACATGTTTCGTAATTTGAAGTAGCAGTGGAGCTCTAACGTTTTGATGATGTGGTGTCGCTATTTATTAGCGTGGGGTGTGAAAAGCAGGCAGCAGAACCAAGTCCTGGTCACAGAAACAACAACAGGACTCAAAGAAAATTCTGGATTATTTAAACCCACTGTTGAATCCGGCTAGTTTAACTAAACTCCTCAGGATTGACGTTGATTTAGATATTTACGGACTCTCAAAAAATGACGAGTTGAACTGAAGTTTCTTCATAAAACACATTTTAAAAACAACTCGCCACATTTTTTCGGATTAACCATTTTGTACTCACCACTGTTAATGTCTGTAGGGGATTGTTCTCTGACTATGTTGTTTCATCACAAATACAAACAATAGTGGCCAAATAGGCCAACGTATTTTTCAGCGTTTCTGCATTTTTCTATATAAACAAACATCGTCTTTAAACCACCACCATATAAACGCGAAACATTTCTCAAACAAAAATACAAAAAATGACAGTTTTTCACTTGAAGCGTTGCAATGTAAATGGGGCTTTAGAACTTTGGTTTCGGTGCCTCCTGATGTTGATTTAATGATTGTCAAAAGCGCCAGGTGTAGGAAAAAGAGAATTCAAGGTCGAATTTCATTAAAAAACATAAATTATACAGCTTCCCTGGAGTGACTCTGCTTGAACTCTCCCACTATTGTAAAATGCAAACCCTCGCAATTAAAGTGTCAATTGAAGTCACTTTTAAAAAAGATTGTATGATTGATGTGGGGTTTTCTTCATGTGGGAAAGCAGGCAGGTGAGCCGACGCACAGAAAGCGGCAGTGAAAGGATAAGAGTCAGCGAAACACAACATGAGGCAAAAGCCTTTTATACGCTTTATTGAGAATATTGTTACCCTTTTAACATGTTGTCAGACACGCTGAAACTGAAACACTTGGTTTTCACTACAAAGGCGCCAGACTTCATTTGGCGCAAAAAAAAAAAAAAAAAAAAAATATATATATATATATATATATATAATTTCACCTGGGAGAACATGGAAGTTGCTTGTCTAGCAGAGCCTCTATTGGTTAATATCCTTGCGGTGACTTTGATGTGGTGTAAGGAGCTGCAGGAAAACAACTTCAAGAGGAAAATAAATAAATCAGTTCAGGTAATATGAACAAATCCATCTTTCATACCTACTTTATACAAGCTGCTGCAGCTGCAGTTGGGTGAAGATGGCATTGGATGAAACACAGTATTTAAAGGTCGCCTGCCTCGTTTTCAAGTGGAAATGGACATTTGTTTCGTGACATTTTGGGTGTCGGTTTACACAACAGTGTAGCTCGGAGCTACCGAAAACACAACTTTTTGAAAACGGCTCCAGAGGTGGAACTTTTTGTAAACGCTCCGACTCCGTCTCCATCCCCATGTAGACCATAGGTTCTCAAAATCCTGCAGGTCAATGGCGACTACTGAACGTAGACCAATAAATGTAAATCTCAGTGACGCAACCTGGTAATTAAAATTATTGCAAATTAGATATTTTTCGTCTGTTTTTTTCCTGTGGCGGCCCTCAGTCCAATGTTGGGTTGCTAAATTGGCCCTCAGCTATCAATACTATCAGAGGCAGAGCATAGGGCAGGTCATGACGAGGCAAATGTTGGTAACCGATCAGTTGTATTGAGCAAATACTATGAACGGACTGTGTAAAAATAGTCTTACTGAAACTGGCTTTAAAAGAAGGCAATAATCGAGAGTATTCTCACTTCTCCAGGGAGTGCCGCGCCACTGCTCTGACTGTATTTTTGTTGTTTTGTGAAGCTATCAATGACCATAAACATGGTGTACCTATAGCAATCAATATCTTCATCCTGGTATTGTTAGAGCACTTATGTTTGGTCTATTTCCTTGAATAAGTGTACCTCTGAACATTCTGGCTCCAGCTTAATTTGATGCTTCACTTTCGTGATTCATGATCGTGTCATACTCGGGTTCAGGCTGTCAAAAGTCAGTCCTAATGGGGATTTCTTTATTTGGAGTAAATATTTATACCCAGTTGAGAAAGCCCTGGTTTATTTGGCTCTACGCAAACATTTGGGATAAAATCTTCGATGATCAACAGCTCTCCTCTTCTGACCCCACCACTTTCCAATAATTAGCGATTCTCTTGCCGCATCGTGTCTGAGTCACTCTTTGTTTACCAGCACATGAAGTTCATAACGTTTTATTTAGGTGGGCACAGGGAGGAGAGTAGTCGTGAGCGCAGGCAGTGGCAGAAAGCAGCCTGTCCTCGCAGTAAGTGCTTCTGAACGCTATGGGACACGCGAGACACAGCATCACTCCTCCTACATCCAGAATTAGGCCTCAGTGTGCGTCCGGACATCGCGGCTCGGTGTACCGCGCTGAGAGGACTCATTGTTAATGCGCCGTGCCGAAACAGTTCAGCCTGACAGAGGAATCGTGAGTCATGGTGGTAGGTGTTGTGCTGTAGTATGCTTGAAAAGAGAGGGACAAGTTCTGAGAACACTGAGGCTTGGATCATAATTTTCTAAAGGCTTACGTGGCAGAATGTACTGTCTGGTATCTGCAGGACGGAACACCATGTTGTGTAAGCGGGCACGAACAATTCATCTCGGCGCGGCTGATTCACCGTCGTGTCTGTGTCCTCATACATGACAAAGGAATGACGCTGTCCGTTTGGAGTGATGTACATCATATGTACCCGAGACGGAAAAAGAGACCTGTGACTTTACATGCAACATGAATCCAGATCCTGGAATTGGAACATGTCAGTTGTTGCTGTGACACAACCAAAAATTACATCATCTCCTTGGACAGTAGTCATAATTTCAGCGCTCAGCTTGTCTGAGGCCGTGCCAGCATGGGAGACCACAAAACAATCATGTAATGA
Source organism: Blennius ocellaris (assembly GCF_963422515.1). Classification (NCBI taxonomy): domain Eukaryota; kingdom Metazoa; phylum Chordata; class Actinopteri; order Blenniiformes; family Blenniidae; genus Blennius; species Blennius ocellaris. The sequence goes on from NC_137669.1 coordinate 7,193,435, forward strand.
AAAGGGAAATAGTGCGACCTGGTGAGCAGATTCAGTCTTCAGCATTTTCTGTGTCAAACTGTGTTCTCAGTGGAGGTTTTGTCCATTCAGTCCCCGGCGGTAGGTTTTTCTTGGTGGGGAATGGGGGATAATGTGAACTTCCAAGTCGAGCAAAGCCTTTAGAGAGGGAGCAGCAGGTGACCGGAAGGCCTCAAACCCTCGAAAATAAACCCACATCGCTGTTCTGGAGAAGCCTGAGAAAACTTTTCCCAGAGTGGAAAAGAAACAGCGATTGTTTTCTTTGTGGTAAATTATCTCACTACAATCTGGAGCAGTGGTGTCAAAGTCTTTCTATTTCAAACAGTCCCATGTGATGTCAGTCAAGTCAAACCCGTTAAATAACGGCATAAAAGCCGATAAGTAGCAGGAAGTAATTTCTTTCTTTTAGTTTTAGTGCAAAGACACTAAGAACGTCAAGCTTTTTACAGAACACATGGAGAAAAAAGTCCAATACAGACGTTGCTTTCACCATAGCTACAATTTCACTCAGGATGCACTAATACCATTTATTGAAAGTACATGTATGAGTACTGACCTTTAGCTACTTGCTGATACGAGTACTTTTTAAATGCCATGAAGCCTAAATCATATTCAATGCAAACAATGTTCAGCGACTATGTGTTCCTGAAAATCCCATCTATGTCGATGTTACATGCATTTTTAACAGCTTTACAGTCTCCAGTTTACACAGGACAGTGTGTAGCGTCTATCTGAGCTCGTGGTGTGTGATACGGCAAGATTTGGTATTGATCCGATACCAAGTAAATACAGGGCCAATATCGTTGGTACCGATCCCGATACTGATACTTTTTAATATTCGAGGGCAAAATCCCAAAGATTACTGTGGAAATTTGAAGGAATTGTTAAAATTCAATACTCTGACCAATGAGTACTGTATACTGTAGACCGATGTGCCACCACAATGCTCCAGATGGATGTTAATGAGTGTATCAGTCATTTTTTAATCATGTTCAGCATGTTGCATTGGTGATGTGAGAGCCCCAGAACTCTTTAGCATGTAGCGTGTAGCATGTAGCGCGGCTCGGAGTAAAAATCATCTAAGATCCACTGAGCAGGTAAACTAATTATCTAATGATCGGACTCAATGCCCGATGTTAGTATCGGTGCGTCCCTAAATCTTTCTCCCGTCATGAGTACTCGCTATTTATTTCACTCAAAGTTTCTACTCGCTTGAAACAGCACGAAAGTTTTGGCCCACATGTTTGACATCTCTGATCTGTATTTGGGATGTGCAGCTGTGCTCACCACACGGTCCGAACTGGAGTCTCTCCAGAACTATCAGATGAAAAATGCAGTGACATTTTCTAAGTAGCTAGAGAAATCCATCCTCCCCAGAGGGTGCACAATAATGAATTAGCCTTTTTTTTTTTTTTTTTTGTCTGATGCCGTCGTCAGGTCAAAGCTTTTACTTGTTCTGTGCAACATATTCGTATCTACAAGGACTGTCCTAAAAGTTTTCAAGAGATATACATGGTTCTCAAAGGGTAAAGGCTAAATGTCTTTAGTTAAAATATCTTGACATTATCAAGTTGGCATTTTCAGTTTTAAAGGTCCGGTGTGTAAGTGTTGAGATGATCTAATTGTACAACTGGAATATGATGTCCAAAACCAGGCATTTATTCGCTGTACACTCACTTCAAACAAAAGAATTATTGTGCCGCTGTCATCTGAGAATGAGTTGGGTTTTTTTTCTCCAGCTCCACTGGCATTGAGCCGTCTTGTCCAGCTTTGCTTCTCTTTGACAAAAACACATATAGATTCTGCAAAATCCAAGACGTGAGACCTGTCACACACAGCAGAGACTTTTAAGATTGTAGAGAGAAATCTTGGCTTGGAGCTCAGATTTTGGAGCAATTTGTTCTTGGACTGAATAGTTGGTGGTTTGATTCCTAAATGCGCATTTTTACATATTCAAATATCCTGTTGCACACTACAGGGATAATCGTTTGGATTGTTGCAGCTTCACAGCTTCGTTTGGCTTTGGCGGACGTGTGCTATTACTGTTATTGATAGCGGAATCTGTGGAGACATGTTTTAAAGCCAGTCTAAGGAAAAGATTAAGTGAAGGACAACCAAGTTGGATCGTGGGTATGGGTGACTCTCAACCATAAAACTACCAAGTCTCAGGAGAATATGGATTGGGAGTCATGACACTGAAGGCCACCATTGTTGATCTATTCCATCTACCAGTGCATGTGCACTACAATTATTTACAAAGGCCATGGTGGACTTGGGCAATAGCAGTGTTTCCGCCATCTACACAGAGACAGAGCCCGAGTATTTAAAAAAAAAAAAATTCAGCTTGACACAACCGTCATTGTGTCAACAGACACTGAAAACACAATGAAAGTTTTGCGTTGTCGTGTGAATGGGACCTTGAGTTTGGGGACTTAATACGTTTGCATGTGTGCGATTATGTGGGAAACATTTAATTTGTGTTTCGTCTCACAGCGAGTTAAAATCCAGGATATTGCAGGAAAGGCATCCAGGGTAAAACCTATCCGAGTCTATTGTGCAAATCGATGTGAAAAGACTACAGCTGAATGGATGCTCCTTTTGTCAGATAATCTTGAAGGTTACGGGATAAGTGTGAGTTTTACCTTGAAAGAGATTTACAGAGACATTTAAACAGAAGGCAAGTAGGTGTGACTGCAGATTGCAAATAAATGGGATATGCTAAACAGCTCCAGTAGAAGGATTATATCTCCATGGGGGCCTGAGGTGTTTGGAAGGGTGTCAATACCAGATGGAGGCAGACAAACTCACCACAACACCTGAACAAACTGCTCAGGTGACGAGTTTGTTCTGCCATCGCTGGATCAGTGCTGTCTCCAAGATGAAAGTTTTTGTCATGAAACCCGGGGAAACGGAGCCTTGATGACAATCTCTCTTGTCCTTTCCTTCAGCCGGATGCCTACCGAGCAGCTCCAGAGTGAGGCTTAGTGCAGAGGCAGACAGGAACCAGGGATGTGAGGATGCGTTTTATTGCCACGCCGTAGGAATCGTTTCTGAAGCCTTCAGGCTACCTGCAGCGTCTTCGGGATCAAAATCGTCCTGGGCTGACGGCGCTGGTCTCCTGTCATTTGAGGGATCCGTTGGACTTTCACAAACATGAGAGAAACTTGGCTGAGATTGTCATTTGGCCGCTCATTTTGCAAGGCGATAGCACTCATATCGCTCCTAAGGTCAGTTCTCTCGCTTTCTGGTTTCAAACGGAAATTATTCATGTTTGCCTTTTATGAGAGTCCTGCTTCTTTTTTTGGGCCCCACAGTGGCGTAGTGGTGAGCACTCCGGCCTCGCAGTGAGGAGGCCACTGTCTGACTCCAGGTCGTTCTGTGTGGAGTTTGCTTGTGCTCCCTGGGTACTGCAATTTCCCTCCACACGTGCCAAACTTATCCTTTTTTTCTCCCAGGGGTTCTCAAAAAAAAAATTTCCTTCCACACGTCACTTGTGAACACGCCTCAACACGAGGCTTCAGGTCATGTAGTAATAGGTCAGCCCTGTAGGGGTGCTGTGACTCACCAAATACACCAAAAACGTGGAAGAAGACACAGAGCGTATAGAACATAGACATTTAGAAGTGGACTCCTGCTCATAGACTTCGATATAACTCTGGGCTATATAGGTCTATGCTCCTGCTCCTCCTCCAGGTGTGAATTTGTTTCTCTTTTGCTCCATTTACGTGACACCGTATCAAGGGAAAACACTGTTTTTACACTTTTGATTCAGAAAAATGTTCCTTTGACACCAGATTGTACATTTACATGGAAACAGCAGAAACGCTGAGAACAATGTATTAAGCATACCCGGTCACAGGTAGGTGCTGTTTTTTTTTGTTTTGTAATGAAAATGTTGCGTTTTCCCTCGTTTCCATGGAGATAGAGTGGAAGCGTTTTCAAAAAAGTTGCATTGTTTCACCACTATGTAAATCGACCCCCAAAAACAACGAAAGTTTTGGCCTTTCACCTGAAAACGTCGTGTAAAGGGGGCCTTGTGAAGGACGGTCGACCAGCCCAGGTTTCGCCCTGCTTTCACCTTTGCTCAGCTGGAATTGGTGATTTCTTCACAAATATGATACCGTAGGTCTGAATGTGTGTTGTGTGAGTATTTATCCATCTCTTTGTCATGGATTGTCACCTTGCTCGGCTTGTATTACACTTTTTCTTCATTCCCTGGTGGAATTGGATCCAGGTCCATGCGACCCTCAGCTAAAAAAAGAAAAAAGAAGCTTATAAAGAAGATCAATACATGTCTTGGATGAATGAAGGTTCTTGGAATACATGTAAGCTCTTTGAAACATCCGGTTCATTCACCATAGTAATCAATTAAGCAAGAAACAGTTGCATTTAGTTATTAGGACTCTGTCACTTGCGTGGCGTTTTGTGTTTTATGTGACGCTCGGCTCGTTCCTCGCGGAGCGCCACTTGAAGTAAAGTGTCACACGGACCAGTAATTGTTCAGCGGCAGTGCCGTCCACTAAATTACGCAGCCTGACGGGAGCATTGAAGGAGGCACAGTGTGGCACCCAGGCGGCAGAGGAGGAGAAAGAGCAACCCCCCCAAAGAAACTTCTCTCTGAGATGCATCTAAAGTGCCAGAGCAAAGAGAGCGGCGGCTGCCCCGCTCACACTCACACTGCTGTCTTTACATCAGGATCTAAACTGCCCTCTGAGACGGACTGGACTGGATCAGGTACGGTGAACTGTTTCCTATGTGATTACAATATGCAACATACTGCTGATAATGCAAGGAACAAAATATTTAAATATACATACCGGTAATTTTTTTTTGGACTTGAGCCCATCAGCACTTATATGAGTACTGTTTCTCTGTGACCTTGAATTGGGGCCAGTCGGTGCTTTGTACAACTCGCCCTGGCGCGATTCTTTAAAGTTCTCATACTTGAGCCAAAGGTGAAAAGCAGCAAAAGGTCACTGCTGCTGAAATATTATCAGGGTCAGGGAGCAAGGCGATATACTGTGTACATATTTTGTACATAAATATATCCTCTATCTGCATGGTATCATGAATGCTGATGTTGCGGCGACTTTAAAGAGTCTTGTTTTGATTCTTCTGCTGCTGCTTTAATCACAGTTTAAAGTTCAAATATGGACTTTTTGAGCTTGTTCCCAAATGAGGCCCCTGTGGCTACAGCCAAGTCGACTGGGTAGCAAAAAAACCCCACAAAAAAACAATAAAAAATAATGCTGCTCATTATGGTGACTCACTCAATCAGCCTATTATATTTTTTCCTCTGTTTCTCATTATTTTGTTTCCTCCAAATGGGATTATTAAGGACACCCATAAGCCGGACCATAACCTTTTGTGTATGAGCAACCTGTATGGCGTTTCCTCTCAAACAAGAGAAAAGCCAACACAATATCAAAATACTGTTAGGAATACCTTTCAGGTCAATCCCGGATTAATCGTGACCGTTCTCGTAAACATTTGATTTCTTCTATAATCCAAGAGGTATGCATGGTTTGTCAGATCGCGTCTAAACGAATGCATTTATTCAAAACTGGCAGATGAATTAGCAGATGTATACAGGAGAGAGAAATTGCGCTATAATCTTTCCATTTTCTCATTTGTCGTGCCCATGCCTGTCAGCAGCAGTTAGGTGAAGACTTGTGATTTCTAATTGTGCGCTTCTCCCTTTGCCTCCGATTCCAGACCGTGCTAAACTGATGGTTAGCTCCTGTCACGGGGATGCGAGGAATCCCGATTCCCGCTCGCTTCCTACTTCTGACTCCTCGTCGCTCTTCTTGAAAAGACACGCACACAAAAAAAGCCAATTCTGTTATGTCTGAGTAAAACAAAGGGCTCGAATTTATGCAAAGGGTGGGGAGGAAAAACATAAAAAAGAAGTGACTCTTTTTGTGGGCCCATATGTGAAAATAGTGTGTTCATTTTAGTGTGTAATGCGCGTGTGTTGTATGTGTTGTGTGTGTGTGCTGCTGCTGCACGTCTGGAGGAACTGCGAGATATGTTGTTGTGACATGCCTTGTCTTCCGTTCTGTAGAAAAAACAAAGACAGTCGCTGCTGGATCCAGACAGCATAACTAATTAGTCACGAACACACACACATGTGAAGACACACATACACATACACACACACACACACACACACACACACAGCATGGATACATGCGGGAGCCAGCGAGCAGGATATGATGTCACCTCCATAACCATAATTACCCGTCATAAATCATGTGGTGTGACACCCTGTCACAGAGTGAATGGGTGTCCTATGTGCCAGCCAGGGATGGCTGCACTTTACTGCTGGGTGCCATTGTGCCACGACGCTACGAGCTCACTCTCACCCCACGCTACGAGCTCACTCCCACCCTACGCTACGAGCTCACTCTCACCCCACGCTACGAGCTCACTCTCACCCCATGCTACGAGCTCACTCCCACCCCACGCTACGAGCTCACTCTCACCCCACGCTATGAGCTCACTCTCACCCCACGCTACGAGCTCACTCCCACCCCACGCTACGAGCTCACTCTCACCCCACGCTACGAGCTCACTCTCACCCCCCGTTACGAGCTCACTCTCACCCCGCTCCCAACCCAACGATGCGAGCTCGCTCCCAACCCACGCTACAAGCTCACTCCCACCCCACGTTACAGGCTCACTCCCACCCCATGCTACGAGCTCACTCTCACCCCGCTCTCACCCCACGCTACGAGCTCGCTCCCACCCAACGCTACGGGCTCACTCTCACCCCACGCTATGGGCTCACTCCCACCCCATGCTACGAGCTCACTCTCACCCCGCTCTCACCCCATGCTACGAGCTCACTCCCACCCCACAATACGCGCTCACTCTCACCCCACTCTATGGGCTCACTCTCACCCCGCTCCCACCCAACGCTACGGGCTCACTCTCCCCCCACGCTGCATGTTTGCCTTTGATTTTTCTCCACTCATCACGGCCTCTTGAATGATACAAATTGTTCTTTTATGGTTCCTTTGCTATCGTTTAGTAACAGTCAGCATGGGTCTGACACACTGTGGGGTTTTTTTTTTTCACCCCTGTTGGTGTGAAATTAACGGTGTTGGAAGTTGAAGCGACGGTCACATGTTTTCTACTTTTGAAAGTGCCCATTTTCTCTTTGGAGAGTTAAATGAATGCAAAGGGGACGGTTGTGTACTGCCCTGTGATGTTATTCTGGTGGATTTTAACACTTTGTGAACACTGCATTTACTCCGAACCACCAATTGTTACCAGCTATTAAACTATGAGTTTAATAGTTGGCATTTTCAAAAGAATTCCACATTTTGAGTCGTTAACAAAAGGTTCTAGTGAAAATGCAACCGTTTTTACATTTTCGATCCAGAGAAGTTTACCGATGGTCGTTTTAAAGCCAGAAACTCTGATAACGATGCTCATAGCAGGCTAGGCAATGACTTGGCGGTGTTGGTTGTTTTTGTAATGAAAATGTTGCGTTATCCACTGTTACCATGGTGGCGGTGGCGGAGCGTTTTTGAAAAGTTTCATTTTCAGTGTCCCCGAGCAACGTTGTTGTGTTGTTATGTTACTGTCATACCTCCAGACATCAATTTTCTGTCAGATTTCCTCGGCTCACACTCTGGAATTCGCCAAATAAATCACTGAAAGTGCTCTTTTGGCCTTAACAGCCTCTTAGCCTCTTAAGGCTGAATTATTTAATCAGCTGTTGGGCAAATAGGCTCTCAATGGCTCTATTTTGATAAGTTGTGTAGTTTATATGACTGTCTTTCTGAAGTAATTTATTCGTTTTTCTGTCTGTTGTTCCTTCCTCATTTGTTATTTTTATTTCCATTGCAAAATATGAATAAACAAATATTCATAGATAGGGAAGGTTTCATACAAGCCCATTGGGCTTCTATCCTCTCCTGCATAGTTGATGCATCCTTTTTTTATTTTATTTTGTGCAAAATGAAGAAAAAAATGTTAATGCAGGTTTTGATAGTGGGCTCAAACACCAGCCTCACAACCTGAGTACCATCGCCATCATTTTGAATGAAAGGATTCCATTGTGGTGATTTCTCTGTGTTTGACAGGAATAAGAAGTGAAGTCCCACCTGCCGATCTGCAGGAGGCACCTCCGCTCGTGTCTCCGTGTGATTCGTTTCCCTGCTGGAAATCTGATTTGCTGGATCCTGAATGCCGAGGCCCCGGAGGGTTTGAGGCTCCGGTGGGGCCGACTGTCACTGCTGCAGCAACTGGAGAATCGTTTGGAGGTGTGGATGATGGACCCAGCCATCGAAAAGTTCACCTCTAACACAGATCTCAATGGATGGATGGATGGAAAAGGTGCGTGCTTCTTCTACACAAAAGTTATTGTACATTACATGTTATTTATGTTACAAAAGCCACAACATGATGGCCTCACTCCAACTGGTAAAAAGGTCTGTTTTGTTGTCGGTGTTGCAGTGGGCACTTATGTTCCGGTACTTGTGTGTGGAGAGCTAGCAGGAGACCTGTTTGTGTTCTGCCACGAAGAGAAGATTTGTATGTGTCCTACATTGTGTTCCTTTACAATACACTGTGCGCTCCAGAAACATGTGCAGAACGCACAATGGACCTAAACTACAAGTCCACTTCGGCTCCCAAGACTCTTCCACTGTGAACAGAAGAGCTGTTGTGCTGGAAGCAGTGTGTGGTCTACAGTAGCATTGTGTTGCTGAGATGTGCAAGGCCTTCCCTGACAGCGGCGTCTTCCGGATGGGAGCAGACGTTCGGCATCGATGATTCCTTTCAGCGGGCCCGATTTAATAAGATCCCGCATAAAACGTGCAAGGCTGCATGCCCATCAAATAGATTGTGTGTGCGTTATGCAGGTGATCACCTGAAAATAACACTGCGAGGGTTTTGCATGCATTAGACCCTGTTCACAGCAGATTTATCTGCTTTAAACTTTATCGCGTTCCTGTTCGTCGGCTTGCGTTTGCTATAGCTGAGCTCCAACAACCACTTCATGACATGTGATGCCTTTGTGTTGCATGTGTTTGTGGAGGAAGTTTCAATCATAAAGTATTACACCAAAAACAAAAACCTCTCATCAAATTTGCAAATTACATTCCATCAATAATATCTACTAAACAGATTACAAAAACAAAATAAAAACACAGAAGCACTTATTCATGGCACATTTTCTGACAATCATACAGCCATACAATCAAATAAAAATCAAGTTTTCAGAGGTGAACCTGCATTTATACATATGTCTCATCAATATCAACGATTTAATTGAATTTACCTGCATATATAGTGAATTTAGTTCAATTATGGTCATTAAGCCTTAAAGGAGTCATAATATGCACATTCACTTTATAATGATTTTCCAACCGTAATAATTATAGTATGTATAGTCCTTATACCTAGAATGACGCCCCAGAAGTGTAGAAAGTGTGTCCTCTCTCTCCTTGGTTTGTTCCAGGTTTTAAAAAGTGTGTTGCTCCAAGCAGCCAATCAGAAATCAAACCCTATATAGTGTCATCAGTGGGTTTAGCCAATCACAATCAAGGTAGGCCCCTCCCCTTTGACTCCTCCCACTATTAGGCAGCTCTGCTCTGGCACATGGCACCACGAGAGGAAGTACTTCCTCCTCTTCCCAAGATGGGCGTGTGTGGGCGGAGCCAGTCCAGCTCACACAGACACAGCAGATTCTGAATGCAGCTCCTATGATCCAATATTCAAATGGAGGAAAATCAAAGAAAAGTTGGACTTGGATTTCGTTTTCTGACCAACAAGACCACGTATAAGTGTGGAATAGCTTTAAAATATGGCCCCTTTAAGTTTGTACATAAATATTTTTACAACTGAAATGTCAGAATCATGTGTCATGTTTCTGACGAAGACCAAAAACCTTCGAAACATTTCAAAGGTAAGTTGGAAAAACCCTATTTCCTGAGCAGGAGAAAAGGGGAAAAAAACACATATAAATTATGAATGAGTGAAAAAGAGATAGCTTGGGGAGTCTTAAAACAGTCATCCATTCATTCACACAACAGTGGTGACGGCTGCCATGGAATGCGCTCAATTGCTCATCAGTTTGACGTCCAGTATCTTCCTCAAGGACACTATGGACAAGAGGAGATGAGGGATCGAACATTCAAGCTTGTGTTCGCAGGACAGCCCACTCTACCAACTGAGCCACAGCCCCTTCAAACATCAATATTTCACAATACAACATAAAAACTACTCACTGCTAAACAAACAGACGTAAATACATTTCCTGTTATAAAATCCAAACATCAAAAGGCTGAAATATTGTAAATGTAGAGAAGTATAGGTTACATGCTGTAATTTGTACTCCGGCATGAGAAACATGGCACACATTCCCCCAAAATCCTACTTGATTGCGGTGATGTGTAATCTGTTACTTCCAGCCTCTGGACAAAGTAACATGATGAAATTGTGCACTTCGTGGTGCAAAAACGTGAAAGAAAATGTGACCTGACTCTTAAGGAAAGGCCAACGTGTAACTTCAGCAATACATCAGTGAACCCAGCAGTGGATATATAGCATATGTGTGCTTGTCCTTTGCGCCTATGTAACAAAGTGTCCTTGCTTTATGGAACAACAACACGGGGAGTTTTCATTCCCTGTGGATAGGCACACATGTAACACACGCACGCACACACACACACACACACACACACACACACACACACACACACACACACACACACACACACACACACACACACCGTACACACACGTGTGGAGAAAAGTGCTGACAGTGCTGAACAGAGCAGCTTCCCTGTCACTAAAGCCCTTGAAGTGTGGAAGCAGCTCCAGCAGTCCTTCTGCTGTTTAAGTCGAACCCGACCACCTCCACCTCCCCTACCCTCCCCACCTCCCTTCCTTTCCCTTCTCCTCCCCACGTCTCCTCCGAAGCTTCCTTTTCTTCTGTCCTCGCACTAATTCGCCACATTAACTCGGCTGCCGTGACTTTTATCGAGACGCGATACTGTATGAAACGTGGATTCTCCAAACAGTTTGCACACCAGAGCCGCGGCGGGATGATGAATTGCGCACGGAGAAGGTGTGCAGGCCCCCCACCCCCCCACCCCCCCCGCCTCCTTCCCCTCCATCTCTGCTCCGTCTGCCTCCTTCCCCTCGCTTGACATACAGACTCGTGTACATCCCCGCATTCAAACGCCGCCGCCGCCGCCACATACACGGCAACTTGCACGCTTGATCAAATATACACAGAGATTCGATAGAGCTATATTCGTCTGCTTGCGGTGCTTCTTCTTCATTCTTTTCTCTTTTTTTTTTTACATATACTTGTGTAATCCTCTTCCTTATATAAGTGGACTGAAGGCAGGCGGGGTCACTCCATCTGAAGGTTGACTTTGTGTGCGAGTCACGGCTCGTCTAGACACCGATCAAGGTCGAATATCGGAAAACTTATGATTCTCGACGCAGACGCTCCTTTGGAGTTTATTTTGGGGGGGTGGGTTTTCTTCTTCTTTTTTTCTTGCATATGCGGGCGTGTTTGATTAAAATCAGCAGGGGCATGTGATCGATTGTTTGTGTGCACGCCCTTACAGTATAGAATTGTCATTCCCGAGGTGAACAGCTGCCAATAGAACACAATTCATCAGTGTTGAACTCGTCTTGCAGGCATGTCAGTGTGCCTTCATGTCTCAGACGCTGGGTTCTCCTTGCCCTGCCTGAAATAGGCAGCCTGTAGGTTGCTGCTCTTCCTCCTAATATATTTTCACTGCTGTTACATCAGGGGATTGATTTTTATTTCTTTCTTTTTTTCTTTTTTCCACCACTTCAAGAGGCACTGCACACTTAAACAGGTTGTTTGATCTGTGTGCTAAATTGCATGACTGTACTGTGATGAAACGCATCAGCGCCGTTGTTAATATTGACGCTGACACCAAATTTATACAAATTGGCGTTTCTCCAGTTGAAAATGGCTCAACGGACCACCTGCTGTTTCAAATCACCCGAACCTGACACAGAGTCCACCATTTGAGTGTAATCTCCATAATGAAATGTAAAAGAAAAAAATCTGGTCTAACTTTCACAGCTTTCAGATTGGAGTGTGAATTTGTGAACGCCAACGCGGCCCATCCCCAAACCTTTATCCACCGGACTGCAGGGAGAAGTTACACGTCGGCTAACAGAACATGAAATTAATTTCAGGTTTTTTTTTTTGGTGGGGCTAACGTGGTGAATGTGTCCTGTGGCTGTAAACATTGCTGTCAGATGAGTAAGAAGGAATCAGAAAAAAGCCTGTGTATGTACTGGACTGGCTTTAAGGTGCTGTTGGTGTATGTACATGTGCTATGTTTGAATAATCCACCCTGTAGTGTGCGGCAGCAGTGAAACCCTTTGTTATATTAGTCTTGGTGTACTTCAGCAGTGCAATTACTGTATTTTCTGGACTACAAGTTGAACAAAAAGCCTCACTGGCCCACAGTAAATCCATTTCTTTTGTTCCAGAACTGAATTTCTGTCACTGTCGTGTTTTTATCCCACGATTTAGCCTTCAACAGTTTCTTCGCTTATTTCTCCATTTACCATGAAGTCTTTTCATTCGGCCCCGTTGCCGCTTTTTAATTGTTGACTTAAATTCTGATGTGTTGCTTTTACTTTCTTGTCAAGTTCTGCTTGCTCTGTCACTGAAATACACGAATAATGGATGGCATTTTAGTGCTACTGTAGCAACATTCTGGTGTAATACAGTGACATCTAGTGGTACCTGATGCTATACACTGGTATATTTTGATATGTAAGTCACCTCATAATTGTAAGTGATATTACCAGCCAAACAATAAAAAAAGGGTGAGTAAATGTTTTATATCCTGATGTCGTATTGAAAAAAGGTTTCCATAAGGCAAAACAAGTCATACAGTAACCCAACACTGTAACGTAGAACAATATTGCCTTTTGAGCTTGTGACTTAATAAAAAACAAAAACAAAAAAACAAAGACAAACAAAACAACCTCTGTGGAGCTACTGTCTCTGTCTTTCTTAAACAAATTCTTAAATCTTAAACAAACTCCTCCTTGATCGTTTGAAAAATTAGCATTAGCTTGGGACCGCTATAGTTTTGAGGATTTCCTCCCGTAACATAAACCTATCTCACCGACTCCTGCTGCTCGTCTGTGTGTTCGATCGTCATTAGTGCAAAAGCCTGTTTAGTTTAGGAACAGGTGTTACGGCAAGTTCTGCACAGCGACCAAAAAGTGTAACGATACAATACCGAGCCACAGAAAGTAACGTCCCGACAACAAGCTAATATTAGCGCCTGACGAGCGGAAACCTTCTCCGACGTCTGCGCTGTGGCTCGTTTCCCCGTCTGTCTAAGCAGCAGGGCTTCCAAATTAGTTTTTAAGATGCCGTTAAGAGTCGCAATTCATCAGCCGCGTACCGACTGTGCTTTAGCTAGGCGCGGCTCGCTAACGTCAGTCACGCCGTAGCTAATGAATGTAGCTGTGTAACGGCCATATAGTTAACAGCTGCCTGCTAATATTCCCCCAATTAGTGCAGCACGTATCAAACAGTACGTAATGAATGAGTTATTGAGTGGGCTCTGTCAACACGGTGCAGGATCGGCTGCAGGTCCTCCTATTTTCTGGGGGTTAGCCATCAGCTGTTTTAGCCCGAAATAGCTCACACCACAAGCTGTGCTCAGAAATTAAAATCCTTCCTCACGTAATTCACTTTAGCCCGAACAAATTAAGTGGCACACTGCTGCTCGGCGATTACGCTGCATTTGAGAGGGATTCTGTTTCTATAGACTGGCTTTATGTGAGCAAAGTGTAGGAGAAAAAAAATAGAAGGGAAATTATTTTTAGGCACAGTTTGTGCGCACACATACACTTTACGTTTGATATTCTATATCTGGGAATGTGCTGTGATTAAAAAAGTCATTAGTAATCGTGCATGTTTATTGTATTTTGTACATCTTCAGATGTTCAGTGTATTACTTTTTTCTCTCTCTCCTGATGTGATCTGTAATCACAGCACTTAAGAGCACTAATCTGGCACTCAACCCCCCCCCCCCCCCACACACACACACACACACACACACACACACACACACACACACACACACACACACACACACGCACATGCACGCGCACACACACAGTGTATTCATCCCCTTCCAGGGCCATTACACTGACCCACATTCATTTCCTGCAGACTTACTGTAACCTCAACCATGTAACAACCTCATCACGACTGCTTGCCTAACCCCATCTAACACTAACCTTAAAGCCATTACCTAACACGAACCGCACTGTGACTTTAAAGTATGTCCCCACCTGAAAATTTAATAATTTTCAGATCAAAGACTTGTTTTTTTTCCTCCTGCAAGGAAGACAGGTCTCTCTAATGTGTGTGTGAACAGATAAGTCTACAGCAGCACTATTTATACTGTACATCCACATAAGTTGCGTTACCTTGACTTCATTCATTTCCTGTTCAATTATTCTGAGCTGCTTTACATTAACACCTAACTACTGCAGTTTGCATACCAAGCCAGTAGTTGGTGCTGTTTTCCCCCATTTGCATAAAACACCTTTTTCAGCTACTTTTTTCTCACCTCGCTATACCTTATTGATGTTTACTAGTTTGATAGGATTAGGATAGGATAGCATTTGAATTGAATTATATCTAAACAACCAAATAAAAACCGTAACCACTTTGCATTATAATCCTAATGTTAAGCTCCATTAGTCATGGACCAGAAATTGGAGGGTTGTGGGCCACTAGTTTTGAGACCCCTTGTATAAACCATGTCTTGTACATATTTTCCTTCTGAGGACCTCAAATCCAATTCCTGTGTAAAATCAGGCTAACACCAGTATGCGAGTACCAGCACACACACACACACACACACACACACACACACACACACACACACACACACACACACACACACACACACACACACACACACACACACACACACACACACACACACACACACACACACACACACACAAAAGCTGCTTTAAACTCCATCCAGCTAAGGCAACATTCAGGCCATTCAGAAGACTCCTTTCTCTTGAAATGTTGTTATTATTAAAACCCTGATTGTAGCTGTGTGAATGAGCGGCGCAGATAAACTCAGATATGCGATCAGTTCCAGACGACATTGCCGAATGAAAAGTGTCAGTAATGAGGTCAAGGAAGGTCACACTTTTCTGATTAGTGTTAAAACCCGTTGATTGTACTTCATCAGAGGAAACTGATAAGATAAATAAAAGCCTTTATTATAAAGACATTAGATTTGCACACAGTTGTTAATCACAAATGTCAGTAATTTTCAAAATGGGTGTGGACTTGTGGAGCTGCTCTATATGTTCTTGGGACGAGTTCTAGAAATTGCCCCCACTCAAATCTCCAAACTGATGGAAAAATAGGGTCCAGATTGAAAAAAAAAAAAACCACAACAACCCAAAAGCAAATCTAATTCATTGTTTATATACCAAATCTCAGAAGACAGAGTGACAGAGAACACTTTTTTCATGAAATTGTCTGATCATCAAAACACCGCTGCTCCTGGAAATTCTATTTCTGTGTTTTTCCTCTTGATGAGGCCGACATTTCAGTAGGTACTCGCAACAAATGCACACCGCTGCTTCTGCTGAGTGCAAAACAAAATAAACCCCCTACACACATTTCATTCTCGAAGCTCTCCCAGCTCCTGGTTGAGTCACAAAATGTTGGTAGAATTTGAAGCAGAAATAGGCTTTATTTATAGAAAATACCTTTCAGTTTTATTTTAGTCCCTTTGTAACATTCCACTTACTGTAAGAAACCATCGATCAACAGTTATGTTTTCATTTAAACCACATACGTTTAAGGGTAAAAGATGGTCAAGGGCCCGTTTAAACAGCAACAATCTCAAGGGAAAATGCAAACCTGTCGTGTTTTGGTTGTGCATTTACACACACGTTAAACTTTTTTCCATTTTCCACCTTTGTGTCCATGTAGATAATTGCCACTTTTAACATTGTCGCGTAAATGCGGCCTAAGAAAGCAGATCCGAAAAAAAAATCGGTTCATGGTTTCGCCCTTAACGACATTATTCCTCGATTAGCGGAGGAGCAGAAGAGAAAGGGGAAGAACTGCATTCCCCCCTCCCTATGTTTCTATACGTCGAGTGCAGGGATATATTTTCCAGATGGGAAAGCTCTATAAGCGCTCGCAGGTCGAGGCACAAGGCAGAGAACCATGTCGAAAAAGTGCAAGTGAGAAATAGGGGAGGGGGGGGGGTACACAGAGTACATCTGTAAAAGCCATTTCTCTGTAAGGTAAGGAGAGGAAGAGGGGAATAAAGATAAATGTCCTGTGACATTCTGAAAGTGGGCCAAACCAGGGCGTGTTTAAACGGATCCATATGGAGAAAGAGAGAGAAACTTCATCATCTAAATACAATTTGAAATATAGCAGGCCGGCATGAACGGGTGCTTGTTTTTTTTTTTTTTTTTGTATACATTAATTCTCTGTTTTGGCCGGAGCGCCCTCTGATTAAAACACATGCCAATAGGAATAAATCCATACTGAGGAGAAATAAATTCACGAGACAGAGGAAGACATACAGTTTGACCAGAAATACGCCAACGCCACGGTTCACATAGTTATTTTGGGTTTAGGGGTTTTTCTTTTTTTTTTTTTTTTTTTTGGTCTGAACTCTCCCTTCGAGGAAACTCTTAAAGGAACACTCCACCAATTTTTAGGAAAGGATCGTCTTTCAGATGTCTGCCAATCTGCATTCATTTCACTTTTATGACAGATATATTAGTTAGTCGCGTTTCAGCTGATGTAAACTTTGAAGTATCCAACTAGCAGTTGAATCCCAATATGTCACATCACATCAGTTTATGATCACACAACTGCTCATTTTCCCTCTTTTAACAAATTTATTGTAAAAAAAAACAAGAACTTTTGCTGTAGGAATGCTGAACTGTTCCTTTTCCTCCTCCAAGAAGCTTCCTCCCTTCCTGTAGTATTGCTCCTATCCTCTCCAACACTGCATAAACCACTGGTTTAGAAAATTACCAGCAACTTGCTAAATTGTACAAGAGATAGTGAATACGCAAATATACAGCCATAAAATCCATATAACATATTTATAAGAGCGCTACACGCCCACCCTCACAAATTAAATTTTAAAAAAGTGCTCTCTGATAAAATAATTATAGTTTTACCCACAAGATATTGTAATGTTTGAAATTCTTCTAAAGTAAGGCACTTTTACATGTCAACAGTGGGGGGGAAAAGTGCCCACGGTGCTTGGAGCCACTGAAAACTTTTTGAAAACGGCTCTGACTCTGTCTCCATAGAAACGGGTTGAAGCGCAACTTTTCTGAAACGCTGCAACCGTGTCTGCGCACCCTGGCTGTAGTAAATAGTTCTTCTGGACATGCGTGAGGAGATGAACAATAAGACCAACTTTTCCTCCAGAGTGTCATATTCTCCTGGGACTTGGTTAGCGTTGACAGTCATGGTACTAGTAATCCCACCTGGTCGTCTGTCCATATGAATGTCTGTGTATTCTCCATTGCTAATGTTTATCCACTGCTTTAACCCTTCGCTCTCCATCATGTCGGGCCCGCGAAATATTGTGAAACTAAATGTATTCGAAGGGAGAAAGAACTGAAACTCAGTTTACAGCCATCCGGTAAAACTAGTAGCTACAATCATTTCCCCATCGTTGCTTAATTGCTGCAATGATCGAAGTTCCCCATCCTTCATTTACAGTATGTATAATCTAAATTACTTCATTTACTTCCGTCAAACTGTTTATTCAGCACTCGCGGATTTCATTCGATCGAGTTTCCAGCGGCGAGTCAAGTCCTCAGAGCGACAGGAGAAATCTTTGGTGCTGCTGGTTTCCTGTTGGCGTGTCGACCGCTGTAACGTCGTTCTCCTGGAGTCGTCCATTACCGGGCGGTGTGCACTCCAATACCGTTGGAATTACACAAATCGGTAACAGTGCTGTCGTATAATTTTCGTCGTGTGTTTTGAATTATCCCCCGGCTCTGTTGTGTGCAGTTACCATGGCGACGGCTCTGCCGCTCTCATCTGCCGCGAGGCTGACGGCGGCGGGGGTTAATGGGTAAAGGCGGTGTTTTGCCGGTTCACACGCATGCAGCGGCTGGGTGTCACCCCGCACCGCCGTGACCCCGGCACGTTGCCGCTCCTCACCGGATCCACTCAGTCTATACAAACTCGCCACCCCCCGGGAACGACTCCCTTCCACTCGCTGGCGAAGACAAATGAAACAACGACCTGCCTCATTCTCAACCTGATGCTCATTCATAAAGTTCTTCGTTTGTGTGCAGTTTAACCCAAGAAGCGAAATGTCAGAGCTCGAGTTTCCCCCTCATTCAGAAGAGCTAACGCACATTTTCAAAATAAATCCCAGTCCCGCTAACATCATTTAACAGCGCTTGGAGCAAGAGGACATCGCGAACGCAAGATGCAACAGGTCATGTGGCTATCAGTTGTTGGAAAACTCTTTTACTGATCGGAGCCAAAAGAAGAAAAAAAAAAAAAGAAGCTTCGCTGCAGTGTGTGATTCTGCGGATGCCTGCAGGTCACGTAAAAATCCTCGTTCCATCATAGTTAGGGCCTGATGAAATCTGTTTGACTGTTTTCCAGCTTCTGTTTATGTGTTTTTATTTCTGTATCACTTCTGTTTTCAGACAGAAGCACATTTTTCACGAGAGGCGCAGTCTGATCATGTGGTGAAGGAAAATCATTTTCTCTGCATATTAAGAAAAATGGAATGAATTAAAAAAAAAAAACCTAATAGAACTACTGTGCTCCTGACTTTGGAGTCACACAAGCTTTTTAAGTCTTTTTCCTCATTTTCTGTACATATCTATAGGCATTATGTATACCGTGCACTTCAATGCCTCCTGTATAAACAAAGAAAATGTGGCACAACCTGCAGAGTTGGTTCATTTCAACAACACTCTCCTCATCGTCTCCATTATGCAACTTGTGATAAAAACTCTTGTGTCTGTCTGGCTAATAATCACTTCTTTCACACTGCTGATTCAGCACACAAGCCTTGAAGATTTGGAGTCTTAAACTGAAGCGCAGATGCTCCGGATGACATCATGTTGGATTATCTTCCCAATTACATCATGAAGATTATCTAACAGTCTTAAGTGCTAATCGATCAATAATGAGGCCGTATAATGAGTGTGTATATTCAGAAAGAAGTGTTACCTTAAAGGGGTAAAAATGCTTGCAAAGGGCTCCAGAAGGGGTTTCGGCTCGTCTTCTAAAGTCTAAAGAACCACGCTCATTAAGTGAACCAGCTGTGGGATCGTGTGAAATGTGGATATTCCAACGCCATTAGACACTGTACCGCTCTGGGCAATAGATCACACGTGTTGCAGCCATGTTTGACCCCGAATTCTCCAGTTTCCATAGCTTCTCATCCCGGGGGATGAATTTATATTGGTTGTCTCCCCTCCTGTACCTTCTCCCCACCACTTAACCGCCATCTTTTACAGTCCTTTTTCAAGTTAAGTTTAGACGAATTGCATTACAGAACTCCGCTGTATTGCAGAGGCCGCTATAGCAGTTTGAGCTTTTCTTGGTAATGAAATGTGAAGTGGGTGGACTCGGGCTTCGCCATGCATGTGTGAGAGTTAATGTAAACCAGCCATACTGTCGAGGGGAAATGTGATTTTTGGCAGGCTAAGATGTGGTTTGCAGCCTTCGCTTTTTCCCTCACACACACACACCAGCTGGGGTTCGACTGATAGTGCGTCCTGAAGGCCAATACCGATATTTTGGATTTGACATTTTCAGCCTTGAACACAACCGTTTCGGTGTCAGAGAATTATATATTATTATATTATAGGAAGAGTTCCTATAGCAGGAGTAGCCTCTGTTAATGCCGAGTTTGTCCTCCCACACGCATGCACACACTCTGACATGACCTGACATGTTCTATCATGCGAAGGAGCCAAACTATTGCCAAAAAAGTATTACAGCCAGAGAGCAGCTCTCCCTGTTGGGTCTTCGCTCGGTCCCGAAATATAGAAAAGTGAAAAGTTTACCAACATTTCTTCGTGTTTCTCCAGACTACTCAGTGTCACTCAGCTACAGAATGCATTAAATACATTAAACAATAATGTTAAATATCAGGCTGTTGAACCTATCCTTTTTTGCACAGCACTGCCAGATCTGTGGCGCCCTCTGGTGGCTGTCATAATTATGACTGAAACAAAGTAGAGAAGCAGAAAATTCAGGTGAGAGATCCACCAAGCTGGGGTGGACTGTGGAACCTATGCAGACTTTCATAATAAGGACATGTTAAGGCCAAAAATGAACTATTTATTTAGATTGTAGAATTAAACTGAAATAAGCCAAGTCAACTAATCCTTTATGATTACTTATCATATATCATAATTCTAATGGATCTGTTGGATCTGGATCTGACGATTCAGGATCTGTTGGCTGTGGATCTGATAGTACACATGAAGTGCACAACATATAACTATTATTAAGTTGTACAACTATTAATATATATACATCATTTTCCATATGTGGTCATTATTTTTCTTGTTACATGCTGATTACTTTTTTCTACATTTTATTTACTCAAATTTTCTTCCAATAAACAACAAAATGGGACAAGAGAAACACAGAAACAACAAAGAAAATAAAAGCAAAATTATAAAAATGTGTTATATGCAAATATAAAAAGATTGGTGCTTTATTACTGTCCATCGTTATTTGTTTTAAAAGTAGAGGCAATTTAGTGAATTGAACTTGGGTAAACAGAAAGTTGCCCGTTCAAATCCCAGGACTGGGAAATTGCGTGATGAATTCCTCCCCTGTTTTTTCAAGTTAAAAACAAATGTTGTAACAGAATTATACCAAGCATGAGTTCCGTCCATCCTCACTCCTTCTCTTTGGACGGTTTGTTTCGCAGGTGCCCTTTGTGGGTCTTCCCTCAGAGATCAATCCCGCTGATCTTATCTGGCTAAGAGTTGGGGAGGTTTCTTTCTGCGTGTGGTCTCTGGAATTCATCAGGATTCACCAAAAAAAAAAAAATGCATTAGCAGCAGAAATGAAATATCCATTGAACCTATCCTGACATGATGTCGGCCTGTGAGGTGTGTGTTCCCGAGACACTAATGAGCTTATGGCGCAATGTGGAAACAAAAAAACTTGGAGAATACGCAGGGTGATCGACTTCAACTGGATGGACAACATCCTGGAACATCCTGGCAGGGCGCAGAAACCACCAGCTAGCATTCCTGCGTGAATCCGTTGATTTATAATCAGCTGAAGTTGTCAAACAGAATTAAAATAGATCCTGCAGCATGTGGAGAATGAGGGGTTTTCCTTTCCCCTCCACTTTACTCTTTCGCTCTCTGATGTGTTTGTTAGCTGGCGTAGATTAGCTCGCGGCGTTTGGACGTTCATGTAGCGGCGGGATTGTGAGTTCGCTGAGAAATGAAGGTCCCTACTTTATGGCAGACCTTTTTTCATTTAATCCGCAGGTGGAGACCACCCTCGCTGACGGCACGTGTGGATAGACGTACCTGCACACACACACACACCCACACGGGCACTCTAACGCCAAATGACCTGCACTTACAGTAAATATGAGAGCGCGCAGACAAAAATGTGCACACAAACACATATTTAAAAGCGTGCACAGGTGCGTTCTCGCACCGGAGTGAAGGGCTTCCTTGTTCTTTTATCACAGCAAGGCCTCATTGGATTGAGATGACACGGCAAGTTCGCTAATGTCAGAAAGGTTTTCTTCTATTACACACACACACACACACACACACACACACACACACACACACACACACACACACACACACTGCAACCCTGAATACCAGCAGCTGGCTCATCAGGAGGACCACACACACACTCACTCATACACACATGCCACAAACTGATTCACAATCAAGACTGCTGATCCCTATCACTCTCTCTCTCTCTCTCTCTCTCTCTCTCTCTCGCTCTCTCTCTCTCTCTCTCTCTCTCTCACACACACACACACACACTTGCACCCTTGGCGGTGCCATATGGGGAGCGGCGTTGGTGGTTGTGTGTGGGATCAGTGGGAACACCGATGGCAACTGCAGTAAGCTCTGGAGACACACCATTAACCTTGACAGGGGGGTGGGGGTGGGGGTGGTGGGGGGGTTGGAATTCATTGAGAGACAGACCGAAGGCAGAGCGTGAGACACTTTTTTTTCTTTTTTTTTCTGCAGCATCAGCTCCTTATGACTTTTCCAACGCTGCAGTACAAAGTTGTCACCCGATCCCCATGATGCATTTCTCTGTGTTTTTATCTCGCAATCCTGCCGCATGCAGCGAGGCCTTCTTCACACAGTGAGAAGTAATAACTGGGTCATTTCCACTGTGGGAAAGAGAAACGAGCCTGTACACAAGACAACCCATCCATTTTCCCTCCTCCTGTATTTGTTCCTGTCCTCTGTCGCTCCCACTGTCTGCTTCCTCTCTCCCTCCTTTTTTCTGAGATCCTGGGGAAAGTCCCAGTCTCTCTCTCTCTCTCTCTCTCTCTCTCTCTCTCTCTCTCTCTCTCTCTGGCGCTCTCCCCTTGCATTCCTGCACCGAGTGGAAGGCAAAGGGGCCCTTTGCACTGGAGGAACTCAAGTGTGTGTGTGTGTGTGTGTGTGTGTGTGTGTGTGTGTGTGTGTGTGTGTGTGTGTGTGTGTGTGTGTGTGTGTGTGTGTGTGTGTGTGTGTGTGTGTGTGTGTGTGTGTGTGTGTGAGAAAGAGTCCATTTCTAATTGCACCCTGAGTGTTGAAAGTGGTCTGTAGGAGCTGTGTCACTAAATATAACAATAGACAGTAAAAGGCAGGAAGCTGCAAACATCTCAGGGTCCTGTGTGTGTGTGTGTGTGTGTGCGTGTGTGTGTGTGTGTGTGTGTGTGTGTGTGTGTGTGTGTGTGTGCATGTGTGTCTGCGTGCCTATTTGTCTTCAATTGCTTCTGCAGCTGCGCGCCCCTTACAGGCCCAGTGTAATCAGTATACTCCAGCTGCACATTTCTCCCACTCAGTGGACTAAAACCTTTTTTTTGCCTCGCTCGTCTCCTGGCTGACGTCTTAATGCAGGCTTACAGTATATACAGTACACTTTGAATGCTTTAATCTGAAATAAAGGTTTTTACATTGAGTTTTGGCATTCAAATATCTAACAAATGACGCAACTTTTACGGACTATGTGATCATCGTAGGGATCCCATAATAACACTTGATTCTTGTGATTTTTACATGAACGTACTACAGGAGGAGGTCGTTGTGTCGGGCCCACAGCAGGAAAGTATAATGTTTGTATAGATGACATTTGCAGTTGCGCTGGTTACGCTCATTCTCGGAGTAAACATGTCGACAAGAATGCAGCAAGAAGTCCAAGTAATTATAGTTCTTGTCGTCGTCATAGTTGTTGCCATACGGCTACTATACTACTTTTTCTATATTACCTAAATTACTTGATACCAAACTACGACGGTCAGATTACAGTGTGTCGAGTGTCGTTACGTTTAAGTGGGTGCCTCACCGAAACTGGCTCGTAATGGTTTGCAAAAGTTCACCTCAGGTCCATGTGTCCCAAAACCAGTCGGTCAACCAACTCCTCTTCCTGTTGTACATTTCGTACAGGCTGGCTACCCTGATATATAGAACTTCCGGCAAATATAGTATTCCAGGTGAAAATAAACAAAATAATTGTCTAGAAATGAACATTGAGCTCACATATCCTAATGTTTAGAGTTTGTTCGATTTATTTTTTCTTAGAAACCTTCAACGTCAGTTTTTAACATAAATTCAAACCCTGATTTGTCATTTTCGAGTCTTGAAATCTTAATGTAGATGATAGACGAGAAGTGGTTTGGTGGTTTAGTGGCGAGTTTCTCCTCACAGCGAGAGGCCGAGGGTTAAATGCTGGGACAGGCTTTTCAGTGTGTAGATTGCATGTTTCCCTCCCATTGTGCGTATAGGTTTTCTCCAGGTACTCCATTCTCCTCCCACAGTCCAAAGACAGGTTTATTGAGGTTAATTTGTTAACCTAAATTGCCTGTAGGTGTGTGTGATTGACCGTTTCTCCGTGTTTGCCCCAGTGATGTATGTGCGACCCGTCCGCAAGACATTTGTTTGCGGCGAACGGCTCCGGCTTCCCTGAACTGGGCGGAGCAGTCGGCCTCCCTAATATCTAGTGTGCGTCGTCCTTTTGAAAAATATTTCAATCTGACTTTCCAACTTGTGGATTCATCAGTCTCTGATATTTCCTCAGACGTTAGACTTCAGTCGTAAAAGGTCAGCGTGCTGAATCAGCAAGTTCTTTGCATTGCTGATAGTAAAGTTCTCAGTCTGGGATTAGTTTTTAGCCTCACTCTGGGATTTTCTTTGCATTATTCAGCTTTAAATTCTTAAAACACTCAAAATACTCATTTGTCAATTAATTATTTTGGCTATATTCGGTCACAGATCTAAAGTTGGATGGTTGTAGTGGTTTGGCAGATTGATCCAAGTATCGGTAATATTGATACCTACATTGGTATCAACATCGAATGTTTTGGTGTTATCTGTTCTGGAGGGTTTGTTTTGTACAAATTATTTAAGAAAAAAAAGCAGACATTCCAAAATATGGGAGAAAATAGTTTTGTTCATGTAGGAGCTAAATGTTCTATTATGATATTAGAGTATTTTCTGTCTACCTATAAACTTTTCATACATGTTCTAGTTTTAGCTGATTAATAAAATCATAAAAACACTTTAAGGTAATTAAAATTCATCCAGATTCAGCACTTTGTTGATGCATTTCTAGGAATTTTAACAGTCATTTGTGGGAATTTGTTTTTTAAGTTTCCAACTTCTTGGAATTTTAACAGTTTCTGGGAATTGTTACAGCAATTTATGAGAATTTTAACAGTGATACCAAGGAATTTTAAACCGTAATTTCTGTGAAATTTAACTGGGATTTTTCCCTTATATATTAAAAAGTATCTGTATGGGATTGGTATCTGTGCTACTGGCCCTGTATTTACTTGGTATTGGATCAATACCAAGTCTTGCAGTATCGCACACCACTAGTTGGTTGCCATTTGATGGACAGGCACATTGTGTGTTATTGTGTGGATGAAGTACATTGAGGCTATTTGAGTCTATAAAGGTTAAAAATACATTTAACATTTACCAAAAAAAAATCCTTGGCCTTTTGTTTGTCGAGCGAATTGACGGTAACTTAAATTCCTCTGCATCATTGCATCATTCCTTTGTTGATAACGGTAGTAGAAACACTATCAGCAGGACTCAGTGCAGAACCAAACTCTTGTGTGTTTACAGTGGATACCGGCTGGATACTTTCCTGGTTTGTCCAGAATCTCCCTTCTAATCACATTCACAGAGATGCTGAATAATGTAGGCGTGTTTGCAAAAGTATGAAATTCTGCAATAGCACATCCCAGAAACATCAGTGTTGGCCTTCAGAGGCCGCGTGTCCTGTGAATTCTCGTCTGCCCAAGCTAAACCCAGGTTCCTGTTCGCACACCAGCACTGCAGCATTCAGGATACAATATTTCTTTTTCTTTGGTTGTTGTTTTCATTAGAGAGTTAGACAGCAGTGCCTGCGAGATTCCTCCATTTCTCCTACTTTGCTCACTTCTGCCTTTGCTTCAGTGATTGATATTAAATCTGTTCTGTTTGATCAATAATTAAAGGTGCAGTGCCTAGTGTTCCCAGACTAGACTGAGCATTATGAATTATAGATTGTTATTCCTGCTGGTCTGATCAAAGAATAACAACAACAGCCTTTCGCCGGGTTGGAGAACCACCAGTACTGATGCTCTCTACCAACTGGATAATGCAGGATTATTATTTCATCTATCTAATACCGATCCTCAACCGGGGCTTCTGCTGCCGAGTGCAATGGTCCAAGTTTGTACTCACTAAGACAGAGATCCTAGAGAGAGAAAACAAGAGGCAGGCAGAGAGGAGATGAGTTAAAGTGAAGGTCTTTAACCAGATGGATGGATGGGAGCCCCCCCCCACCCCCACCCCCCCACCTCCCCACCTCCCCCCGTGTTGGTGCCAATGTTGGCCAGTGGAAAAACAAGCTCGTTTTAATTACGCCTCGCCACAACAAACCGAGTACCGTCACGCTAGGATGGAGTACTTCTGTACGCTGCGTGTGATCAAAGTCAGCGCATGCACACACAAAGGCAGAAAGATCTGCACATAAATGTGGGATCACACGCCGGTTTTTTTGTTTTTGTTTTTTTTCTTCTCATTTGGAATTTCCCAGTTGTGCTTCCAGTGGTTATTCCAGATACGGTCAACGCTGATTTAGATTCAGATGAGAGCGTTCACACATTCCCAATACCATGCTATAGCTTGCAGCTGTTTATGTCGTTAAAGCAAAGGCCACCATGGGTGGTTGAGAGATGGGAACAATCAGAACAATCAAACTTTCCACTGTGAAAAGAAACAGTGAACAAGGTCAAAATGGGAAAATTACCAATTAGAAAGGTCCCATATATTAGTTTGCAGAATACACTTGACAAAAAACAAGACAAGAAATGAGACAAATCATTCTTACATTAAAACAACAGGAGGAATAAATGAGACAGATGAGGAATATTTTGAAACAAACCACTTCTGGAAGCTTTGAGAAACCTCCCAGTTTGATGGGATTCTAATGGATCTCTACCAGTGGGGATTGGGACATTTTCCACATCCGAGTCATGATGAACTGGATCCACTTTAGAAGTCGTATTTCCTGCTTTACACGTAGTTGGTGAACTAAAAGAAAAAACTGTGTCCGCATATAGACGTGACAATATTAACTATATGTGCATCATTGCACGTGCATGTTTGTTTATATGTTGATGACACCGTTGTTTATCATTGTGAGTTTTCTGTGTGTCCGTCTTGTTGCCTGGTTCCTGTTACCAGTTGGGAAATGGGAATTAACTTTTCTTTCCGAGTTCTTGGCTGCATGAATGCACCAGTAACTCTTTGAACGTGTTTACACTTTTATCATGTTTTGTTTGGGGGGTGGGGGTGTTGCTTTGCTTTTATGCTGACAGTGTAGTGTTGGATGTGTGATCTGATTTCCTGTTCACAACACTGACTGCAGGTTTGACAATGGGAATGTTTTTTTTTTTTATTTAATGAAGTGTGAAACGTGCAGCCTAACAAATCCTAGAAACATTATTACCTGCACGAGTTGTTATTAATTCAATTAAATTATGTATATTGCAGTCTAGATTTCCTACTTATGTTTTTCTTATAACAGTTTCGTTGTACTTTACACTCTGTTAAATAGCTTTTTGTCTTTGACTTTGAGATGATTCAGATAAATAATTATCCTTCATGAGGTATTTCCCATCGGTATTGTATTATTTGCAGTAGAAGGGATCATTATGCCTTCCTCTTCAAGAAACAGGCAGATAACTAATGGAATTCAGCAGCAACAAAACACATTTTAGTCAGTTAAAAAAAAAAAGACACAAAAGTCAATATCAGTTTCAGTGTGACCTTCTTTAAAATATTTTCCTCCGTCATCTCGCCGTCTAAAATCCTTTTCTGATTGAAAAACTGACACGGCTGCGTCACACTCATCTCTCTGGATGCCAGCAGGCTCCTTTGACAAACGCTGTAATTTAATGTGGCAGAACACAGGAGTCGCTGGTCCACCGCTGCCTCAGTCACTTAGTTTGTGTAATTGTTTGACTTTGGTGATGCCACACCGCAACACACTTGACACCAGAGTCGCACAATAACACAAACTAACCAGTTGAGGCAGCAGTAGACCGGCAACTCTGTTCTGTCAGGTGAAATTACTGTTTGTGTCAGTGCAGCTACACAAAGCCAAAACACATTAGCTGCAAACGGGAATATACCTCTTTAAACAAAAAAAATAAAGAATTCTCAAAATTCTGATAGTAAAACTGTTGCAGTGAGCTGCCTTTATATTAGGAGAGAAGGAAAGAAGGGACATCTACTTCAAATGGATCAATCTGTGTTGCATTTTACGCTTTCAGGCAACTTTGCTGATGTGATTCTAGTAGGATTTTCCATTTAGATGATACAATTTATCAACCTAATGCTTCTTATCTGACATGTGTCTACGATGAGCCACATTTTAAATCTCATGACTGATTATTGAAATCGATTGATTCCACAGGTTTATGACGAAACACACCAAAAAAATATGATGTTAAATACTTCAAATACACTAAACATGAAACATTCCTGATCCCATAACAAACAGAAAATCTGGATCCATCAACAATTTGTAGTTACCATATAGTTCCCAGTAGAAGAGCACTGCCAAACAGAAGAGCAATCTCAATTTTTCGAAGATGTGGAGCACGCGAAGAAAGAACAAACTCACTAATAGAGGCTCCACAAGAAACATTTGGGGGAAAAAAACAAAAAAAACTAAATACATTGTGACGTGATAAAGTGTTGGACCAGGTAAAATCTTGCTATAATAACCTTTGAATTTACTCTTGAAAGTTTTGCTTTGTTGTGGCGCAAAGTGTGATGAAACTGTCTATAATTTCAGTGAGTACTGAACATGACTACAATCTCAACATAAAGTCAATTTTAATGAAACATTCTGGTGCAGAAATAAATCCTAGTAGCCACCTTACTTGGTGGTTTGTGGGGCCAGATTGGAACATGTTGCCAATTGGAAAAAAAGACAGTTAGTCTTAGCATATACTATCTTTTTGCTGTGATTTTGATAGAAAAACCTTCCCTTCTCTCTTAAATCCAGCAATATCTATTTAGACTGTGTAACACATGGATAAAGTGGTAGAATTGACCTTAGATTTAAGTAAAAATCTATTTTTGTTTAGTCTGAAACATTAGACAGCAGGATAAATGCATAATTATAATCAGGGGGCAATTTGTTTTTGTCCCTCCTGAAGCAATCAAACTACACAATTAAAAAAAAAAAAAAAGTTTGGCATATAGTCCAGAAAATACTGTAAGTGCATATTCATATATAGACATCCATTTATCATTCCTGTTACACTTACTGATGTTCACTTATAGCTTAATTCACAATTTTAATTTGTCTTCAGTATATGTTCAACGCAATCCGCTCTGAAAATGTATAAATCTTAACACACTCCTCCTTTATCCTGTTCTTTTGCAATAAACAGGAACTAAAAACATTTTACCCCTTGGGTAAAAGGGGAACGCTGTGAACAGCAGATGATTAGTGTGCTAATTGGAGTCAGAAGACCAATTTCATTCATTAAAAAATACGCTTCCAAACTTCAATTAAATTATTGTTGCAACCCCTTTTGAAGTGAGGGATTTATGCTTGTATATGAAGGTTTGACAATAATAAATCTGTTAATGTAACATTCTATTCAAAGAGGGGTTTCCCCCCCCCTCCATTCTGATATAAGACACATTTTGGAAAATTCATGGATTGTGAGTAACATTTTTTTTTCAGGAAGGTTTTTTTCAGGAGGTTGAGGAAGTTTGTGTGTGTGTGTGTGTGTGTGTGTGGGGGGGGGGGGGGCGGCAGACAGAATCAGTCAAAACAGGAAAAAAGAACTACAAACCAGCTGCCCCTGTCTGTCACCTCTGTCTGATGCAGAGCATATGTGTGTGTACGCATATTCAGTATGTACTAACAGTTTCGTGTGTCTGTGTGTCTGTGTGTGTGTGTGTGTGTGTGTGTGTGTGTGTGTGTGTGTGTGTGTGTGTGTGTGTGTGTGTGTGTGCGCGCCATTAACACCTGGCAGCCTGTGTCTTGTCCAGTCACTAATAGAGTGTCCGAATGAGGTGAAGCTGCCCGTTGTGAGAGGAACATTGTGTTAGAGACAATAATAGACCATTATGCTGTGGGAAACTGCACTCTGGTTTCAGAGCCCATTCATTCATACAGGAAATGGAGAAATATACAGATATCCACACACTTTTAACACACACACACACACACTCACTCACATCCAGCCATTATACAGGTTTCCTTTGTTCGCTCACTGTGTGGAAAAAAAAAAAAGAAAGAGCTGATTTAATAATAAGCATGTAGAGCAATGGGATGTACCATGTGCCTAATATGGCTAATTTAATAAGTTAATTCTGAATTCAGGGCTTGTGTATTTATATCCGCGCTGCCTTTTGGCACAGTTTTCATTTCATGTGGCAGCTCTCCAGATCTGATGCCTTGTTTTCAACTTTTTTGCCAAAGCCTCCCAACAACCTTCCTCCTTTCTAATTCTAATTTTCACTTCTTCTTCTTTCCTCAGCTACACCCACGCCCACGCCCACACACACACACACACACACACACACACACACACACACACACACACACACACACACACACACACACACACACACACACACACACACACACACACACACACACACACACACACACACACACGTGCACACAGACCCATGCTGAGCCTCGGCTGTGGTAATTAGATACAGTCTGTCTAACTGTCAGACATCAACTGGTACCAGACACCAGACTCCAGCCTCATTGGCTAATCCTCCAGACGCTACCTCGCATTCTGATTGGCTGTTGCCTCCTCCGCTGCTCTGACTCTGACCCAGTAAACTCGCGTATGAACCAAACACACCCATTTCCATTGGCTGTCTCCGAGACACATGACCGACGCTCACCGACGCTCTCTCCGACTCTGCTGCTCCCAGAGGAGGATACAGTTATCCTCCTTACAGAGAAAAACAACACCATTCATCACCTCCTCCTCTCTCGCTCAGCCGCTCCTCATCTCTCTCTCTCTCTCTCTCTCTGTGTTTAGGCTCTTATGCTGCGTTGTTATGTTTTCGTCTTTGTCCCTGTGAAGGTTTTGAAGCCACTCCAAGTCCTCTGTGTGCTCGGGTCAGACTCAATTACCTCCTCTCAGACTTCCGAGCAACTAAAGTTGGTATCGGAGCCGCAGCATTAGAAAATTCCCAAAGGATGTCGTTTTACCCAAATTGGTCTCCTTATAGCTTCATAAATTTCTTTTTTTTTGCCAGGGATTTTTTTTTTTTCTTCCTTTTTTTTCCCCCCTGCTTCCACTTCCTCCCACATCAGGCCCACACATCCCCTTCAACAGGTCAACAGTGAGCAGGAAAGGCCAAGTCATGGAGCCATAAATATTTATCCAGCTCACTCATCTCGCTCTTACTGTTCAGCACCAGGGTGATGAGGCAGGATCGCTTTCACACAACAGGTTTAGTGTTGCCATATCCTGTCACTGACAGTCACAGACACAAACGCCGCTGCTCCCTGAGGTTTCAAACCAGGAAGGATATACAATCCCCCCCCCCCCCCCCCCCCATTCTATTTCCCTTGACCGTTCTTTCCTCCCTCTCATTAGCATTGAGCTTGATGGAGTCGTACTGTGGTTTTGAAGGATGACTTCGAAGACCTGCAGCTGCAGCCGGATGCGATTGCTCACCGCCAGACTGAAGTTATGACGATAAAACCAGCTGAGTTACTTTGTTTGGTCCAATCTGTCCCTTCTGAAGAGAAGAAGGTTTAAGGTTTCATCCAGGGTAATCCCCTTTATGCTAGTGCCTTGCAGACGTTTTGGGCAAACGGTAAGATTTCTTCCGGTGGCTGTCGTCGGTATGATAGAAGCAATGTAGGAGAGAATGAGGACTCTGACATCAACAGCAGCTTCATATCATCTCTATATATTGGATCAGCTTGTTTCTTTTGTTCTTTCTTTGAGGGGTGGGAATGTTACGGACTAGCTGGAGCCAGCGGACAGCGGTGGAGTGAAGAAGAAGAAGGGAAACAGTCATCAGGGACAAAGGTGCTGCTGATAAGAGAGAGAAGGAAGCAGTTATCAGGGAGGACAAGAGCGGTTGGAAACAATGCAGATGGATAGAACCAGCAGATGGCAGTCATACAGCCTTTGTAGATACAGACTGCCATTAAACCCTGAAGAAGAAGTAGAATGAGGCAAGAGAACATTTTTCAACATTGCTTTTTGGCATGTTTCCACAGTGTTCTCCCGTCTTTGTCAGTAATGTCGTCCGGTGGTGGTCGATGATGTGACTTTTTATCAGCTGGTGTTACGGAGGTGGGACCGTCCTGTCACTTCTGACAGATTGGCCACGCCCCCTGCACTGAAAAGCACCACAAGAAGCGCCGGGTTACGGAGACAGTGAAAATAACGAAGCGAGACCTGAGTGTGATGAGAACCGGGACGAGGGGGCCGACACGCTGTCCCACACCCGGGACAGCGTCCCGACGGAGCGGGCGGACAGTGAGGGGGCGTGGCCAGTCTGTCAGAAGTGACAGGTCGGTCACACCTCCGTAACATTAGCTGATGTAAAGACACGTCATCCACCACCACAGGATGATGAAGTCAAAACGTGTCAAAAAAGTAAAACAAACAAAAAAAAGTCTACTTTACTGAACAGATGAAACAAAAATACTTATAAATGTACCTGAATGAACAAATGTAGGAAAGAAGAGCTACTTTCGGACATATAGAAAAAAAACAAAAAAAAACATCCAAGTAAGCCAAACGTTGTCTTATATCTTTATGGGTTTTTGTCAACATAACAGAGTACCTTCTCTGTTAAAGGTGTCAGTATTGTATCTAAACCTTACCGATGTTCGCATGACAACAAATGTCCAGTGTGCCTTCATACGTATAGGTTATTGGACAGTCGACTGAGCTGACTAAGAGGTCAAAACACTCCCAAATGGCCAGTATCTGTGGTGTACGAGAGCTGCTTAATTTGGCTGACTTTGTCAAGGTGGGTTGCTGAGGGGCCTGAGCTGTCAGCTGCTGTTTCAGTCTGATCCGGCGCAGATGTGCGTCCCACCTCTGACCCTTGGTTTTAACTGTCTGTGCGTTCGCCTCTGCTCCCATATTCACTTTGTTACAAGGAGAGCGGTGTCTTAAATCAGCAGGAACCTCATTATCACCAACTGTGTAGAAAAAAATTTAATGAACAAATATGTATCCACTGCTACAAAAGTCGCTAAAAAGGATTTATTTAATTGAAATATTCAGGACTTAGTGAAAATGAGTTTGCATGTTCTTTCTCCCACAATCCAAACACACACATGTGGTAAATCACATGTATGTAAGTTTCTGTGCTTGATGGTCCAGTGTTTGCCCAGTGATTGACAGGCGACCTGTCAGGGGTGTTTCCTACCGTCACTCTCATCCGCTGAACCAGCCTCCCACAAGTCTGACTTAAATAAAGAAGATGGATGGAAGATTCCTGGTGAAACTATTACAACGTATCATTTTTGCGTTGTTGTTTCAGAAAAGTTTTACCTTTATACGGCAACTTTTGGAAAACGATGTCTCTTTACGCGGAAGCAGCAGAAACGTTGTAGTATAAATATCATGTCAGGCCACAGGTTGGTGCCCTGATCTCCTCCAGAAGTGGACCTTTTTGAAAATGCTTGGACTCCGCCTCCATGGAAACCAGAGGAAGTGCAACTCTTTAAAAGTACTGCTATATTGTGCATGTGCACCATGGCTGTTGCAAACAATTCTTTTGCACATATGCAAGTAAATGGACAATAACAACAATGGTGGAATCCAAAATGTCATGACTCCCAGTCCATATTCTCCATGTTTATAGCGTATCGTTCTCTGCTTGCACGTGTGTGTGTGGTTTCCTTACTGAAACAAACAACAGCCAACCCATGGCCCTACGTGCTTACAACATCTTTTCCAGCATTTCTGCAGTTTTCATGTAAACAGACATCGTTTTCAAAATATTGCTGAGTAAGCGCAAAACGAGAAACAAAATTGCAACAATGATGCATTTTTACTTGGAAGATCAAATGTTCTACGGCCCTGCTCCAGAGCCATGTCAGGTCAGCTATGTAACTTTTGCTCAGTGAGACAAAATTCTACAAATGTACAAGAAACCTGACTAAGAATAAGAAAAAGCTCACTGGAGCATCAGCGACTGTCTAAGAGTGTATAACTGTGCGGTGAAGTAGTGTTATAGTAAAATATTGATAAAATGGTTATATTACCAGAACACAATATGTTCATATAATAATGCATTATTCCCAACACTGCATCAGAGCACAATGCCTGCCTGAAAACGTTTTTCAATAGAAGCGTAGAGCACTCCAACTTCAGCTTAACCTGAAGCTACTTCGTCTTTTAGGGAGAAAATACGTTCTGCCAGAATATATAAAAAATAAATGTATGGCCCACCATTGTGTTTTAAAGAAAAGCAAACTTTCTTTAAAAATACATTACCTCCTCGCAGGCGCTGATGTCAGCGTACACAGTGATGTATGAGAGTCGGTCGAATTCACTCTCATATCCCAGCCAGTGATCAGAGGGTATTTGATCAGTCGGACCCATTAACACATACAAAGCACAAAGCATTGCGGTGCGCGGCGCTTTCACACACGCAGAAGATCACAGACGGAAAGCCATTCAGCATTCTGTGGTGCCGCGCTGGCGTGTTTGATCAGGCTTTATGTTTGCTCATATGAAGTGTCACTGTATACGCATCTATGTACACACACTCAATTATCTCCCCTCAATAGGTCTTGACTCGAGCCATGGAGCCAGCAGACTAGTGGGGTGTGTAATCCAGAGCGCCTGGGCATTAAGTCTGGTCAGTCAGGCTTGTGCACTGCATTTGGTTGCCTGGCAAATGGTCTGATCAAAGTATTTCCAAGTAAAAGCCTGAAGCCGAGACTGTTTCAGTATGCATGTCACATGTGCGACGGCACTCTTGGTGCGTTTGCTCTCCGGCCACTGAGCAGCTCACCCACTGTAACCAAAGTGTTTAGTCAAGAGATGGAGCACAGATAGTGTGTCACTTCCCTTTTTTGGCAACAGCTTGCTCAACAGGTTTGGTATTAAATGATGTCCAATCGCTTGTTTTTTTTTCTTTCACGTGATCTCGAGTTTCCACCAATTAAACTGACATTACAGTCCCTCAACAGTCGCTACTATTTATTGTGAAAAAATTTAATAAAATCAAAGCTTCCTTCCATTTAGAATGGCTCCCAGTTGGAGTTCAATTTTGTCAGTGTCTCTCTCAGTGAGAGGGTGCAATGTTGTTATTCCCATTCACTGGTGTAGAGTACAAGGTGAGGTTTATGTCGCCCTCTCGTGGTCAGAGTTAGTATGACTGATGCCATGTATGTATACGCAGAGAGTCGGAATCAAAACATCAACTGAGACTAAAAACAAGAAACTCTTTTAATAGATCAACGTGTTCGATTCTTTAAGTCACAAGCATAGTTCAAAAAAGTCGATTTTTATAGATAAAGTTGTGGTATTTTATTATTTCTTAACCAAATAGCCCCTACATTACAGCAAGGAAGTAACATATTCAATATCAAATAGGACGACTCTGAATTTATTGTTGGCATGACGACAGAGGTATATGAAGCCTATTCACATGTTTCCTGTTGCCATGCGGACAGATGTACAGTTTTATAAACTGTGTACACACATGAAAGTTGAGTTGGCGAGAAGGTAGAGGTGGTCCTGCTCTGATTTATCTATGGGAAAAAGATCTTTCAAGCCTTTCTGAACAAAAACAACCGAAGCAGATTCAAAAGACTCCCAGCCACCACTTGAAAAAGGCTTGCTGTTTGTATTAAATTTGATAGCAACAGTTATAACCCTTGGTAGATATGTGAACAATAGGAAAACACACAGATGACAAGCTTTTTTGTCTCCCTTCTGGACTCTGACAGCAGCAATAAAGCAGTGCCGCTGAAGACGGCGATGTTGCGTGTTTGTTATTGTCTGAGGACGCTGTAAACGGGGAAATGGGACCGTCCCAAGTGGTACCTCTTCCAATTCCCAGCTGCATAAACAAAGCATTAGTCTGCTGATTGTATTAGCGCTTTAAATTCTTTGCTGCTTGTTGATCCACTTCTGTCCCGATGACTATAAATGTAACACAAAGGAGCAGAAGCTTGTATTAACCCATTTCAATAAGATACAGCTGTGAAGGAAGATTAACTGAGTGGGGTGCACCGATGTTCTTTTTTGCTATTTGAAACCTTTAAAGCCAAATAAACTACAAATTAAATGTGGTGTATGGGCATTCTGTTATTGCATAATGCTTTATTCCCCTTTTCTGATCCAACAGAGGAAAAACAACTGAAGAAAAGGATTGATTTCAGTGCAAAAATACACTGTGGTCCAAATTTCAGTTATCATGTGACCGATTCCTGAAAACAAACTGAGGGGAAAAGACAAACAGAAATGATACTGTAGAAATAAATAGATGATTCACTGCCTTACCCCCACCATAATACAATCGTCGGCATCGTTGCACCACCATTGTTTATCAGCGCTGGTACTTTCCCATTTGAATCAGCCGGGAAAGTATGAACCTTATCACTGTT
Organism: Blennius ocellaris; assembly: GCF_963422515.1. Taxonomy (NCBI): domain Eukaryota; kingdom Metazoa; phylum Chordata; class Actinopteri; order Blenniiformes; family Blenniidae; genus Blennius; species Blennius ocellaris. The sequence goes on from NC_137669.1 coordinate 7,229,844, forward strand.
GTGTACTTGCAGATAAAGGAGAAGTCATTTTAAACTCACGAATAAACTGAGCTCAATAACACTCCGGCAAAAGATAATGAGAGATTCTTCTTCATAATTCCAATGTGTAGCTATTGAGCTGCTGAGCAGAGGTTGTCCGGAGAGAATAGACTGTGTGAAAGAGTCTGTGGCGTCCGAGGTCACTGACGGGCCTGACTCATCTTGGCTGTCGGACAAGGCGGCTACGGTCAGTCGATTTGTTAACCATTTACACCGATAAATCAGCCGGCTTTAATTACCTCTCTCCTGTCTGTGGAGGCTGGATTTGAATGTGTTGTTTTCTCACAGCATCCCGGGAGCGCTCCCTTGATGTCTTTTCTTGAAACTTTCCTGAAAATATGAGGTTATTTCTACAGTGGCGCATCCTCGACACCACAACAGATTTAGAGCATCAGATAAAATACCTCAATGAAAAGATAGCAAATCCCTTAATTTATTTATTTTCACTAAAAGCTGAGGTAGGCGCCCACAGTGCTTCAATGACACCTTGGGGCTAATCTCAAAAGAGATGCGGTTAAGGCACACGCACGAATGCACGCGCACACACACACACACACACACGCGCTCAAAACAAGTGTTTAGCACAGATTAGCCTATTAGAGAGGGGCATCAGCAGTATTCTGGAGCTGATTCAGGACATTCTTTTTCCAAGCTAAAGGAGGAAACTGGCTAATCTCTGCCGGGACACCTACAATATGTCTGTCAGCTGAGGATTTACACCTACAGGGCTGTCTGGGCAGTTTTAACCTGCTCTGTATGGAAAGGAGTGTGTGTGTGTGTGCGTGTGCGTGTGTGTGTGTGTGTGTGTGTGTGTGTGTGTGTGTGTGTGTGTGTGTGTGTGTGTGTGTGTGTGTGTGTGTGTGTCGGTCAGCTTGAGGGTTTGTGACTCCCAGTGTCTTGCTGGAAGCATGACCGCTTCTTTACCAGCAACCAGGCTGATGATTAAGTGACACATGTGCTCATTAATTCTATTGTCTGTCCAGTAAAATGAACCACAAGTGTAGAGCAGGAAGGCGCACATACTGGGGGTATTTATTGACTGTGAATGATTAAGCCTTGTGTGTGTGTGTGTGTGTGTGTGTGTGTGTGTGTGTGTGTGTGTGTGTGTGTGTGTGTGTGTGTGTGTGTGTGTGTGTGTGTGTGTGTGTGTGTGTGTGTGTGTGTGTGGGCCAGCTTCTTTCCCACTCCTCCTCATGCTTTCCTTCCTCACCCCTCTCAGCTCTTTTCTTGTATTCACTTCTCCAATTCTCTCTTTTCTCTACATGCCCTCTGACCTTGTCCCGTCCATCTCTTCCCCACTTTCCCCTTGCTTTTTCTCTCCTTTCCCATATATATATATATATATATATATATATATTTTTTTTTTTTTTTTCCATTCCAAGCTCTCCATTTTTTTCCCTTTTCACTTCCTCGACCTTTCATTTCTCTTCCTTCTGTCCTCCTCCCATATTTTCTCTCCTCTCCTCCTCTCCCTGTAATAGCCCATAGAGGCATGCCTGAGTCCTGGCCACCCTCATTAACCTTATCATTAAGCTGACCCCCAGCTGGACTGCACTGCCCTCGCACTGCTGTGCCGCTTTGAGGAGCAGTGTCAATACATACACACTCGGCCATTAAGCCGGGAGAGCGAGGGCTGGGAGGGAGGTGGGCAGAGCCGGTGGACGCACCGCAAATTTATATAACAGCTGAGCCAGCGAGGGAGGAGTGTGTGTGTGAGAGAGAATGAAGGAGAGGGAATGAATGATACATCCAGGTTGATCTGAACTTTCCATGTACTCCATTCCGTCTGATGTGCTTTGAGTGTGTGCATTATGAAAGCCCGCGGTGATTAGCTTTTCTATGTCTCGGCGATATGAATAAGACCCCAAGGGAGAAAAAGACGTCTAGACTTATTCAGAGCGGAAGCCTTATTATCTGCCGTACAGCAACTATGATGAGGCTCATATTCACTGTGCAATCCAACTTGCCTTATGCAATCTAATAGCGGGAGTCAAATCCCAATCAAGTCATCACAGGAGATATATAGTCCATACTTTACGCCTTTACATGTGGCATATGAATAAATTTGAACACTTCTGCTGCCGCTTTAAGCCCAGTTGATCATTAACAAGATTAAATCTGACATATTAAGTGTAATGCTGAGGGGGAAAAAAATTGAAAAAAACAGGAGATAACTGACATCGGCCTGTACACTGTTGCTTGTATTATATTTAATCACGCAGATGTTCTTCACAGTGTCAATAAATATGGCTTCACATACAAAGCAGCAGTACTGCAGGTGCTGTTCTTTGATTTCCAACCGAGCCACTGCATTTGCTTTCAGTGTTTGTCTTAATGGCAGACTGAGGGAAACGTAATGATGAAAAATCACTTCTACTTGTTTATCTCCCACAATAGGGGGGGGACCTTGACCAGAGGAGCAAAGACAAGCTTTCATCGACGTGGAGAACAAAAACAACTTATTTTTTTACGAGAGTGAAAGTCTCAAGACGCATTCACACGTCAGTGCTGCAGGCAAAATGCTGGTTTTAGCATGCTGACCTGCTACACCTGCTTCAAATGCTATCAGCCTAACCGAATGACCTTTGTCAGTTTTGATCAGTTCCTTCTATGAAGCATAGAAACAACAACCTCCGCACTGTGCTACCAACTTCTCAGGAAAGAAAGTCGACGTTGGACATGCAAAAAGTCTCTAAGCGACACATTTATCTCATTTGCATAAACTGACCAGCATGCAAACATCGTTTAAGACACAGAAAAGTGTGTAAAAAAAGAAAAAAACAACTACAAATGATGGTTAGCCGGTCCCAGTTTAGCCGGCAGTGGCTTTGCGGATGTGTGATTCATTTACAGTCTGTACGGTAAACATTTCCTGCTCTCTGTCCAGCTAAGAGGGGCTGATACGTGAGGATTGGGCAGCCTTGCGAGCGATACCAGCCTCCAGAAGTCTCCAACAACACCAGAAAATGTTGCTCCATTTGGGACACTAAATATAGAGAAAAAGCAGTTAAATTGGCCACATTGCCTCCACCCTCTTGTTAAACATAAAGCTTTATTGGAAACTCCAGGCTCTATTATTGTTTGGTCTTTTACACGGTAAAACTCAGTAAGGTGTAGGACTGACGTTTTTGGTTTTTTTCCACCCTAAAACAATTAAACAACTATTGCATAACTAAAACAGTGAATAATAGTGTGAGTTAAATCGCTCAGTTTACGTATTAAACTTGTGGCTGATTGGCTATCATTGTCTAAAAAAGTAGTAGTTTAAGAGTCCGAAAACACAATCTTTGCTTCAATCACAACATAAATGATATGCTACTTTGTTGACATAGGTGACTTTAATATGTGTAATTGACTACAGTGGATTATTATCTTTATATTATGTTCTCTGTCACTCAACAGTCTGTTCTTAATAAGAGCAGTTCAGCCACTCGAGGACAATATTTACCCTGGAACCTGGCTACTGTAGATGGAGCCCTATCGGCGCCACTTAAAATGCCCTTTCATGATTTAGATTCTTGTTGTTAAACATGTGACAAACAAGCAATCTGTCCAGGAGGGACCTGGTGTTTTTTACACAGTTTTAGAAAGGATTCAGCTCCTGAGATCCTAACTTTGACAAAGTGGTGATGGAAAACAGTCGAGTCAGTTTTGTAAGTTTTGGTCGTGAGCTAAAGTATTGCGCAAACGGAGGCATCTGTAAAGCTACATACTTGTTATACGGGACCCATAAATACCTGTAACAAACCAGTTACCCTATGGAAGTGTGAGATGACACTACCAACAAGTCCGGTTGTCAGCACAGTTCAATAAGAATGGATCAGTTAGGAGAGTGGCAAAAACAATGGTTACCGAAGTGCGACCAAATGAATGCTAAGGCCTCTGCGATTACACTCCAGTGATGAAAACAACATCGGAGGGCAACGGAGCAGATGAAGGTAGACGATAGGACCTCTTGGAGTCAAGATGCTGGTGGTAGAGCGGAGTGATAGATGGCTTATGGGATTGTTGAAGAGTCTCCCTGACAAGTAAAACGGATGCGATTCGCACGGCGTGTGTTCTGAGCGACCGTTTCCTAATGAGTTTCAAAGAGTAAGAAGAGGAGACTGATTAACTCTGGCTAATTGGACAAAAAAAAAAAAACTGTGATGTTAGAATTGATGATCAGGTGGTTTTAATGGCATTTGAAGGCAGAAGTGGTGAGGAAAGTGTGTGTTTTTTGCTGGTGGATACAAATAGACAGGGTGTCAATAGAGCGCGGCTCCATATTGAACTCAAGCTTCATTGTGTGTGACAAAGTGATCAGGTCAGGACTCATATTCATGACTCAGTACTGAGTTGAGGAGTTTATTGAAGGTAGAGGAAGCACGGGTCACAACACAAGTGAGCAATCTTTGTTGACAGTACTCGCCAGGGCCAGGCAAAGGTGGATCCAGGAAACAGAAAGGCGATGTAAACTGGACGTGCGGGACAAAACAAGTCAAGGTCAACTGCTGGAACAAGACAGACTCGGATACGGACGCAGTGCTCGCAGTATATACCCACAGCGTAAGTGAGGTCAGCTGAGACACAATCAATGAATGAGTGAACAGTGGGCATGCGCGCGGTGGGATGAGAAGACAACCCAGCCACAACATGAAATGTGAACTTTAAGAGCAGGGTTTAAAATGTTATGTTATATGACCAGACACACACACACACACACACACACACAAAAACTTTGCAGGAGATCAGGAGCCACACATAGCCTTTAAATATAAATTTTTAAGTTGTATATGTGAGAAACATATCTATATTTTTGCAAAGAAACAAACAATTACAATTCAAGCCAATTCTGATGAAAACGATTCTATCTCATTGGCCTTGTGTTTGACACCCCTGCTTTAAACTACTACTGTAAAGACACTGACGGTTCCCACAACAAGACCAGACCAAACAAAACAGGACAATAGCTCAACCTGATTACCAGAATACCATGACAAGATCAGTTAGAACTACATGGTTGGACTTAGAAAGCACTGAAACATCTCATCTAAAGCATGTTTCTCTTGTTAGATATGCCAGAGCACAAGCTTGTTTTCCCAGCTGCTTCAAAGTTAGGCCTGCGACTTGTTATGTTCAACACTGATGAAATGTTGGATAACAGAATAACACCTCTGCTCCTCGTATCCGCGGTCTTTATTAGGGCAGTGGTGGTAATAAGCGGCTGTCTGTTACGCGTAGATGGAAATGTGTTTGTTTTTGGGTTTTTTTTTTCTACGTACTGGCAGCGAGCGGCTATTTAAAGACGTGTTGCTTTCATCGTAATGGTAGCCGAGAGATCTCACTGTGCTTCACACATTGTCATGGTGATGAGGGAGGGCGACTGAATCACACCACTTCCTCATTCCCAACAAGGTGGGAACTTGTCATCATTGAGCTGAAACACTCAATGAGTAAAGAGCAAATTAGTCACTGGATTTCTCAATGACCGCCCCGGTTTCAGCTCGCTTGTCCATTTCCCCGCTATTACATAAAAATCTACTTCAAACGTAGACATGAGGACAGATTTTTCTTAGTAGACCTCCTGTTCTGTACACAAAGATCTTTCTAGTCAGGTATGGATGATTGAACTGAGGTACAAATATCAGCGTAACACGTATGTAATGTCAATGAACATGTAAATGAATCTATAATGTATTCAGATTGGCTCTTTGTCTTCATGTTTGGAGCTCCTATAGGTGATTCTTGCCCTGGGCATAACAATCATTCAACGTGTTAATGGGTCGCACACTGAGCTCGTTAGCTATGCACAGCCCTCATTAACATACAAATTCAATTAACTTTCAGTGCTACTACCAAAAAAAAAAAAAAAAAAAATAGAAGAAGAAGCAGGAAAGAAAACAAATCTTTTATGTGATGTCTAGCCTTCCTGCATTTTATCTTCCTCTTAGTCACAGTGAGTGGAGGAGAATGACGGCGTCGCTGGTGACTTTCTCTGTTTTGGGCTCGCGGTGATGAATGCTTTATGGTCTTGTGCGAGGTGATACAGTTCACAGCACAGCCAGACATCCTTGCGAGAGTGGGAGCGGGGGGGGGGGGGGGTTGGGGGTGAGAATGTTTTGCCCTCGCACTCCACAAGGAGACTGTCAGGTATTTGTCCTCTGCCATTAGCTGTCTGCAGAGGCTGGATGGCAGCTGTTTTAAAGGGCCATTGTGAGAAGACAGCACTGCTGCCTAACTGTGGGAGAATTAAGCAGTCCTTGCTCTGTTGATTGAAAGCCAATTTTCAAAGTGGCGTATAGTCAGAATGTTCAATGGCCGCGGCCGAGCAGGCGAGCCCCTTCATCTTTCATCATGTATTCTATGGGCAATGCTCTTATCAAGGGAATTGGTAATTAGTGGCATGCATTGTGTCAGAGGACGAGGCACTGAATACCAACGACGTTAAAGGGCTGATGAGATAAGAGGAGTGTGTGCTTGTGTGTTTGCGCCTGTGGCCCCTGTGTCTGTGTGTGTGTGTGTGTGTGTGTGTGTGCGTGTGTGTTCTCACTCCCGCGCCCACATTCATGCTCCTGGGACAATGGTTAGGTGCCTTGGTCATGGCAATGCGTGACTTCAATTTACATGTTTGCATATTTGACAATTAACCAAATTGATTTCCTGTGTGTGTTGAGCGTCTGCATCGGAAGTCTGTTTTCCCAAGGATTTTCAATACCGCGTCCATCCCCATATCAAACAGGTCCAATAATGGCACTGCCTCATTTGCATACCATTAATTAGACATTCATATTAAATGGCTAATTAGCATATATAGCGTTCTGTGTTTTGGCAGGGTGAAAGCTATAGCAGCAATAACTTTTCCTTTCATATCACTTGTTTTTGCTATCTATGCAAATGTGAGTAGTTTGTGAAGGTTTTAATCAGTTAGCATGTGTGTGTGCGTGTGTGTGTGTTTGTGTGTGGTTGCAAGCAAAAAAGAGAGAGACTCAGAGAGAGATGTTCAACATACCTCTTAAAGTACCAGCTCAGGAAAAAGGAGCTGTCTTGCAGGCGCCGTAAAAGAGAGAGAGAGAGAGAAAAACACTAATGATTATGGGTTTTTTTTTTTCCGCCACAGAAAGGAAAAGAGACTAATGATGCTTTTTTTTGTTTGTAGTTGACATTTTCTTTGAAGACTGATAATGAAGCTCCTCGGAGAGGTGCAAACCACAGCCAAACTTACCCAAGCGGTTCCTCTGTTAGCCCACTGTGACTGTTATCAGTGTCACCCAGCAATGTGGAGGATAAACCCACCTGAACTCACATTAGCCACTTCTCAGTGTGCCAAAGTTTGACAATTAAAACATGGACTGAGTCATCCATAGGAGAGGAAAACCTCTGTGACATTCATAAGTCTGTAATTGAGTTTTGTTTGTGTGTGTGCGAGCGAGCGAGTTTGTTGGCTTTCCGGTTATTGCTTAAAGTTCAGGTCAGAACTTCGCAATTTAGCAATAATCATCAGTCTTCCAGAAAATATTTTGTTTTAATGGGTCTATGATGAATATTTCTAATACTACTGTGTCGTCTGCCTGGGACGGTATCCGACGTGGTGGTTATGAAGATATGAATGCCCGTTCTAAAACACTTATTTTGCTTCGTAGGCCTTTATCAACAATAGAAATGAACAACAAATATTCAACAGCCACGCCGACAATCAAAGCAAGCCTTTTCACAGATTCTGGTTCTTATTGATATGATCAGTTACTTTTACAAACTAATCTGATTACTAGTTATTCCTTTAAAAAGTAACTTCACCAATTGCTTGTTTTTAAAAGTAACTAAGTTTGATTACAAGTTACGTTCTTAGTTATTTTCAGCAGCTGCCAACAACACTCCCCCATTGTCTGAACATAAGAATTACAACCGCTTTTTCAAAAAACTCTGCCCCCTGCACCTTGTTTATACATATTTAACCTTTGACTTTCATTCGTTCTCGTATTTATATCTGACTCATGGCTTGTTATCAGATTTTTACTATTACTGGTATTTATTTACCCAGAGATGTAGTTGTAGTCTGTTGCACTATTTATTTATTTATTTATTTATTTGCACTGCCTGCTCAAAGCGACTTTATTTGCCTTTATTAAGATTTAATTAATTGATTGATTAATTATTTTAAAAAGATTGGGCTTATTGCATTAAGGTTAATTGATGACGATGGTTGCTGCCGATTCTTCTCTGTTACCTGAACGCACCGTGAGAGCGGGTTGGCCTGTGATTGGCTGGGAGTGGAGAAATGGGCGGGGTCAAGTGACCATGCATGCACTGCCTGTGTCTGTTAGGAAGAGAATGGAAGAGTGTCCAGTTCTGTTTAATAATAAAGCGGCTTTGCAGATAAGAAACTTGTCTTATTGGACGCTACAATAGTGACGCACAGTGACTTGGACAAGTAACTTTAATCTGATTACTGGTTTGGAAATAGTAACGCGTTTGTTTCTGGTGGTGTTTTGAGTCGCTGTATGTGATTTCCAACCAGGCATCACCCAGACCCAGA